>NW_017804542.1:1209941-1383537 GCF_001625305.1 Branchiostoma belcheri
AGCTAGTATACTAGCTGAAACGTCTGTTTCCAAAATCATATCCAGTTGCTTGTAATGAGTAACTGCTTTTTGGCGTAAGAGTGATGGATGTTTCATAGTAATCTCTGTTACAGTATTTTATCCAGTAGTATAGTCTGAATTGCCTATGAGTATTGAGGACCAACTTACATTTTTTGTACTTCATGCATGAACTCCCCAGATTAGCTCCTACTCTATCAAGTTCATTAACTCGGAGCCTGTGCCACAAATTACCTCCATCATCACCAGCCAAAAACTAATTGGAAACAAAACACAGGAAAGGGTAACCAATTTGGTACGGGGGATGGGGTGAGAGCCTGACATTAAAAACATCCGTGGGGGATAAAATGTTCCATGGCAATCAGGTCTGAACAGGCTGAAAAAGGGTAATGAATTCCTATTGCTGCATTGGAACTCTTCTCTATATTCTCTTTATTTATTAAGATATTAGATTACACAAAATAAAAACATACATTATATACATATAATCATAACGGATTATTTTGTAAATGAACACACATAATTACACAAATGAAAATGTAGGCAGAAAAGGGTAATGGATTCCTATTGCTTCTTTGGGACTGTTTTCTTTATTGTCTTTATTAAGATATCCTTTTGCACAATCTTAATGGGTTCAGATTACACAATATAAAAACATACATAAAATCATAACAGAATGATTATTTTGTAAACGAACACACATAATCACACGAAAGGAAAATATGGGCAGAAAAGGGTAATGAATTCCTATTGATTCATTAGCACTTCTCTTTTATTGTCATTTATTGAAATACCCTTTAGCCTGATGGCCTATAAATCTTACAGGGTTAAGATTATACAAGATAGAGTCATAAATATAACAGTCTACATGGTAAATGAACACACATACTGACACAAAATGAAAACATGTTACTGCTACATTTGTGTCTACAGTTATCTCACCATTCACGCAGAGAACAAGAGTGACTCCATGTTCAGCACCATGGACAGGCCTCTGTATTTACTGGGTATATATTGTATGCAGAACCGTGCCTATCTAGTTCTATGCCTGAATGAGTTTGAGTTAGGATCAGCCACGGTTCTGGATAGTCTTTGCATTCCCTAGACCTAAGGTTTGCCTCAGGCACGGTTCTGGACTTGTGGAGACTATCCAGAATAGTGCATCATACAGAACCATGCTCTGGACACAGTTCTGGATAGTACACACAAATCCAGAACCATGCATGGTTCCGGATAATGCACAGTTCTGGTTAAGCACCATTCCGGATGGAGAAATTGGTTCAGGATAAAGTACGGATCCGGATAAAGCATGTTTCAGGATATAGCATACCCCCACAGGAGCCCCAGTCTTCTGTCCCCCACATCGGAATGACCACTGGACTCTCATTACTGCTGCCAGCTGCCATAAATAACCAGGCATTATCTCAGCCTGCAGGGCCACAGGATCGGCAGTTCTCTGTGTAACGTATCGCTGCTCATGTACGGGGCTATTCAGGTGCTGTCTTTGCCATGTATTACTGCAGAGGTCAGATACTGTTGTATCCAGAATCATGCTTCATCCAGAACGGTTCTGGATAGTCCTTGCCTATCCAGAACCGTATCCCATTCAAACCGACATCCTTGGATATGCAAAGTGTTTTATCCAGAGCCATGCTCAGGCAGGGTCCTTGATAGGTGTCCAGGGGTACCCAGAACCGTGCCTAGGGCAAATTTATGTTCTTGGATACACTGCGAGAGACTTTCCAGAACAGTGCCTGATCCTAACCCTAACCCATTCAGCCATAGAACTAGATAGGCATGATCATTTTTACGATAGTGACTATATAGAACTGTGCCTGTCATTCTTACCCATTCAGGCATATACAGGACTAGATAGGCATGGTTCTGGATACACCAGGGGCCCATAATTGGCCCTGCCTGTGCCATGTATTACTGTGGATGGAAGGTCAGATAATGATACTGTTGTATCCAGAACCAGAACCATGTTTACACACAGTCCTGGACACTACAGGATAGACTACAGGTATCCAGAACTGTGCCTGGGGCAAATTTATGTTCTTGGATACGCGTAGACTATCCAGAACTGTGCCTTACCCTAACCCTTACCCATTCAGGCACAGAATAAAATAGGCAGAGTTCTGGATACGCCAGGGTCCCATAATTGGCACTTCTGTGTGTAACGTATGACTTCTCATGTTCAGAGCTATTCAAGCCCTGCCTGTGCCATGTATTACTGTGGATGGAAGGTCATCTGGCCTGTATTGTGGGTGCCGCCCACTGAACCCATGTAGCACACTTAGGGAGTAACGTACGGTCTGGGCAGTGATTCCTGACAGCCGCCCCTCATTCCAGCCTGGAATGTGGGAAATTTCCGGCCCTTGGAATGTCCTGATTTACGCCGCTGCCGGAGATTTAGGGGTCCTTTCGCAGTTTGGGCGATGCGCGATCCGTCCAGTCACAGATTTATTATTGTAAATGCGTATCACGTGGAGAGTATTGGATTTCTTTGCACGTTTTTTTCGGTTTTGACATTTGTGATAAAGTCATTTTGGTCGGAATGGAATGCCGGTAACCAGATTTTGGCTTCATTTTCAGTCGCAAAACCACATAAATAAGCTAAACCTCACCCAAATGGACAGTAGATAGAAATTCCATCAGGGGAAATAGAATGTTATTTTAGACAGTATCACTAAAATATGTAGAATATTGTTACTGGTAGCTACATGTAGCTTTTGATCATTTGACCTTGATTTAGGTGGAAAAAGGATGAAAAAGAAGGCAGAGCAAAATACAGCTTGATGAAAAAATGCAAAGCAAATATGATTCATGTTTTGGTAGAGGGCAGCCATCTTGAAGCAACAGTTTACAGGTTGTTTTTGGTCAGGTGACCTTGATTTAGGTCATAAAAGGATGGAAAAGATGCAAATCTGATGCACGTGACCTTCATTCTTTGGTTTAGAGGGCATTGTGGCGGCCATTTTGGTGCAGTAGTTTAGACAGCTGACCTTGATTTAGGTTGAAAACGGGTGAAAAAAAGGCACTTTAAGCAAATCTAATGGATTTGACCTTTGTGCTTTAGTAGAGGTCGTTGCGGCGGCCATCTTGGATCAACAGTTTAGAAACCTGTAACATATTAGATGTTTAAATTTAATTCCAGGATAATACCAACCGCTCATAAAGGAGGAAAGGAATATTATGGGATTACCAAAACATCCCATAAACCTGGTTATTTATAGCCGGCCCGCCAATTGCTGGTGCTATAATTCACTTAGGCGGCTCATTTGCATATTTATGAGCACCCTTTATAGGCATTAACTTGGCAGTGCGATATGTTATCCTTGGGCCACACCAATTTATTTTATCGGTTTTCAGTCCAGTGAAAATTTCCAGATGAGGGATGGGAGGAAAACTTGCATCTGACTGCTGTATATTTACTCCCTGAATCTGTACCAAGATCACTCACTGTACCAAGATGCAGACTTTTTTCTTCAGACTGTGCTTCAATGCATGTCATTCATTCATTCATCCATTCATTCACCAATTCATCCATTCATTCATCCATCCATACATACATTCATTCATTCATTCATTTATTCATTCATTCATTCATTCACTCACTCATTCATTCAATAATTCATTGCAAGAAACTATAGAAAAATAAATGGAATGTCCTTATTTAGATCTTCTCTATCTCTTTCCGCCATCTAATATTGAAATATTTATGTCAGGTTGTTTTGACAGTTGTAACGTTGCCAAACCTCATATTAGCCGGTAATTTTTGTTTTTCGGGCCATTAGACCTTCTCCATTGACGTAACCCATTCCGGATGATTTGATAAGCTACAAAAATAACTTTAATGGTTTTGTGTCGCACGCATGGATGAGAACTCTGACAGGGATCATAGCTGCTGCTGTTGTCGGGTGAGTCAGACGTGAGAACAGGAAATTGTCTTGAGAAATGAAGTGGAAACTTACTGCGATACAATCAGCAGGGTTCGAAATAATAGATGTAAATTTTGCATCTTTATGACAACAGGAAACTGTGGGTAACTTTTATTGCAGTTGTGACGTAGGCCATACCAATTCTTATTTTGTTTTTCACAGTTCTCAATAATTTTTTGCCAAACGTGAAAATAGAGGAAAACTAGTATGTGAATAAAATTGAAGAGCATGTACAATTATCGGTGGCATTTGACTATCCACATCCGTGCTTGATCCTAACTCTTAACCCATTCAGGCATAGAACCAGACAAGCATCGTTTCAGATACGATAGAGGCAGTATCTAGAACCATACCTGATCCTAACCCTAACCCATTCAGACGTAGAACTAGACAGGCACGGTTCTGAATGCAATAGAGACTATCCAGAACTGTACCTGATCCTAACCCTAACCCATTCAGGCATGGAACTATTCAGAGTACAATATTCCCAGACCAGGAAATTGCAGCAGATTGGGAGGGAACCTGTCAGGAACACACCATGTCTGAGAGGAGAGTGTATCATCTGATATTCAGACACGATTTCACCCATTTTATTGGTGTTCCGTCATTGTAAGGCCTCACCAATTCCTTTCCTTGGTTCTCGATTTTTTAAAGGAAAACCAGAATCCAACTATATAATCTCTAGGAATGGTATAAATTGTGTAGATTATGAACTAAGGGCCAAAATTCCCCAACTGATAAACCCACTGGTGAGGCATACGACAGTGCAGCAACATAAAAAAAAAGAAGAAAAAAAAGTGTTAAACTTAACTTGTGAATGTCCATTTTTCTCAGAATGTGAAATTTCACTACCGTAAAGACAAAGTGAACTACAGTAACTTGTTCAGCTGCTCTGTACATGTTTTGTCATACTTTTTTATGGCTCCCATCGAAGCGAAGTGAAGTCATAAACACCTGGATACGAGGCAGGCAAATGTGCAAAGTTAACCTGGAGGCTGCTTTAGAAGAGCGATGGTTCAGCAGTTTGTTAGAAGACGTGCGTCACAAGACTTGTGGGCCTTATACTATAGATGGCTTCCTGCCAGGATTTCTGTTTTGTGACGCTGAAATTCTGGTGCTTCTGGTGCTTATACAGTATTTGTAAAGGAAAATACCACTCATTGTATGATTTTGTATATTCTTATAAAAGTTTTGGTAGATTATCATAGTGTATAAAAGTATATGTGTCTGGAAATGGCTTACCACCAGGATTTCTGTTTTGTGACGCTGAAATTCTGGTGTAGCACAGTATTTTTAATGGAAAATACCAGTCATTGTATGATTTTGTATATTCTTGTAATATAGTTTGGGTAGCTTATCTTAGGATGTGACGGTGTATGTGTCAGGAAAAGGCTTACGGCTAGGATTTGTGTTTTGTGATGTCAAAATTCTGGTGCTGGCACCGTATGTATTAAGGAAAAATACCAGTTATTATGTGGTTTTATATATTCTTATAAATGATAAATCCATAATTCTGGTAGTTTATCTTACCTTAAAGAAGTGCGTCACTGTGTATGTGTGTGGGTTGCAAATGCCTAAACAGCAAGGATTTTGCTTTTGTGACATGTAAATTCTGGCTCAGACACAGTATTCATTATAGAAAAATACAGTTATTATGTGATTTTGTATAGTTTAAACACAGGTATGAGTTTGGTAGCTTATCTTGAGAAAGAAGTGCGTCACTATGGATTGGAAATGACTTACTGCAAGGCTGCTCCCTTTGTAATTTCGAAAGCATGACGTTTAGACTGCATGTATTTTGCTGAAATACCAGTATTTATGTGATTCTGTATGCTCTTGTGCTGCTGTTTTGCTGATATCATAATGTTAAAAAGAAGACTTGGGTGCTGTTAGGCAAATGTAATACAGGACTATTAGTCATGTACAACTGCACTATTGAAATAGATGAAGGGCTCAAGCATCTTGAAATTTGATAAATTCTTAGATTAATGCGTTACAACAGGAGGAATTATTACAATTCACCTCAAGTTTTGACAAATGGAGCCGTAGACAATAGCTGCGGATGGAACACAGGGGAAGGTGGCCCCCGAAATTTATGGTCTGATTTGTTTTGGAGAGTGAATCACTCGAGCCAAAAGTGAGATGAGAAAAGATGGCTGACATGAAAGATCCCGAGGGAAAGGTTGTCTCATAAGTTATACACATGAAGATAGTGTGGCAAGGAAGATACATTATCAGGCTGGAAATACTGGGTGCATGTGCACCTTAGTGCACCCAGATTTGGAGCTGTGCACCCATTTTTTTCTGTGGGTGCACCAGTGCACCCAAATATTCTTGTAGGTATTTTTGTACATATTGAATAATTGTATGCAGGATATTCTTGGCATCTAAGCATCAGAAAAGTAATAAAATCTTTGCTGTAGTACTTTAAGAGTAAGATTTTGTAGTCAGCTCCCATTTCAGATTCAAGCAAGAAGAGGAGCAGTAAGATTCTGTAATTAAAAGGTTTTGTTTTATATGGTGCACCCAAAAAAAATTTTGTGCACCTAATTTTTTAGGTTCGGTGGACCAGTGCACCTATTTCCAAACATAAATTTCGAGCCCTGCACATGAAGATAGTGTAGCAGGAAATTTACATTCTGTAAGCTCGACTGTAAATCTGAAGCAAGCGGCATTTATGTTAGGGGTCATGTAACTGCTGTTTTTATGCTACTAGCATGAAATTTATGTCTTTGGTGGAAGAATTTGTCACTTTTATCTCTCATTAGCATGCAAGAGACAGGATCACTTACAGTTCCTTTGTTGATGCTTTGTTCAGGAAAACAATGAAGGTACAGATGAGCAGACCAAGACAACATACCAAACGGAAAGTGGATAAATAAATAATTAATGTTTCCCTTTATGTTTTCCAGTATCCAAATGGCCACAATCTGGCTAGTGACACCAAAAACACAAGAGTTTAATTTGTTTAAGTTCACTGATAATTGTAACAGTAATTAACTTGATATAAATTCATACAAGAAACAACAGAAACATAAAACTTGTGGCCACAAATATTGCAGTCAAGAGGTTTTTATAACAGCAAGGACAGTAAAAGCACTAAACATGATTTACAGTGTTGTTTTGCTTTCAAACATATGTGATGTGAGGATGTCACAATGGAATTTAGTATAATTATGATTCATGTTGCCTTCATGGTACCAAAATTTCAGTCTGAAGAAAATGGATTCGCAGCCACTTAGTCCATGTCTTTTCATTTGTAATCATCACTTTGTTTCTGAATAAAAAAGAAAAAGAAAAAAGAAAATGGATATGTTATCAGAACTTAATCTTCACTGTGGTTGCAAGAGGGGGGGAAGACAAATGATTTTATAACGGTAGTGACAATCTCACCATACAGAGTTGACCATAAAAACAGTGGACATAAAATTACCATGAAAAAAAATCCAGAGTTACAGTAGCTCTGACGTCAGCTGTCAACCGTCACGATAGCTGGCGATGGAGTGTTGACGTCTTGTCAGTTTGACGAGTCCCGGTGGTCACGGCGCCGTCATGGGAACGGAACATCGCCATGGCAACGTACGTTCTATACATGCAATACCCCATAGAGGGGGGTGCTAATTGAGTTAGCCTGTCACCAGCCCGGTAGGAGGGCTCATATTCAGATCAGTGTGACACACTGGTGTGTGTATCTGTAGGACAACTGTTGTGCAGGGATACCTGTGGGCTGTACAGTTTATGTGTCCTTAGAGAGGGGGAGCTCGAGGTATCATTTCTGTTGCCGCTGTGAGCAGAGAACACTCTTTGCATAGGAATGCAGGTACATTTTTTTGATATGTGGATAGAGCAATGGTTCTGTTATTTTTAACTTGATCATAGTACTCTACAATTGTGAAGAAAGGATACTAGTAATCTCTCAGCCTTACAGTTTATGTGTCCTAAGAGATGGGGAGCCAGAGGTGTAGTTTCTGTTGCCGCTGTGAGCACGGAATGCTCTTTTCTCTGGTGTCTACAGCAGGAGAGCTGGTAGCATACCTATTGGAATTCAGGTACATTTCTGATGTGTGGTTGGAACATCAGTTCAGTTACTACTAACATAAGGTAGGATTCAATAGTTGTGGATATGTCTTTTTTTTCATTTCAACTGTTCATGGAGTACATGTAGTTTGTTTCTATCAATCTTGAGTACATATAAATCATAGGAGTGCAGGTATATGTACTAGTACATTGGTGATGTGTGGATAGAGCAATAGGTCAGTTACTTAAAGGTATGATTAAGCCATGAATATCATTTTCAGTATTGTAAACAATGAATAGTTGAGCACTGAAGCTACATGTATGGGTATGAATATCATTTTTACTTATAGAAATAGTGGAAAGTTGAAAGGTGAAGCTGCTATGATCCTCATTTTCAGTCATAGAAGCAGTGGAAAGTTGAAAATTGAAGATATCATTTTCAGTTCTAGGTTCAGTGAAAAGTTGCCAGCCTGTCCGGTGGGATTTCTTCCCGGGTTTTTCTCATTACTGGTTTGAGGGTTGGTTTCTGATGATGTATGTTTTGGAAGGATCAGTTAATTTTCCCTGTCAATTTAAATGCACTTTTGATGGATGGTCTCAATTTGCCGGACAGTTCTGATAATCAGATGCGTTATCAGAACTGGAGCAGGTCAGAGTTACCGTTTCAGGCCAGGTCAAATCTCGCTTCTTACCAAAAACTTTGGAAAGATATAGCCTCCATAGCATGCCAAAAACTGGGGGTTTGGGGGTCTTCATGGTCTTTGGGAGCTATATGTTGCTATTTTCTGATTGCATATAGACAACATAGCCGGCCTGGTTGAATTACCCCCGTTTTTTGAACTGGGCTAATCAGAAAACAGCCAAAAAGACCACCAAACCCCCAGTTCTATAAGCCTGCTACGGAGCCTAGAAAAAATGTTTAAAAAATATATCACGTTAACCTGTTTTTACAGTAGTAGGATTCATTGATCTCAGTTGATCATTGATCAGTAAATTTCTGCGAATAAATGATCCTTATTAGGGCATCAAGGGTAATGAGGGCGGGCATTTATCTGTATTGATGTTTTCACAGAGAAAAACAACTTGATGTTTGAGAGCAAAGAGGGATTCAGTTGGTGGGAATATTTCAGAATAGATTTTTTTAGATAGACAATGTGAAATATTGTAAGTGTTGCAGTACAGTCAACTTACAGTAGGTATTCTTTTGAAAAATAGCTTCAGGTGTCACATAATGTTCTCTAGTAAGGCAAGACAAGAAGTAAATCCCTGCTTAGCATACTTGACAGTATGAGAGGGCAGTGGTCTTTAGTAATAACTGTTCAGTCGTGCATCTCAGAACCACCAAGGCTTGAAATTGGGGTCACCACAGAGTCAGTCCCTCCAGTTGTAAACATCCTGCTAACCTAGCTGGGTACTCAGGAACTCTGGGGGGATAAATCATGCATAAGGGTGCTTTGGTGTTTGTGTCATTCCAAACATTGCTATGGAAAAGTTGTTTTGAAGTGTGGTCCTGTTCCTGGTGCTGATATTATGGTTACTATTGCCTATTCTACACATGGCTATATGCTATGGAAAAGTTGTTGTTGTTGAAGAGTGGTCCTGTCCCTGGTGCTGAAGTAGTGGTGACTATTGCCATCATGTAATTCTGTGAGGAAAAAACTTCAATCTGACCATATTCATTCCCTGAAACTGTGTGATTGTACAAAAATACAGACTTTCCCTTCAGACTTTGTTTTCATTTTGATTAGAGAGAGAGATCCTCCCATTCAGCATGATATTTAACAATCCTAGAACCGACAAACTGAGTTTGTGTGGCCTAACTACCCCCTCCAGGCACTCCTGTGAGAGTGGAGGTATTTAGGCCGGCCCATCACAGATGAAGAGATGCCCAATTACGGGTGCGATGGTTATATGAAAACGGCATCGATCCCGCACTAATGTTCCGCTGAAGTGAAACACTCGGGTGGTTTACAAGTTGTGTGAACTCACACGGTTCTCACTTCAGAACTGTTCTCCAGTTTATCATGAATATTAAGAGGAATTTTTTTACTTCTACCATAATCTTGGTGCATAATTGTGCTCCTTGGTTTGCATCCTAACTTTTTATTGTAAGCAACTCATCATTATTTTCTTAACAGATACAATGTGAGAGAAAATATGCATAGAGTAATTTTGTGACACTATTTGAAATACTAAGAAAAACAGAAAACTAAGAAGGGAAAAGTGGTACTCAGATTTTCTGTGCCTCAACGGTGAAATAATTAGACTAAGAAATAGATGAAAAGGGAGAGAGAATATTGTGCATCGTCTTCCTATCACAAAATCAAGGGTCACATGTACAAATGCAATTTTACCTGCTCAATGGTCACTCAGTGATCACCATTGAGTTTAAGGGGGCCTTCAGTTTGAATGAAAGCTCATCTGTGTTGGTAGAATCCATAGTTGTAAAGTTCAAGCTTTGTTCCAACACAAGATCAACCAAAAATTGACAGTGAGATCCTTTCTTGTGTTAGAACAAAGCTTGAACTTTACAACTACGATGCCTGAGGTGTTAATGAAATAACAGTAAAGATGCCTGACCGACACCTCTGTACAGGAACCCTGTGGGGGCAGAATTGGTATTGGAAGAGCAATTTGTGTGAGATGTTAGAGAAGATCTGATTTCATCATTCCCATCAGGAAGGTGGGAAATAAAGCCAAACGACGCTTTGTCACATCTCAGGTATTGATCTTACCTCGTGGTAACAAACACATCTCCAAAACTCTTCTCAGTATTCTATTCATGGAAAAGTCAGTAAGAAGTCAAGGTGAAAATCAAGGTACGGACATGCACGTCAGCAAAACGTACTGTGCCTGCGTGAAATCCTGAACGTAATGAGCATAGTACTTCTTCAGAACATCTTGTTTAAGGTTGTATTCGTGTACCTAAGGTTGATATCTTGTACATTCATCCATTCATCAGTCCTATAGCTAGTGAAAGCCATAGGCGCAGTGTAGCATTCAACACTTGCCTGTAGTTTTCAAATATTGTGCAGGAATAGAGATGTTATGTAATGGACAGAAACCATGGTTTTGCACAGTACATTGTCCTGAGTACTGGCTCCACTGCAGGTTAATGTCAGGTTGGTTAGATTAGAGCTTACAATATTATATTATAGGTTATGTAGAAGTGCTATGCACAATACATTCTGGGTTTCAAGCAAGTGCAGTATGTTCTACCGATGCACTGTCCAAGTACTGGCTGTACTGCAGGTTAATGGCATGTAGTGTAGATTAGAGGTTGTACATCTCCCTGCTGACATCCGGGGTCAGCTGTGATGGATGCTCCTGTGGTTATCACAGCTTCAGCCACTCATCTGTGCACAGCTTCAGCCACTCATCTGTGCACAGCTTCAGCCACTCATCTGTGCACAGCTTCAGCCACTCATCTGTGCACAGCTTCAGCCACTCATCTGTGCACAGCTTCAGCCACTCATCTGTGCACAGCTTCAGCCACTCATCTGTGCAGGGCTCAGTAAATGTTTTACTTTAATCTCCCCACAGTCAGGGGTACAGTTTTGGGTCACACACCACTTAGGTGGGCAGCTCAGGCCTGCATGGGGAGCTGGGCAGCCATACCTGGACTTTGTGTCAAATGTTTTGAAAAGTTTATACTTCATGAATGAATGAAAGGTTTGTTTGTAAAACATACATGTAGTGAACACCCAACAGATTAATTTTGGACTAAATATTGCACTTTGGACAAATGTTTTTAGCCCTTTGCAGCTCATACTTACTCACACTCACTCACTGTCCAGTTTATCGTCTGTTGTTCCCCGTCTTCCGAGGGTTAGACTTGCTTGCAAAGTTGATATTTTGTGAAAACATTGCATATAGTAGCCTGTAGGCAGAAGCATCTTACTTATAATTACTACTAAGTGTAAAAATCTGACTCATTTGATTTACTAGTTTTCTAAGGTTAACAATTTTACAGCAGTTTATTTTGCAGATGTCTCATCATCTCACCACATGCTAACCAGAGTCAAAGATATTGTACTAGTATTTCTGAATATTTTTACATGCAGATTTAAAACAAACAAGAGTAAACCTCATACCTGGTTTGTTTTTCTCAGCTATCAACAGTCATTGCTGTAATGAGATTATTCAATCATTATTAAGCCATTCCTAGAAGCCCCAACTGTTTATGACTCACTTGTTCTTGTATAATTATGTGGGTTTTGTGGCCTTCTGTGTTGGAAAGCACATGTAAAGGTATGCATGAGTCATATACCAACAAGCTAGGGACAGCATTCCATATCTCATTAGCCAACCACAGGACACATTGGTCCCCCGTGCTCTGGCCAATCGCTGTAATTACGTTGACCTTTGTACCCACATGTCAATCATATAACCTGCCTGTCAATCTTCTCTCAGAGAAATCTGCTGGAGTCAGCAGAAAAATTCCAATCAGGTTTTGATGAGTTTTGTGGCTGCAGTGGTGTGCTTGCCCTCCATAGCATTGCCCTGACTCAACCAAATGTTGGGACTCTGAGATTGGGGTCAGGATGTTCTATGTTTTACTGTGACACTGTGTGCCCCAGTTATGACTTTTCATCTAGAACCAGAGCATGTTTGAACCATCATTTTGTCCCCACTCCTATCTTTAATTCAACCTTAACTGTGGTTTTCCAATGGATGGTGACCCTGCATGTTCTTTTGTGGCATTTTGCTTGCCCCAGTTATGACTTTTCATCTAGAACCAGGGCATGTTGGTACCATCATTTTGTCCCCACTACTATCTTTAATTCAACCTTAACTGTGGTTTTCCAGTGTATGGTGACCCTCCATGTTCTTCTGTGACACTACTTGCCCCAGTTATGAGTTAATCTAGAACCAGGAAAGGTTTGAACCATTTTGTTGTTCCCAGTGCAATCTTGATGACCTACAGGCCTTCCCCTTAACTGTGGCTTTCCAGTGGATGGTGACCCTCTATATCTACTGTGGCACTTCTTGCGCTGGTTATGACTTTTAATCTAGAAGCAGTTTTATCAAGGGCCATGTTTAAACCATCATGTTGCTCCCAGTTCAATCTTGCTGACCTACAAGTCTTCTCCTTAACTGTGGTTGTCCAGTGGTTAGCAACTGTTCTTCCCAAGAGTTTGAATCTTGGCTGTTTTTGGTCAATAGGTGTTCTAGCCAGTATCCATTGTTCTGGTTCATAATGTAATCTTGCATAAGAGGCATAAACATCCCAGCCCTTCCTACATTTAGACAGATATAGCTATAGGTGAAAATTTTGATTGAAGTACTAGCACACCAAGACACCAGTACTGTGGACCTGTAGCTGAAGTTGAGATGACAAGGAAAACACTGAGTGCCTGCAAGAACCTTGATATGTCTATGATGATTAGACATCCACTTTAAGTTGATTCCTCAGAGAATATATCCAGTTGTTTGATTTATGTATTGCTAGAAGCTTGTTCTGCATCAGCCCTGTTGGAATCTCTGAAATGAGACCATAGATGGGCAGGCTGGTGCATGATGGGTAATTGATGAGGCAGAGCAGGAGAAGTTGTTTTAATGATTCACCACATCTACATCCCTGGTCAGGCCACACAGGGTTAGTTCTTTGTTTCACAGACGTTTTGTAGTTAAAATCATAGAAAGAAAGGACAAGATGAAAACAGAGGGTTTGGAGGATATTTATTCCCTGAAATTGTATTCTTCAAGGTACAGTCAAACCTACAAGTGACCACCTCTATATAAGGACCACCTGGGAATGTGACCACTTTTTGGTAGTCCCTTTGATAATTTTTTTCATTGACACAAGCAGTAAGTGGCCACCCGTCCACACAGACCAGATTTCATTGGTCCCTTGAATGGTCTTCTTGGACAGGTTTGTCTTTACAGACTTAACGTACAGATCCTGTTTTTATGGGTCCAGTTTAGCATTTTTTTCACAGAACCAACAGATTAACTTGTTGTCGCCTGACCAGAGGTCAGTCTTAATTTTCCATCTCCTGCTGCCCCCCTCCCGCATGAGTCACCAGCCTGTACAGGGTAAGGTCAGAGGTCACTCATACCAACCAGCCAGCACAGATTTCCTAAAAAGGCCATAGTAGGGCAGGCAAATGGACACCACAGTTAGCTGCATGCAGCCACACCTATCATGTGTGACACTGTACTCTTTTTCTGATTATAGTTCATGATACAGGGCATTTTTTTTTAGCTTTTAAGGTTTTTCCACCAATATTTTTTTGAACAATATCAAAGTTTTTTCTGCAAATTGGAGGTCTAGGATGAAAATTTTGAGCCTTGTTTGGTCTATTTGGTGATAGTTCATTCTAAACCTGAGAATTTCCTGGTACTGCTGTAGCCGGATAGACTGTGACTCCGTTTTGATTTTTGGCTGTGCTTATTTCAGTCACGGCAGCAGGGTTCAGGGAAGGCTGCCCAACATTACCCGGGGATTTTGCCATGGTCAGTTGTGAGCCTGTGGTCTGTACTCACCATCAAGGGGCTTCAAATATTCATCTATAGCTGCACAGACTGTCTGATGCAGAATACAGAGTCTGCAAAGTTGTTCATAATGTTTTGCCATTGCCCTTTTTATGCAAATTGAAGGTTGTAAGTGGGTTTCACGAGGAAACAGTTCAAGCAACTGGATAGATTTTAAAAACTGTCAGATGTTTCAAGTAGCATCCACTACTTTTTGTCAGTGACTGACTGACTATTTTTTTTGTGTCCTTCTCATTACCTGGATGTCTAACCTTAATCGACTTTGTAGAGGATATTTCCAACCGTGGCATTAGGGTTTAACTCCATAGTTGGGGAGACTGTTGGGTGAAACTTGTGTGTTTTATCTAAATATAATTTCATCAGGTTGGCAGAACACAGGATACTTTCTTTATTTTCTTTTACATAGCCAGTACTTCTCTTCCCTTGCTTACATTTTGTCCTTTCAGTGGTGCTTTGCGGCGAGATTGCCACAAGAACATGACTAAGTTGTGTGTTTAATGTTTGACATGTTTTTAAACACTGAACTAACCTGTACCTCCATTTCTGTGCCCATGTGCAGGTCCTAGCCAGTAGGCAGCAGTGCATCATGGGAAGTCGATGGAGAGGATATGACATCTACAGAGATGGTGAGTGGTTTTTACTTAACCTTCAAAATGCTAAAGTATCAAAGTGGTATTGGTTACAGAGTTAGGAAGCAGGCTTAAAACTCTTTTAAAGTCAGTTTGTGGACATGAACTTGGTCTGAAATGCTGGTGGTCGTTATTGAGTGCTTTGAGTTGTGGAATGTATATTGTGCTATTCCGTTGGTAAAAATGGTACATTAAGCATTTCCTTGTACTGAAACCATGGTGGTTAGTCACTCAATTCTTTGAGTTGTGGAAATAAATGTTCCGTAACCAATTTGATAACCAACATAAGAAGAGTTAATGACTGTCCTGAGCAGTAAAAAACATCCAACACATCGAGAAGTGAAGCTACTCCATTAGTGGAAATGGCACATGGACATGTCCTTGGTGCTGAAACCCTGGTGGTTGTTATTCAGCTGTAGAAATGGCAGTGCTAAGCAATAAAGAAACATCCAACACTAGCATTTCAAGCCCAGCATTTCAAAGTTTTTAAACTATCATCTAACACCAGCAAGGATGCTTTTTAAACATGCAAGGAAAGGTACATGTTGGTTCTGTCAGCATTTTTCAGTGTTGATGGTTTGTTGTTTGGTCAGTTTCATGTGGTTTGGTGTAGTTTTCATGCTGTGCTGTGAGCTGTGGAAATGACTGTCCTGAACAGTAAAGAAACGTCCAACACATTGAGAAGCAGTCAGGAGATATGATAACCCTGACAGCTGGGTTTATTGCTGTGTTAACCTTGGAGGCAAGTTCAGACAGATTTGAACTGATTCGATGCGGCTCCCAGTTTGATATGGCGTTAGTGTGTGCTTCAGGAACTGATGTGAGTAGATATATGAGCAAAGTCATTTCCTCTTTATGTTCCTTGTGACTGCCGCATCAGATCTGCAGAATGGTTGATCAGACAGGTCAATGAACTCAGCTCTGATCGTGGAGGGTTCAATGACTCTGTTCCTTATCCCTTCCCATCGGTGAAGGTTAGATATCCAGGTAAAAAGATACGCCAAAAATACAGTTACTCAAGCAACTGGATATGATTTTGGAAATTGTCAGATGTTGGAAAAAAATTTGTTGTCACTTATTTGCATATTAATCGATAGTTCATACTTATAAACCTGCTTTTTTTTTTACAAGTCTCCAGCTTCACTGACGAAAGGTAGTGGATGTTACATGAAATGTCTGACCGTTTCCAAAATCATATCCTGTTGCTTGAGTAATTTTTGGTGTATGAGTAAGGTAATTTCCTCTTCTGGTCCCTTGTGAAATGCCTTGTGTCCGCCCCATCAGATTTGTTGATCAGAAAGGTCGATGCCCCCATCTCTGATCGCGGAGGGTTCAATGACTCTTCAGGGCTGGAACTGGTGCACCAGTGTATGTCAAGATGTTAACTCCATAATAGTACAACACATTCTTAACATATAAGTGTCAGAAAAATAATGAGATCATTCTTGTACTACTTTTCTTTAGAAATGGAACATAATTAGTTTTTGCTGACATTCTACTTATTTTATTCTATATGGTGCCCAAAAAATTTACGAAAAATTGGTTGCACCAAAAATGAATTGCGAGCTCTGCAGGTCAATGCCCCCATCTCTGATCGCCGAGGGTTCAATGACTTTGTTCCTGATTCCTTCCCTCTCGAGCATGACTTAGACTATGCAGTTCAATATTGCTGCTGAGATGCATGAAATGTAGCAATAAACCTCTGTAGGTTATTCTGGCTGTCAGCTACAGTTTATGTATTCTGTTCGGAGCAACTTCTTGAATCTTCAAACAAGCCCAGAATTTTAATCCTGTTGTACTAAAGTCAACCAGCATCTAGCACAAGTAAGTATGGTTTTTGAACAGTTCAAAGTACTTGTTAGTTCTATCAATTTTTCTCATTAAACCTCTGTATTTCATTCTGTATTTCATTCTGTATTTCATTCAGCTACAGTTCATGTATTCTGTTTCTACTGTATTCCTCCATCATCAACATTTCAGCATTTTAGCAACCTGTTGTGCTGAAATTAAACATCATCTAACACAAGTGATAATGCTTTTATTAACCAAAGAAAAGTACATGTTGGTTTTATCAGATTCATTTATTAAACCTCTGTATCTTATACTGGCAGTCAGCTACATGTGTTCAGTTAATTCCACATTCTAGAATCATCAAACAAGCCTGGCATTCAAAGTATTTTGTTCTGAAATTAACTGCTGTCTAACATTAGGGAGAATGCTATTTTAACCATGCAAAGAAAAGTACATGTTGGTTCTATCAGCTTTAGTAAAGAAACCTCTGTATCTTATACTGTTAGTGTTCATGTACTCTGTTTCTACCACATTATGAAATCAAGCCTCACGTTTCCAATTTTTTTAAAAAATAAACTGTCATCTAACACAAACAAGACTTCTTTTTTAACCATGCAAGGAAAAGTAGATGTTGGTTCTATTGGCTTTTCTCAGTGTTGCTGGTTTATTGTTAGGTCAGTTTTGTGTCGTTCTGTGCAGTTTTCATTGATTCTGTCACTCCTGCCATTGGGTTCAGGTGTGGGGAGAACATGGGGATATTGAGGCAGTTTGTCACAGGGGGAGCATCTCAGAGGTTCCAAAATAGAACCAAAGGGATTGTTTCAAAGATTTAACCCTTTCACTAGATGTGGAAAGAAGATTTTTATCAGATTTGCAAGGGCCACTGTACTACAACAGTTTTAGTTTTAGTTTTTTAATTTTATCTAGGTAGCTTGCTCACTCAGACACACACACACACACACTCACTCACTCACTCACTCACTCACTCACTCACTTATTCCATCGTAAGACACAATCAAGGAAGAGCTGTGCAGGTCAGTACAACAGCTTGCTCAATCATTCACTAAATCACTCATGCTCTCACTAAATCACTCATTCTCTCACTAAATCACTCATTCTCTCACTCACTCACTCATTCACTATCTAGTTAAGCAAAAACTGTAACTCAGGTTTATGAAATGTGGGTCAACAACCCAAGGGTGACGTTGTATTTTAATAGATCTCTCTGGATGACATTCTCAGTCTCAAATGAAGGATAGCTATCTGAAACATCTGAATCCTCAGAGAATTTAGTCAGTCACTGATGAAAGATAATGGATGCTGTCTGAAAATTCTGACTCCTGAGGTTTTATCGAGATGCTTGATTTATTTTGCATCAGATAATGTCGTACCTGGGTGTCTGACCTTCACCGATAAAACATCATAATTACACTCCAGACTTCTACTCTAACAAGGACAATTTAGCTGTCATGTGGCGTTTATTCCCTCAGAACATGTTCATTCAGTCGGGACTGCTCTCTGTACTTTCTGTATTTAATTCCAGGAATCCAAACAAAAGGGTCACCGGGAAAAAACCCGACCCGGAATTTTAAATTGGTTTGTGAACGACTCGTGGACAAAAGGCCGTGTGACAGCCGGCTATCAGAGGATCAGCTCTGATGTTCAGTGGGGATGAATCGATAGAAAAATCACTATGATTTGCCCTGGATTGGGAAGATTTGTTTGGCTTGTTTCTGAGAGGATGTCAGGAGGGATTTCACTGACAGAAATAAGCAGGCGATGTATTTATATTGACTACGGGTTTTTTATATTCTCTTTGATGTATCTCTACCAATTGTATTGTCCAGTGAATTATGGTGAGGATTGCGTGAAGGGGTTTAGTATTGTGGATGGATAATGTTTGCACTCTGTGTGGGGGGTTTGGGGGATCAACAGTTCATTTTCTCTCTTATCAAAGAACTGTTCATCCCAAAAATGTTCAGGACAATTCTGTCAGGAAGCCAAAACTAAAGCGGCACAGCCACAATCCATGAAAAATTCATGATAGTATTTTTTTGTCTTCTTCATAACAGAAGGAAAGTCATGCTTCTCTGTAGATTTGACACACTTTTGATATAGAAAAATCTGGTTTAAAATCATCTTTATCATCATCAAGAAGAACAAGACAATGTTTACATACATCTTGAAAACCTTGGACAGCCTCTTGTCTGAATTTACATTCATAAGGCTGCAAGGTACTTGTATATTGTCATCTTGGTTTCAAGGAGTGAGTATACATACATTTGCAGTCAGAAATAAGTTTTCCCCCAATCTTCAGTTTTTATCTCGATGGGTACTGTCTAATATATCTGAGAAAGCCAAGGAAATCTGCGATACTAATTGATAATTGATGCGATAATTTTTGATTTGGTGGAGGATCAAAGTGGGTCAGTGACCGACACTTGCACTCCAGAACGTGGGTCAATGCTTTTAAAACATTAAGGGCACTGGTGGGAGCCGTGGGTAATCACCCGCATAGACAGCAGCACGGCTGGGTGGGTAAATGGGAGACATGCATCAGGGCTGGTCTGTAGGGAGCGGGAAGGTAAGTGAGCTGGGATACAAAAACATCCTGTACAACATACAACATTGTCTGGGGACTGGGGAATAGACTTGGATGTACATGTGGAGACAATAGAGTCAAAACTGTAGAGCTGAAGACCACTGAAACTCAAGGGACTGGGAAAATCAGGTAGGTTTTGCAAGTGAGCTGGGAGTAATGATACAAAAACATTGTGTACAACAAGTCTGTGAGGGGACTGGATACTGGATAGACTGAATACACTTGGATGTGTGCGTATTGTGACATCGAGACAATACATTCAAACCTGCAGACCACTCGGGACTTAGAAAATCAGGTGGGTTTATAAGTGAGCTGGGATATAAAAACAACCTGTATAACAAGTCAACTAGACTTGGATGTACATGTGGAGACAACAGAGTCAAAACTGCAGCCTGAAGACCTCTCAGGGGACTGGGAAAAGCAGGTCTGGTCATGATCACAGAAGCAGGTAGGGTTTGTAAGTAAAAGAACAGTGAGCTTGGAGTGATAGAACAACATCCTCTACAACAAGTCTGTCAGGGGACTGGGGAATAGACTTGCATGTGGAGACGATATAGTTAAAACTGCCCAAGAAGACTCAGGGAACTGAGAACGTCTCGTCTCTTAAGACAGGTGCACTTGAGACAGGATATATGTAACTGAAAAATCGTCTAAAGAACCACCAAGGGTCCTTATACAGAGGTGCTGACCAGCTCACTAGCACAGGTTTGACTGTATTTCTATTTGATGCTTAGCCTGTGAGGTTGAAGCTGACTTTGTAGCTGACTTCTTTTTGGTCAACCGTCCCGGCCACTAATTTGATTTGGGGAATAAGTGGTTCCAATCTTCACATCAGAAACCCACTAATGGCAAGCAATAGCCAAGAGGCACATTGTGGCTTTATGTCTTTTTTCTTTCAGTACATTATGGACATGGGAAATGTACTTGTATTATAGCTGCACATCCGTGAATACTTTCAGCAGGTTGGTAGGTCAATGGAAAAGAGATTCTTCTTGGCCTGCCAAGAGTTTCCTTCCTTCTAATGTTTTGGTAGTCAACATACTGGCTGTGTCGGGAGATATTATATATCTAGTACATGTAACATTCAACCTCCATCAACATTTATCTGCTACGCTGTGTTTCATGTATCGTAGACTTACTCAGACTTAAGGGCTCTCGTGTCTTCCGACACATGAGGCAGTCAGAGTGTTCCTGCAAGTTTGGTCCATGGATAGTCTATCTCTTTCCAGTTCAGGTTTACTGTTTGCAAGTATTTCTCCATTGTTTGAGAGATCTCCAGTGCAGTACCAGTGCAGTCAGGGAACTTATTTGTTTGTTTGTTTGTTTGTTTATCTGCAGATAATACCCAGTCGAGACAGTAAACAACCGCTCGTACCAAATATCAGTGAACTAACTTGTTTGTTTGTTTGTTTACTCCAGATAACGGCCCAGTTGAGACAGTAAACAACCGCTCGTACCAGCTCCACCCCAACCCCTCCGCCCTCATGTCGTCCACTACGGCAGACATCCACCAGTCGGACCGTACCAACTCCAACGTTCCGCCCAACACGCTCAACCTGCAGTCGTCGCTGAACGACGCCATGAACGCCGCTACGCGCACCAACACGACCACCACGGGCGGCGGGAAAAGCAGGAAGAAGTACGCCACCACCGACCTGTCTTCCATGGGGATCCCCACGGGGGTCCCCGAACCCACGCTAACCACTCAGACTAATAACGTCACTGCTACGGACGAGCTTCAGCGCCCCCGCGCGGGCTCGCAGTCCAAACGGAAGGACGCCGATTCCCCGAAAGCGCCGCCGGTAAACCAAAACGCGAACCAGCCCGCGGAGAAGTCCAGAGAAACGACCTCCAACTACTCGTCCAAACGGAAAGGCTTCCTGGATTACTATGCCGACCTTGAGAAGTCTGCGAACACGAAGGTCGCGGAGGCGTGGGAGAAGCAGCTTCCGGAGGAGAACACGAGAATAGCGCGGATCGAGGAGAAGCTGAAGCAGCCTCCGCCCGAGGGAGCCAGCCTCGCCGAGCCGCCCAAACCGGAGCTGGGGCCGGTCGCCAAGATCGCACTGGAGAGGTGCGAACAGAACAGGAGGGCAAGGGTCAGCTCAGACATACAGCACTATAAAGGTTTGTGGGCTAAATGTGTTGATGTGTTGTTGCCTTGTACGTTAGTGTTTTGTGTATTAGCGTTTTGCGTGTTAGTGTTTTAGGATTAGGGTTAGTGTTGGAGAGGTATGAACAAAACAGGAGGGCGAGAGAGAAACAGCTTTGGTGTGAGACTTGTCCTTCATTGACCATCAGGCTAGCAGGTACACAGAAATGTGGCTTAAGTGTAGCTTTAGCTATGGGTGAGAGAGAGAAAGGGAGGGAGTGAGGGAGGGAGAGAGAGAGAGAGAGAGAGAGAGCTTTGGTGTGATGCACGTCTGGTGTCCCCAATTGGCCAGCACTACTAGCAGGTATACAGAAATGTAGCTTAAGTGAAATACACATGTAGTGCGAGACTCGGTACCCTGAGGTGTTGTTTGATAAATGACCCGCCGGCCACATCTGAACAGGGCTGTCCTTTGTTGGCCAGCAAGTGTACAAAAATGGAGCTTTCGTGTGTTGAACATGTATACAGAGCGAGAGTTTTAGTGTAAGGTACGTGTATTGCGAGACTTGGTACCCTGAGGTTTGGTATGATAAATGACCCGCCGGCCACATCTGAACACGGCTGTCCACAAGACCATTAATCCTCGGACCCGGCGGGAATTATCATCCCCGAGACAAGAATGCGAGAATTTGTCCTGCGTCCGCGGCGATAATAATCTCCATCCGTCATCGCACGGCCGTCCCTGTCACCTGGCAGAGATACAGGAAAACGCGGTATCAAAACTTTACGGTCTGAGAAAAATGAACATATTTGCAGAACAATACATTTGCGGTGGTGGAGGTGCAGCAAAAAGAAAGTCGGCGAATATTATTTGTTCATGGTAATGATAATTTTGCTGTACAGTTAAATGTTAAGTTAAAGTCCTGTAAATTGCGCATCAAAAGTTTGCGGTCTGAAAAAAATGGACATATTCCCAGAACAATGAGAAGTTTATTGCAAATCCATGCCTGAAGGCTAATTGCAAGTTACGATCAACATAAAAGAACATTGAAACAGAGTGTAAAATAACTTCAAAATGTACATAATGAAATCTAATTGTCTAAAACTATTGCTATATCTAAAACTATATCTGAAGAGTTTGACTTTCTCACCTCTACCCTTTCTCACCAAAGCAATACGTTTGCCGTGGTTTCAGGTGCAGCAAAAAGAAAGTCGGTGAATATTATTTGTTCACGGTAATGATAAGTTTGCAGTACAGACATGACCGTATAAACTGAGAATATAGATTCTGAAGTACTGCGAAAAAATCGTGGTTTACAGTAATGTCTCCTTCCCGCTCCTGCTGCCCTCTAAAGTGCAGAGTCTGCAACTTTTGGGCAGAAGACAAATAGCACGTTCAGAATGGCACTTCCTGGCTGGAAACTTTGTCCCACTGCAAATCACTCTCCGCATGATTTAGGATCCCATTGAAGTTTGCCTTGAATGCGATATTTGCATGATTGTACCTCTAGAGTCTACCTCAAGAAGTTTAGAAGTTTGCAGAACAAGTGGCTAGCACGATTGCTGTTTTTCAGATGAAAGAAAACTTTCGTTCCAAGAAATTCTTCAACATAAACTCTCAAATTCAATCTATAATAATTAGTAGAGATTATTAGAGATTCAGTGAACACTTTTTATAAGCTTTGAGAAGTGACAGAATATGATGCTGCCGGTGCTTTGTGGCATCAAATTCAGTTTGCTATGTGCTTTCGTTTCCTGTCACAGAGGACTGTGTGTTTGATTGTTTGTTTCCTTGTTTGTTGTAACCTGTTATTCCCACCAGCTCCTATTATGGAGGACTGTTTGTTTGTTTGTTTGTTTGTATGTGTGTACATAATGTAACCTGTTATCCCATCTCAACAGCTCCAGTTACAGAGGACCTTTACACCACCAGTGCGACTGTGTGTTTGTGTGTTTGTATGTTTGTACTTTCTAACATGTTATACCCTCCTCCCCAGCTCCAGTTACAGAGGACCTTTACGCCACGAGTGCAAAGACGAAGGTCGAGGCTGACAGGTTAGAGCGTCCCCGCGACCTTCCCGTTCCAAGGTCGGTGAGCGATGAAGGTTACGACGGGATGTTCAGCTCCCCGGAGGCAGACCACCAGCCGACACCCTCCGTCGACGATGATGATGATGATGATACTGAGGTGGAAGATGAAGATGATGATGAGGTTGAAGATGAAGACATCATCGAAGATGTGGAACTGGAAGGTTACGAAAGGTAAGTTTGCATGAAAGTTCATATGTGTTGGTAGTTACATATTTAAAGTTAAAACTTTTGATCCAACACAAAAAAGTTCTCTCACCCAGAGCTTTCGACCAGTCACTCCGGTCTTCCTCAGTAGACTGACCCAGTGAAGCTTGTCACGTGGCTCTAGGTGAGAGAATTTTTTTGTTGTTGGATCAAAATTTTTAACATTAAACAAGAATGGTAAGTTTGTTTGTTTTGTTTGTATGTTTGGGTCAGACAAAATGTAACAACACACAGGTTACATAATTGAAGTCCAGTAGCAACTTATAGAATCAAGAAAAATGTGACAAAAGATTTCCCTCCCTACATTTTCAAGAAGTGTTTTTTTTCCAAAGCAGAACAGGTAAGAATATATTCTTCTTTTTGTAGAAGAAAGGTTTAGGCAGCATTGAGAAGGATACTAACTACCATGGTTTCCGCACCAGGGACAGGGCCATTAGCCTTCAGGCTGCTAAGGTAGCCATTCGGCACCATATTTGTATTGGTTGTGGGGTTAGGCAGCAGGGAGAAGGTTAAAAGTAGTAAAGGGTGAAGATGAAAACAGAAGGCTAGGAGAAAAATTTGATCTGACTTTATTCCTTCACTGAAACTGTTTGTTCGAAGGTACAGACTTTTTTCCATTCCAGAACAGCATTATTTCTTTTCCAATCCTGAGAACCTGCAAATTAAACTGCTCCGGCCAAGGTATCAAATATCAAGCTTTACGTAAAGTAATCCTGTGGAAGGTCGGAGATGAGATTTGGTGGGCGTCAAATTTCAGTTACAGCGCGGCGATTATTAAAGCCGGTCGTCGGGTGGAAGACTTGTGTCCCTGCGGAGCAGTTGGGAGACTCCATACTTCACCGGACCTGATAGCACGTCAGGTGTGCGCTGGATGAGACCTCTGGGACCGGCCTGGCCTACATTGGAGTAACGGATTGGCCGGAGACTTTTTAACCCCGGGCCGGGTCAATTCAATTCCTTGTTTTGTAGTAAAAATTCTTTGATGGTCAATTCATTGATGTTTTGTAGTAAAAATTGAGCAAGAGGACATGATGAAAACTTACAGACTGGTGTCCAAAACTATTTTAGCTGCTGAGTCTCTTTTGTACTCTCTGAAAATAGAGAAGGAAGAGATTCGGCTGTTAGAATATGTTTGGGCACCTGTCTATAAAACTGAGGGCTGGGACGAAGACTTGAATCTGAGTACGTTTACAGAGTTTCTCAATGAGCCCTTTGGGATGGCACTGGCCTAGATTGGAGTAACGGATTGGCCGGAGACTTTTTAACCCCGGGCCGGGTCAATCCAATTGCTCGGTTCTCATCCCTGGTGTTTCAAAGTAAAAATTCAGCGTGACTGCAAAATGAAAACTGATAGTACGGTGTTCAAATTTATTTTAGCTGAAGAGGCTCTTTGCAAATAGGGAGAGAGGAGAGGACAAAAGAGACTTGGCAGTTAAAATAGGTTTGGCCACCCCAGGCAAGCAAACTGTAGGCAAGGAGGAAAACTTGAATCTCACTACATCTATAAAACTATGTGCAGACTTTCTTGATGAGCCCATTGGGACTAGACTGTCCTAGATTGGTGAAACAAATTGAGGGTATGACATTTTAACCCCAGGCCAAGTCAATTCAATTCCTTGGTTCTCAGATGTTTTGAAGAAAAATTCAGCAAGATGTTAAGATGAAAATAGAGGGTTTTGTGGAAAGCTTGAATCTGACAGCATCCACTCCCTGAAACTATGAACAGAGGTACAGACTTTCAATTCAGACTCAATTTTCATGTGTATCTACCAGTTCAGTATTATTTATTTCAGTATGAAAACCAACAAATCAACTTGGTGTGGCCCTAATGGTCACTTCACAAACTGACCGCTGGTCAGTGCTATTATCCACTCAAATTCTGTGAGGAAATTAAATGGAAAAGAGAAGTGCCGTGTTCAGTGACCAGTCATTTAATTTGCCGGTCGGTCCAGGTTTCTCCCTCCCTGCAATCTGCGCTGTAATTGGCAGTCGGCCTGGATGTTAATAATTAATGCTGTAATGCAGGATTTTTTCCCTTCTTCTGACGTTTTTGGATCATCCCCAGGTTGAGGAGGATTGGCTGTCTGCTGTTATTTTGGCGTCCGTGCAAATCTGTAAATAGACATTGTAAATAGACATTTTCAGATGAAAACTTAGAGCTCCAACAAATTCTTTAGTCATCTAATTCAATCTAAGAGGACTGAACACTTCTCAGAACCTTCAGGACTTTCCTGATGCTTCGTGGCATCAAATTAAAGTACTATCTGATGCTATTTTGGTATCTGTGAAATTTGGTGTAAATCCGGGATCCGATCCTCCAAACTTGCCCGACTGACATGCATTATTTATGGAAAGACTCAGAAGTGCCTCCTTTTTTTAGAGGTGCAAAAAGGTTTTTAATTGATTATAAGAGAGTTATAGCTGCCTTGGAGAGTAATAAAAGCATGATGCTTGATGTACATGGGACAGGGAAACTGCCATTTCAGCCTGCACATTATGTAAGTTACACTTTTTGTGTACTTAACAGTCTGTGTTGTGTTATAATTTTGACTTGAATTACTTAGAGTTGTGTCAAATGCCATTTGTCATCAGCAACTTAAACCACAGTATTTGCCCAGATGCTTCTGTCAGTAATGACCTTCCCAATGCCATCAATGGGTAGCCTGGTAGTTCTTACATATTTATGAAGCTGCAATTATAACAATGCACACAGGACAAGTACTACTCAGTATAGGAACACTGGGCAAGTTTTTGCAAGGCTCATCAGACAACGTTTGCAACATACAGACTTTGGGGTCGGTATCCTTGATTCTACAAAATACAATGATGTACCATGTCTTGTACATGGCTGTCATAATATTGTGATGTACACTGTCATGTACATGCCTGCCATGTTGATTTTTGATAAAGTTTGAGTAGCAAAGTTTTCTCAGATCAGAAAAGTCCCATGCCCCTGACAGCTCTCAGATTTGCACATCCATCAGGCTTTCCCTGTCTCTGCGAGCCTCCCCGTACCAAGTGAGCTAGCTGTTCAGCGAATCCTCGGTGACATTTCTTCAGTAATTTCCAGCGTGATAACCTTCAGACACGCGGTTATATCGGTCCGAGCCTGACACGCGGTTATATCGGTCTGAGTCTGACACGCCCGATACTCGATAAGACGTGACCCACTTTCCCAAGTGACGCCATGTCAAGAATCCTTGAGTGAATCCTTAAGGGGTTTGACTAGACTGTTTTATTTTTGCACAAAGAATTGTTACTCAAGCTACTGCATGGATAGATTTTGAAAATTGTTATTAGATGTTTCAGTCACTTGCAAAAAGTGGATGCAACTTGAGATGTCTGACAGTTTTCAAATTTAATCCAGTTGCTTGAGTATTCTATGTTGGACCCTGGGAAGAATAGTGTAAATTATTGAGTGTCCCATAACCCTGGGAAATATAGAGGACATCTTTTATATACTGCTTGGTCACTCTTGCAAAAAAATGGAAGGCAAGAGTTGTGAAATTTGTCTAGGGTGTGGCTCAATAGAGTCCCAAACGCAGACATACGAGTTGGTGGAAACTGAAACTGAAACACGTCAAGTATCCTTCAACATGCAAAACTAGTCACAGCTACTGAAACTACTGACAGAATGTATTGCTCAAACCTATTTAGTTTTGCTGTAATTATAACTCCCAATTAGACCATACCAATTTAACTTGGTAGTTCTCGGATTTTTAGAAAATATGCATAATTGAAAAAAAATGTAATAAAAACCAAGCCCAAGGACATTAATGCACTCAGTTTTATGGTGTATCCCCTCACACCTAACCTATGCCTTGACCTCGATGAAGGTCGTAGTGGCACCATGACTTATGGTTTATGTGCCGTCATATTCAATTTTTCCTCCGTGCTCTCTGCTTTTGTGATGATGATGAGAACTACTAAGAAGCTAATAGGTTTTTCAAACAATCAAGTTTTTCTCTAAGATTCCCTGGTTAACCTGAGGCCTGTAAGTTTCACCTGAAACTCCCTCAGGTTTCAACCATTGTCCTACATGGCTCCTCAGTCCCACCACCCAGATATGACACAAAATAATGGGAATACTTTATACAGCCATAGATGGTGTTGATGTTCTGTGCTGTACATACATAAGACCTTTAAGTTTCAGCTGTAAGTCCCTAAGGTTTGAGTCATTGTCCTACACAACTCCTCAGTCCCTCCTACCAAATGTGACAAAAATAAGGACTGACTCAGACACGTCTTTGTATAAGACTGTGGACACTGTTGGTCTCAATATAGTTGGCCATAGTTTCCAGCTGATGTTTTGATGTTCTATGCTCTATATGAGACCTTACATATAAGTTTCAGCTGAAACTCCCCCAGGTCTGAGACATTGTCCTCCCTGACTCCACCACCCAGACACAACACAGTCGGACGTGCGTGAGCCTTTGTAGCCGCATGTTTTAGGCATTGTACAAAACAACTCCTCAGTCCCTCCTGCCAGATAGGGCACAATATGAGGGGAATACTGTATATGGCAATAATTATAGATGGTTATGATGATGAGATGGTCTTGATAGTTGGGTGTAGTTTCCATCTGATGTTTTGTGATCTATATGAGACCTGTATGTTTTTATAAGCTAAAACTCCCCCAGGCTTGAGACATTGTCCTCCCTGACTCCACCACCCAGACACAACACAGTCGGACGTGCGTGAGCCTTTGTAGCCGGCAGCTCCATTATTAATACATAACCCTGCACCACAAAAGGCCCGATCCGAGCATAACTCGATTTCCCCTCCCAGAAATTGGGTTACGGGTTTTTTTTTTACGGGAGGCTGGAAAACTGCTCGTGAAATCATAACGCTGTAAACTCGCCCTCCCGCTGCGAGCGGTTCAACCGAATTTCAGAACATAATCACCTTATGGCAGGACGGTGTGTGTACATAATACACAAGCCCCCCCCCCCCCTCTCTGTTTGAATGGCAGTGATTGGGCGTATGTTTGATTTGATGGGATGCGACTTGGACACAGAAGAGACACACCCAGATATAAATGCACAGAGATAACGGCATTCGGAGTGGGAAAATTAATCAAGACTGGAGCAGTCTGGCACAGGCTCCATCCATGTACATGTATGCAGGCTAACAGTAGAGTTATAGTGAGAGAAATGTGATTATAAGCTGGTAACAAACAGTAGGGAGATGTAGGTTGGAAACAGGTGTTACTTATGAGGGAAGTGGCCGGCCTGCGGATTGAGAAAAGGTAAGTTTCATTGCTTTTTCCTTTATAGTTTTTTTTTTATATACATGGATCGTAATAAGTTGTAGCGGCATTCAGCAATACAGGACAGTGTCTGATAGTATTGTATAATTATATTGAAATCATCATTCTGTTGATTGTAGGCATCATAACCGTGCATATCTAGTTCAGGTACGGTTCTGGATAGTCTCCTCATATCCAAGAACATAGATTTGCCCCAGGCACGGTTCTGGATAGTCGCCTCATAACCAAGAACGTAGATTTGCCCCAGGCACGGTTCTGGATAGTTCTGGATAGGCATGGACTCTCCAGAACTGTACCTGAGCATAGTTCTAGATGAAGCACAGTTCTGGATGCAACATAGACCTTTTGTTTGCCAAGCAACCCCCAAACCAAAACCTCTGCTTGGAGAGCAGCTATGGGTGTATTCATTGATGTAATGAATTTTGATAGTGCTGAAACGATTTTATGTATTCTACAGACTGTACATGCATGGCTAAGCAGACAGAAGTCAAAATCAAATTGATTATTATGGATCAGAGAAAATATCATTTCAGACAACTTAAACATGGATCAATGGCACACAATGTAGAAAATATTTGGCTGGTGAATTTCCTAATAGAAACCAACTGGTTTTCATTCAGTGTGTGCATCTGAAACAGTAATCGTGATCTACAAATGCAATTTGCTTGTTGCATAGAGATATTGAATCAATTGTAATTGCATGTTTTGATCATATCATATTGCAGAAAGTCTCTGATGATATCGTCATATATTATATTAATTTCCGGAGGTTTATACTCAAGATGATTTTTAGATATGCTTGCCCCAGAGAAACATGACTAGTAAGCTAAGAGGGCAAGACCAGAAAATTCTCAACATTCATTTTTCAAGGCAAGCAGCCTGTTTAGTGGTATCAGTCACACCAGTTGCTACCTCAACTCTTTGACAGACATTTCTTTTGTCTTTGATAAAATGTGTATTTATGTATGTATGTATGATAACAAGTAAGGTATGTTAAGTTTTGAAACAGTGAGACGTAACAAAACAATTTTTTGTCCTTTCCAGGCCAGGGTCTTCCTGGGTATTATCACCCAACACTGAGGCATTAGGGTTAGGTTTGGTCAGGATAGGTTATGGTAGTTTAGGGGTAGGGGTTAGAGTTAGCATTACCGGTAGTAGGCATATCAAAATGATTTTTGTTGTTTCCAGACAAGAGCCTGCACAAGTACATGCATCAGCACCCAGCACAGAGACAGAAGCCTCCATCTCAGGGTTAGTAAGTCAGAGTTAGGGTCAAGGTGACAGTTTAGGTGTTGGGTTAGAGTTAGTGAGTTGGGTTAGTGCATGAGTTAGATTTAAGGTTTACATCAAAACAATCTCTTTTCAGCACCCAGTACCAAGGCAAAAGGCTCCAGTCTGGTTTTAGTGAGTTAGATGTAGGGTCAAGGTTTATGGATTGGGATAGAGTAAGGGTCAGGGTTAAGATTTGGGTAGAAATTTTTTAATGATTTTTGTCACATTTTCAGGCCTGATTCTGCTGAGGTTTCATCTCCCAATGCCGAAGCAGTAGGCTCCAGCCTAGGGTTAGTGAGTTAGAGTTGGATGTTGGGTCAAGGTTTAGGGATTGGGTCAGAGTTAAGGTTTGAGTTAGAAATACATTTTTTATTAATTTTTGTTTGTTTGTTTGTTTGTTTGTTTGTTTATTCCGATCCCCATTAGTGCTTAAAAGCACTATTCTTCCTGGGGTCAATAAAATAAAACATAGATAACAAAACTTTGTACATAATGATGATTACAAATAATAAAGTAACTTCAAATCAATAGAGTAAATTCAAGTCAATAGGAGAGGTCAGAGGTCGACCTAAAAAAAAGCACAGAATAATCTGAACATAATCCAGAGTTGTATGTAATCAACAAAGGTGCCAACAAAATTAACAAAGGTATAAATAACTTAAATAACTGAATAGAACATAATGTCTAACTGATCATAATTCTAAAGAAAAGATAATTTAAAAATGATTTTTGTTCTTTCCAGGCCAGTTTCCAGAGTATGCCTAGGTTTCCTCACCCAAGCAACGCTGAGGCAGTAGCGAAACTTTCAGTGTTAGAATTAGAATTATCAGACTAAACAAAACTGTTTCTCTCCTTTCCAGGCCTGAGTCTGCCCAGGTGTCCTCCCCCAACACTGAGGCAGAAGACTCCAGGTTAGGGTTAGTTAGTCAGAGTTAGGGGTAAGGTTACAGTTTAGGGATTGGGTTATGGATTACTTATTAAGTGGACATTGAAACAGAACACATGTTCCATTCAGGGTCACCCATGGTCATTGGAGCAGAACACATGTTCTATTTGTGGTCACCGGCGGTCAGGAAATAAGGGTCAGGGTCAAGGTTTGGGTTAGACTGATGTTAAAATGATTTTTGTCCTTTCCAGGCCCGAGTCTGCCCCCGAAACTCCCTCCATTAGGGTAAGAGTTAAAGTTATCAGACTTACCAAATCGATTTCTCACTTTTCCAGGCCCGAGACTGCCCAGGTGTCCTCCCCCAACACTGAGGCAGAAGACTCCAGGTTAGGTTTAGTGAGTTAGATGGAGTTAGGGTTAAGGTTACAGTTTAGGGATTGGGTTAGAGTTAAGGGTAAGGGTCAGGGTTAAGATTTCGGTTAGACATGTTAAAATGATTTCTGTCCTTTCCAGGCCCGAGTCTGCCCCCAAAACTCCTTCCGGATTAGAGTTATCAGACTTACCAAATCAATTTCTCACTTTTCCAGGCCCGAGTCTGCCCACGTTACCTCCCCCATCACCGAGGCAGAAGACTCCGGCCTGGGAGAGAACCAGCCGTCGCCAAAACTGCCGCCGGGCTGGGAGAAGGTGACGGAGACGGAGGGCATCTCGTTCTACTGGCACATTCCGACGGGCACGACGCAGTGGGACCCCCCTCCCCCACCCTCCGAGGACGACCTCAAGCCAAGGGCAGACAGGAAGGACGACGAAGAACAGGTCTGTTTTTTTTACTATTTTTACTCTTGTTTCCTCCTCTTCTTCTTCTCCAAACAAATAAGGTCAATGACCTGGACTACACGTCTGTCACTATGGTAACCAGCATTGTAGCAGACACTCTGTGATGTCCAGTTACACTTTATAGCAGGACAGAGTTGGAGGGGCTGGTCACCAGATTATATGAATCTATGAATGTGTTTGAATAAGAATAAACAGAGAAGTAGTTTGTTAGGCTAGACTATGTGAAAGTAAACATGCATCATTAACTACATCTACTTCCAGGAAGTGATAAAATTAATATCCATTTTCTTTATTTTCTAAATTTCCTCAGGTTGAGAAGGAGCCAGCTGCAGCCACACCTGATCAGGACTCCAGCCTGCAGGAGTTCCAGAAGGCCACCCTCACACTCGCCAGCAAAACTCTTAGGTAAGCTCTGGGGTCTTGGCCATCACACTCATGAGTCAGACTTGGGAGGGAGCTCAGGGGTCTTAGCTCATGAGTTTGGCTTGGGACTTGTGCTAATACCATGTTTAGGAATAATCAGTTTTGCAGGACACAAATTTCTGTGCAAGATCTACACTTTTCCCTTTGACTTTCCACCTAGATACATATACAGAGGCATGTCTGTGTGTTTGCTTGTGTTTCTGTAGTTATACAGAATAGTGACAGGATGTGAAGGTTGAATTGGAGGACAAAATTGCCTCTTCACAGAATTGGCAGGAGAACTGTGGGTTTACTCCGTAGAACTTCTGTACAGGGTTTTCATTTTCTGTGATTTACTGATTCTAATGGCATAGAACATATTCAGCATCTATATATAGTACAAAATGTCTACAAAAGCATGCATGAAGAACATGCAACATGAACATAGACATCCTTGTACTTTTTTATGTGTAGTACCACCTGGATATCCAGAGGGATGTCAGCCATTTGTAAACTGCATTAGTCATTAATCACATACAGGCGATATCTGAGCATCAGTTGATTGAGGTCCGTTGAGTTGTTTGTGAAACGAGAGATAAAATCTGAATGTTCCGTACACAGGAGGTGATCCACATCTCAATTGATGGAGTCGACAAAAATTACTTCACATGCAGAGATGTTATCTGTGTTTCTAAGCGTAGATTGCGTCATCAAGGGGAGTAAAGGTCAAAATTAGAAAATCACAAGTCAGTCTAAGAAACTGAGTGAATTCAACCAGATATATTGAATCTTTACCTGCATGTTCATGCCCATAGGGCTAAATGCATACATCAGAATGTGATGTTACTTGTACATCATACTGAGTAACATAATACAGAGGATAGAAGCTTAAAAGAATAACGTAAAAGTCTTAGGAACTATAAAATAATACAGTCTATCTAATCTATACACATGTAGGTCTTGAAGATTTCCAAAGCAACAAATATGTATCTGATTAACTTCTGTTCTGAAATAACACTACAAAAAAATAGGGAAACATTATCACATTCTTATCAAATGCTGGCTCTAATATGTAATATTTTGCAAAATATTTAGACAAAATCTGTGTAGACCATAACTAGGGTGATATAAGTTTTATAAGTGTACCCCTGAGCATTCTCAAGTTCTTATGAAATGCTGCCTCTAATTTGAAAGATTGTTGTCAAAATATTTAGACCAAATCTGTGTTGACCATGACTAGAGTGATTTAAGCGTACCCTGTACTGAATGTTCGAACCTGAATTTCCATGTTATCTCTGACAGTGTGGCTCCCAGCTGCAGGTAATTTGTATCTAAATGCAAAGTTTCTCAGATCCAGCGATGGCTGTGATTGCTATCGGCTCTGCACAGAAACATGTTCTGAATGCACAAAAGCCAGGAAGTGATCGCCGCTCAAGTTTATCAGCGAACCAGAAAGAGAACCTGCCAAGGCCACACCAACTTAGTTTTTGGTTATCGGTTATGTTAATACGTGATTGGAAGATGAACATGAAAACAGAGTCTGAGGAGAAAATTTGTACCTTGGTATCAATGTTCTAGCCAGTGTCCCGCTTTCTGTCGGAATTTTGCTGCTCATGACAGACAAAAATTCTGCCCAACCTCATCTTTGATGGATAAAAATTGCTAACCAGCACCAAGAGACCACGTCTGGCGAAATATTAGACGTTAAACAAGGACAACAACAACATATTAGTCCCGTATTACTGTCTAGCAGACAGAACTTCAGTATAGAAAGAGATGTCATCACACAAAGCTTAGTCTACCTGCAAAATTTTGCTCCCTCAAAATGCAGAAGAAATCATTTCGGACACTCAAGATTTCAACATTTTCCCGGGTTAGAATGCCACCAGACCCCACAGGTTAGAATGCCACTAGGCTGTCTATGGCACTTGACATGATGTTATGTCAAACAAAAATGAGATGACAGGCTGGCTAGATCACTGTCAGATACAAGTTTGCATCCCAGCCTGCATTCTGACCCCAGGCCAGGTTTTTACATTGAAACGTCCTAAGAGCCAAGAAGATAAATTGGTGGCCTTGGAAAAGACAGAATCGTATCGCTTGGACTGATCTGACCTTATATGGAAATGGCCCTTCCCGGGAAACCTTCCCACCCCAACTTTCCACATGCCTGATGAGGGATGTGCGCGGAATATCAAGCGCTTACTAACGGCACCTATGGAGCCTTGCCACAGGTGGTATGTTGATGTATAAAGATTCATCCTTCAGTGCTAGAATTAAAGTCAGGCCAGAATCACTGTCCTTAATCACTCAGCCATTAGGGATGGTAGTGATCAGCCATAGCTCATTGTTAGGCCACATCAAAATATTGCCTTGGTTTTCGTACATTATAACTTTCAGCCTGCTAAGGTAGCCATTTGGCACCATGTTGGTATTGGTTATGGGGTTAGGCAGCAAGTAGAAGGTTAATAACCATCACAGTTTCAGCACTAGGGACAGGGCCATTAACCTTCAGCCTGCGAAGGTAGCCGTCTGGCACCAAATTTGTATTGGTTATGGGGTCTGGCAGCAGGAAGAAGGTTAATAACAGCCACGGTTTCAGCACTAGGGACAGGGACATTAACCTTCAGCCTGCTAAGGCAGTCGTTTGGCACCAGATTGGACTGTGGTTAGGCAGCAGGGAGAAGTTTAAGTGAAATTGTAACAAGAGGCCAACTCAGATCTCCTGACTCCATGAAACTCTGTGTATCGAGATTCAAACTTTCCCTCAGAATTTTGATCTTGATTTTGATTATATTCTGATCTTCATGTAAGCTTTAGTTCCATTTGATACTGTGGAAGACCCAAAAGAGCTCTGAACCTGGGAACCAACATGTTGACTTGGCTTGGCCCAAAGCATCGCTCATAATCATGTGTGTATGTCTCCTGAGTGCTGCCAAGGGCACAGTATACTTGTCGAAATACTTTTTTTCAATGTTCTGCAATACTGCAGAATGTCACAATATTGTTCTGCAATTTGGAAACCAACATGTTAACTTAGTGTTGCCCGAGGCATCACTCAAAATCCTGCGTGTTGTCTCCTGAGCAGAGCAGCAGCCTGCCAAGGACACATCAACATTCACCTGTCGCTCCTGATGTAGCAGAAATTAAGATATGTATCCTGTATGATGGTAGGAGGTGATTGGACAATGCAAGTCCCGATATTTGCCATGCACTGCTTCGGGGCAAACTTCCAAAACAAGTGGATTTAAGACCCACGTAATATGTAGATAAAACTTGGTTATAAAACTAAGCAAGTCTTCAACATCGCTCCCAGATGCAGCAGAAATTAAGATCAGTATCCCGTCCAACGGTTGGGTTTGACAGGACGATCTGAGTCCCGGTGTTCCTTCTCTTGGCCGCTTCAGGGCAAACTTCCAAAACAAACGGATTAACGACCCCCGCTACGGTGGTGAAACTTGGTTTTGAAACTGAGCAAGCCGTTGGGTACTGTTGCAGGGCCACATCAGTTCAGATTGCTGGTTCTGGGATTTCAGATGATGATGGTGTTGCAATGGAAGTCAACATGGAAACCAAATGGATATGATTTTAAGTTGTTGTTTTTTTTAAGTCAAAGCTGGTGAACAGATATCTGTCATCGTAGTCTAGTTAATGTTCCTCCAAAACATTGCAATGGCTTACAGTGAATCTTGCCTTGTAGTGAACTGCAGTAAAAAGAAAAAATTTAGCCCAAGAACCAGAGAGGTAGATTGGTGTAGAATACAAAACAGGAAAAACTGTGACTTGATGGCAAATATTGATCGCATAGTACGAGCTAATTCAGCTAAAAAGTGGCCAGGACAGGTTTGACCCCATAGGCTTACCCCATGCCTCTTTCAGTTTGTAGTCAGAGAACATCAAAACAGATCAGCATAGCCTAAAAAAAGTGCAACTTGAAGCCAAAGATTTATGCTTGCTACACACAGCAGGAGCTATTCCAGCCGACAGGTTACATAAGTCAGGCGTTCCAGCTCGCCGGTTTCCATGCCGACCTGCGACCTTTCACCCCTCCCGGTTCCAACACGACCGTTTGGGTGCTGACCAGCGAAGATGGAGCTCCTTTCTGGGCGTAATGATTTTTATTGATTCTGCAGGATTTCCATTATTCTCCTATTAATGATGAATCGGGGGGGGGGGCAGGCTGACGGTTAGCGCTGATGATGGATTCATCGGAAATCTTCGCACAGAGATGGAATTTTTCATCAGTTTGTTAGAGGAACAGTTACAGCAAGATGGAGGTTTTCATGGAAATTTTTAACAGTTTGTTACAGGAAGGAGAATGTGGTCAAAAACGATACAATGCGGTTTCTTTCTCCACAATTATATTCATTGTGTCTTAGTTAAGGTATATTCTAATTTTATTGTGTACAGTATATTATATTGTTTTAGTTTTTGTTGCATATTGAGTATCCAGTATGTAATTTTGTGTATTGTGTGTTGCTTCCGTTTAGGTAAGTAAGTCAATCACAAATGAGTAGACATCTGTTATAGGCTTTTACTAGTACACCACTGACTCTCATGTCAATGTTCTTCCCAGTTCCAAAATGTGGACTTGCATGGTACAGTCCAATGCCCACTTCGGTATACATGCAAGGAAAAAGAGCCCCCTAGCAGATCATGCCATAATGACAGGCCCCATATTTACTCCTCTGCAGAAACGACAGTGTGAGAAAACCGCCAGAAGAGGAAGAGGAGACCAAGACTGGAGCGGAAAAGAAGGTGAGCTTCAAATTTCAGTGTTTTTTATATAAGAAAACAGTTATTCATTTCAAGTAGCATCCACTACTTTTCATCAGTGCCTGATTTAGTTAGTGATGATGCCACTGCTGTACTTTGTGGCAGCAAGTTCTGCTCTATAATACTTATTAGTTCTCTATGTTAAAATGAGTTTTTGAACAATTACTGTCCTGATGATGTTTTGTGTGTATGTGTGTGTGTGTGTGTATGTGTGTCTATGTGTGCGTGTGTGTGTGTTTCCATACTTTGTTCAGTACCTGCTGTAGTCCTAACAATATTTTGTTGTTTCATTGCTACGCTGTGCGGTCCCTGGGCTGGGTAGAGATGGCTGTGTGTGCATGTGTGTGTGTGTGTGTGTGTGTGTGTGTGTGTGTGTGTCTGTGTGTGTGTGTGTGTGTGTGTGTGTGTGTGTGTGTTTGTTTGTTCTGTATCTGCTGTAGTCCTGATGATTTTCCCCTGCTCTGTTCCAGTGCTATGCTGTGCGGTCCCTTGGCTGGGTAGAGATGGCAGAGGAGGACCTGGCTCCAGGCAGAAGTAGCATGGCGGTGAACAACTGCATCAGGCAGCTGTCCTACAGGAAAACTGACATCAGGGACACCGCTGGCATCTGGGGGGAGGTCAGGAATTACTGTTACATTTTATATTTAATAGTAATAAGTTAATTAATTAGCTTCAGTTTACATTATTTTAATTAGTATTCTTCCTGCCCTGAAATCTAGTGTATGTTTACCTTTACAGAAGGAAATCATGTTGTTTTTGCTGTGTTTTTTCTTGTTCTTCTCCAAACAAAGACACAGACAGCTTTGACCATGGTAACTGGTGCTGTAGTAGACACCCTGTGGTGTTGGGTTACATTATGTACCAAGTGGCATGTGACCCTTGTTTTAAACTACACTGTACCTTCATCAGGTGTGAATGACCTATCATGTGACCATTGTTGCAGGGTAAGGACATGTTCATGGTGCTGGAAGGGGAGGACCTGAAACTGCTGGACCCGACCGACAGGAAGGTCCTCCATGTCCAGCCCATCCCCCAAATAAGGGTCTGGGGCGTCGGCCGCGACAACGGCAGGTATGTATCCTAGCAACCACGCATGCCGGCGCCCTCCCCTGTCCCTGTACTACAGCGCTTCTGACTATGTTGTCTACCTTCTTACTTACTGTCATACTTTATCAAACTGCTTCTTCTTTGTTGTTATTAATGTTGCTACATTTTTTAGACAGTAAAAATCTCTGTAGTCAGGCTTCTGCTGTTGGGAACAGTTTTTATCTTGAGTTTCAGAAGTAAGTAAGAAAATGCAAACTTTATGGATTTGTTCAAACACCCAAAGGGTTTTCAACTGAAAATGAGGATTTCTTTTTCATTTGTAAGCCTTGATATTAAACTTGGTATGCTTCAGAGTGTGTTCAACTTGCAATTATGTTTAAGGTGGGGTTCAGGGCAAATTTGTTTGCATCTAACAAATGCTGTTTGGCTGTTGATGTTAGAATGACAGAAATTTGACTTGTCATTTGAAGATGTATGATTTCAGACTGCTTGAAATTCAGTTTTGTTCAATTTTGTCCAATGAAGTGTAATTAAATATGTAAAACTTATTGAAATTGGTACCATTTTTCACTCGTCACAGAATACAAATTGTTCTAACTGACAATATGTAAATCTTGATTGAATTTTACTTACACTGATTTGAAACATTAATGGCATCATATTGTTCTCAGTAATATCTCTCTTGCCTCTTTGCGAATGTTCATGCCTTTTTAGCCAAGCTAAATCTGCTTTATCAGTTCCCATGTTGTTTTTCCTGCTTCACTTTTCTCCTGCTTCACCTATTTCTGCAGTGTTAAGCCTAATGCTCCTCCTCTCTGTGCTGCTTGCTGTATTGTATGTACAAAATGTACCTTTAGTCTACCGTAGTCACCACTGCCTGCCATGTGGCCTGCATGCCCTGCCTGTAACCTGTGTAAAAGACAAGCCATTCATTGTTGAGGCATTCTGCAATTGGAAGACCCGTTCGTTCTGCCTTGACTTGTATTATATACTTGCTTGCTCTCTCATACATGATATGTCAGTATGATTTATAATAAAGGCATGCCGTGATGAAATGGGGAAAAGTTAGCAGCCAATTGCAGACCTAACATTCGCCACTGTGGTTAGTGAGGGCTCGGCCATGTTCGTTGTATGATGTTTTTTTAACAAATGTCTCAAATCTCAAGTTTACCACAGCTAAACAAAGCATTCTTGTAACAGCTGCACAAAATCTACAACAAAAGCTACACCTCCATAGGCACTCAGATGGTCTCTAACACTGACTACCAAATAATAGTTGAAGAAATTGATTGATTATGCAAAATTCAGCTGTTTTGTGACAGAAAAGGTTGCCTTAGAGGTCCTTTGGACTGTTTTTGCATGTCGTTGCTGAAAACCCTACGACAGAAATGAAATCTGTTTGAAACAGGTTTGAACTGTAATTTTCAACACAACAAATTGGACTTACCCAAATTTCGGACTAAAGCAATCCATGTGACATCGCGATTTTATGCAGATGACACACAAGTGACTCAAGAAATTGGACTTACCCTAATTTTCGACAGTAGAACATCAAGTTTTTATGTCGATGACACACGTGGCTGAAGAAAAGAAATTGTACGACTAGCGTGGCCTCGCCCTGACTTATGTTTTGCTCCTGGTTGATAATAATGCCTTGCCTCCGTCAGTCTACTAATTCCACAATGCCTCATCAAGACTATGTGTGTGTTGCCCATAACAGTACAGTACGTAGTCGGATTTCTTGTGCCAGAAATTGTAAGTCCTCCGCCCTATGTACACCTTCAGTACTCGTACATCAACAAGTAAACCTGCAGGCAAGGTTTGAAGTCAAGGTTGTTACATGGCTCGTAAGTTCATCTGTGTTCAACTTGGGAGTAGTCCTTATGGAACAATTTTGAGCTGTAAATTTCAACACAAAAAATTTGACTTGCCCAAATTTTAAGACTGTACAACTTCAGTCTTTGTCAAAGAATGAGCCGTCCACTGCTTCTGTGAAGTCATCTTATGTAGATGACACCCGTGACTCGGTGAGCACTGGATCATAGGTTGCAAAGCTGCAAAATTTAATAAAAGATTGTAGTATGCTTAGACCTACATGTACATGAGACGAAAGGATGAAAAGAAAAATGCTGGACACAATATTTCCCTCTTTTATCACTTCATTCCTAGATGAATCTCCAATACCAATTCAGATACAGCATTACAATACCTTCCTCTCTCTAGCTTGTGACTTAATAATTTGTAAAAAAAAAAATACACAACAAGTAAACAATCACAAAAATGTAGCAGCAGACTCAAAGAACATATGAACAGCTGTTACCATGGTAACGACGTGACTTCAAACCTTGCCGGCCGCTCCGTTGCCACGGTGACGGAGGCTAGCTAACGACACAGTTGAACCGATGGCGTTGATTGTTTGCTGTCCGACTCCTCTGTTCATGTTTGTTCCCACGGTCTTGCTTGGCGTCACTAAGAGATGCTCTCTCAATCTGTCTCTTTGTCGCACCCTATCTGTGCAGAGAAAGGTAAACCAGCTACCTACTTACATTACTACAGTACTGTCATTACTTACATTTACTACTGTAACTGTTATTACTCTACATTACTACTGTAACAGTAACTACTCATGTTACATTACTACCATCATTACTGGACATTACTGTTGTCAGCATGAACCTACTTACATTACTTCAGTAACTGTCATTACTGTACATTTTTTTACTACTAGCAGCATGAACAATAACTGCCTTTACTTACATCGCTACTATCATTAGCATGAACCTACTTACATTGTACATTACTGTAACAGTAGTAACTGTCTTAACTTATTACTGTAACAGTAGTAACTTTCTTAACTTATTACTGTAACAGTAGTAACTTTCTTAACTTATTACTGTAACAGTAGTAACTGTCTTAACTTACTACTGTCATTACCGTACATTACTTCAGAATCTGTCTTTGGCATGAACCTTACATTACTAAGTACTGTGAGTGGTTACTTGCATCACTACTTTAACAGTAACTGTGGTTAGCATGAACCAACTTAAGTTACTACAGTAACTGTCCTCACAGTTGTTACACTTACATGTACTATACCTACATGTACTGTCTTGTGGTTAACCTTCAGCATGCCAAGGTAGCAATTAGGCACCAAATTTGTGTTGGTTATGGCATCAGGCAGCAGGGAGAAGGTTAATGTTACCAACAGTCAATGATTTCAGCACTAGGGACAGGGCCATTATATTGCTAAGGCAGCTATTTGGCCCCAAATTTGTATTGGTTGTGGGGTTAGGCAGCAGGGAGAAAGTTTACACGACGTGGGAGGGCTGGGAGAGGCATGTTGGGCAGTTCCTGCACATTTTTGGATGTAATGATATGTTTTTTTGTGTGTTTCATCATTTTGATGAACTGAACTTGGTTTCTCTACAGCATCTATGATCGATTACTAATGTTCTTACAGGACAGAATTAAACCTAAATGCATGTCTGTAACTGCTAGCTACCCTGTACCACAATCATGTACGTTTATTGTGGTTTATTGTGGAAAAACTCTTCTTACGTTATGATTAACATCACCATACTTCAATCTGTAAGAGCAGTATGTTGTAAATTGTGCATAAAAGAATCATCCTTCAGTCTGGCTACATAACATACATGCACAGTTAACAAACATCCTGATTAATATGTGCATGGCATTCTTAATATGTGCATGGCAATTTTTGGTTGCACAACATAAAGTTTAATTAAAAAAATTAAGTGTGCAGCTTCAATTTTGGGTGCACAAAAGTGCACATTAAACAGTATTCCAGCCCTGTAGCCATACAACTTGTGCGCACATGTATTTGCAGCTGTGCTGCAATATTTTGTGATGAGGAGGTAGAACTAATTTACACTAACGGTGCTCCTGATGGATCACTGCAGTTCCTTTTATTACTGCAGAATCTGATCTACAGCCCAGACTGAACCAATCTCAGTCCAGTAGTGTAATAAAACAACGCTGTGCTCAGTATTAAAGTTACCCGGTAAATTATACCATAATTACCCTTCAAAAGTTGATGAATGGTTTGGGAGTCTCCATGTTATGTACATGAGGGAGAGAAGTTCTTGTTAGCACTGTGCAGAGAAATTCTGGAGGGGGGCAAAAGTTACCACTTTCTGGTAGGGCCAAAACGAACGTGATTATTTTGGGGATAATTCTTTGAAAAACATATTTGATTCCTAAAGCCTATAATTAACACCTAGTATTTACTTGTTTTCAAGGTTATTTACTGAAAAAAAAATAATGAGCAAGGTTTTTTCTCATGTTTTTGTCCCAAAAGCCTTTAACTAACACCCATTCACATGTTTTCAAAGTCTTGTTCTGGTCAAAAATCTATGCAAAATGTTTTCTTCCTCTTGTTGTTTTCTCCTAAAGCTTCCCCCCCCCCTCTTTCAGTTCAAATGGAACAGCCCTCATGGAATTGTACAGTAATTTCATCCCCATCAGATGATCCATACTTCAAATTAAACTGTTCTCCCTTCATGTACCTGTGGAGTGATATATGTCCACACCAGCTACCCAATCACAGGACTAACGGCCACTAAAATCCATGTACAAGGCAGTTTCACTAAACCTGCCCATTCTGCACAGCCAAATGACAGACCGGTTACTGGAATTCACTTTATGTTCGCGGTAGCAAAAGTTTGAGGTCTGGGAAAAATGGAGGTGTTCGCCGAACTATATTTTTGCAGTGGTGGCAGGTGCAGAAAAAAGAAAGTTGGCAAATTATTAGATCACAGTAACGATAAGTTTGCAGTACAGAAGTGACCGTGAAAACCGTGAACATTAAACTATTGTGAAAAAATCGTGAATTACAGAATCAAAACAATTTCCCTTCCCCGTCTTCCAGCTTCTGCCCAGACAAATTAAGTAGCTGCGACGGAAATTTATGGTTAGAGGCGGGAATTTCATCTGCGCCTGGTCGGTATTTAAGCCTCATTAGTATTCCTCGTCAGGCTGGCGACGCCCTAACGAGAGTTCCGTTGCTAACGAGTGTTTTCCTCTCCCGTCTGTTTTACAGGGACTTTGCGTACGTAGCGCGAGACAAAGTGACCCACACGCACAAGTGCCATGTGTTCCGCTGCGACACCCCCGCCAAAGCCATCGCAAACGCTCTGCACGAAATCTGCACAAGGGTGAGTCTTAGGATTGATTGATTGATTGTATTGATTAATTGATCGATCGATCGATTGTATGATTGATCTATTGTTAGTATTGATTGGCTGGTTGTGTATCAGCCACTGCCAAAGCCATTACCAACGCTCTGCACAAAATTTGCACTAGGGTGAGTTGGGGCTATTGATTGATTGATTATATGATTGATTAATTGAATTGATCATTTGGCTGGTTTCTTGGTTGTGTATCAGCCACTGGCAAAGCCATTATCCACGCTCTGCACGAAATCTGTACAAGGGTGACTTAGGATTGTTTGATTGATTGATTGAATGTATTGATTGATTGATTGTGTGTGTGTGTGTGTGTGCGTGTGTGTGTTTGTGTGTGCGTGTGTGTGTGTGTGTGTGTGTGCATGTGTGTGTGTGTGTGCGTGTGTGTATGTGTGAGAGTGAGTTGGTGTGTGTGGGTGAATGGATGGATGGACGGACAGATGGATCATTGATTGATTATATTCATCGATCTTACATCGACCTCTGTCAAAGCCATTGCTGACACACGAGAAGGAAGGATTGGAGACCACCTCTCACTCACATGGCAGTTTTAGAACAGAACTTTTTTGTAAGTTAAAGTTACAGGTGTTTTGACCTGTGGATACATTGTATTTGTGATTGTGTGGCACATGTTTAATAATGTGATACATGACACACATAATATATAATATTTTCCTATTTCTGAAGTCTGGAAAACTATCCATTGGCTAAAGAATATCGTGATAAAGACAGAACAATAGACAGAATCAGTAAGTCGTAAAAGTCAGATGACAGTTTTTGCAGCGAAGCCTCCTCTGTGTAGCTAATCCTACCTGACACTGATTACATCAGGATGGAAGGGGTGAGAACTAATCTAGCAGAGTAAAGCAGACGTTGGCAGGGCTCCACGGCTTAGATAGATTACAAACTCGCACTATAACGAAGTTAACGTTAATTGCGACCCTTCCGGAGAGTACGTAATTCGTCAGAGTCGGTTTTCCCAGTAGTAGCCTCACTTCTTCCGTGGGACGCCGTAAATTTCCTCCTAAGTAGATTTCTCTGACGCATTTCCTTGTGTGCTTGTGATCCTTTACATTTGGATGTTATCTCGCAAACAGGAAATTTACGCCCAGCGAAGTGAGAATTGAGAGCCGATGTGTTTGTGTCTGTGTGAGCCAGATGCACAGCAGCAGGATATCTCATACTGGGATCTCTGATATGTCAATGTTCTGATGCATGTAAAGGATATAGAATATGGGGGATTATATTCTGAACAATTCTTCAAATAATTCTCTTGGTTGTCCTTTGCATATCTTGTTAAATTTTTTTTTGGCAGGAAAAAAGATATCTCAAATTTGGATCTCTGATCTGTCAATGTTCCGATGCATTGGATATACAATATGAGGGATTCACTTACATTCTGAACAATTCAAAATGATATAACCTTCAGCATGCTACGGTATCCATTAGGCACTAAACTTATGTTGGTTATTGGGTTAGGCAGCAGGGAGAAGGTTAATAACAACGGTACCACAGTTTCAGCACTAGAGACAGGGCCATTAACCTTCAGCTTGCTAAGGTAGCTGTTCAGCACCAAACTTGTAAAGGTTATGGCATTAGGCGGCAGGGAGAAGGTTAAACGACATGGGAGGGCTGGGACAGGATATAGAATATGGGGGATACAATTATATTCTGAACAATTCAAAACGGCATAATTTTCTCTCTTGGCAGCCCTTTGCATATCTTGGTATATCTATTTTTTAGGAAAAAAGTTACAGAAGTACAAACTGTAAGAACATGAAAAGCACAAGCATAGGATATAGTTTATGAGGGATTCAATAATATTCTGAACAATTCACTCTCTTGGTAGCCCTTTGCATGTCTTTTTGTTAGGAAAAAGTTATGATTAATGAAGTCCATACTGTAAGTGTGTGAAAATCACATGACATCCCAGTCTCCCATCCAAGACTGTAGAATCAGTTGCGCACATCCCACCACAGATGTGATAATATCACACTCCAAGTTTCACCCTGATGTGTATCATCCGTTAGTCTGCGGCCATCCAATATCAGCACCATTATTGGCCGGGCTCAGGCTGAGTTATGGCTGTAAGAACGGCCGACAGGTTTTATATACTGCTTATGGCGGGCCGGCGTGGGGGAGAATTCTAATGAAGGATATAGTTTATTAGGGAATTGTTCTGCCGATACTGGTCTGAATGCACGGCTCCTGTTACCTTTTTGTTGGAAGATTTGACATGCGTTGTTGCCTCCGTGTACAGGTGTTTTGTTACTTGGTGTGTTTTCTTGTGTGTAGTCATTTCCACATGCTTGGCACATCAGCGACACTAACAGGACACGCCAAAAAGCAGTTACTCAAGCAACTGGATATGATTTTGAAAACGTCAGACGTTTCAGCTAGTATCCACTAGCTTTCGTCAGTGACTGAGAGACCAGAGGGGAAATGCAGGTTTATAAGCACAACCTATTGATTGATATGCAAATAAAGGGAAGACATATTTTTGGAAGTCGAAAAAGGAACAAAAGTCAGACAATTCAAGACAAGATAATGCAAATAGGAAATAACAGGAATTTATGCCAAAATCTCAGGAAGCTCCCAGAAAGATTTGACATGCATTTCTACCTTAGTCTATTACTACAGAGGTTTTGTTTTTAGTGTGTCGTGTTTGTAAGTTTGCTTGTGTTTTTGTATAGTAGTTATTTCCACATGCTACCCATATCGAGGACACAGACAGGATGTTAGGTAGAAGGTCCCAGAAAAGGTTATCTCGATTCCTGTCTGAGATTTTCTGCTATATGCATGTCTGATTGCATGGACAGAATCAATGAGAAATTCTCAGTGGTCAATAAAGCAAGAAATTCTCAATAACTCTAAATATTTCACAAAGGTAATGGATCTTTGCTTTCTTGTTTGTAAGGAAATAACTCTGCCAGTACTTGTCTGAAGATATTATGAGCTGTGTGTTCATAAAAGTATTGGCAGAGTAATTTCCTTGGATCTTTGATTTCTTGTTTATTGGCAAATTACTCTGCCAATACTTGTCTTGCACAGCTCTTGTTGCCTTCAAGTTTACTAGATATGACCTGATATGAATTGTTCTTGTAATTTGATATGCACATGAATCTCAATCCTGTGGAATAATCTCCGTGACGTTTATGTGTGAGAGAATTTATTTCCCCGACTTTATGAGATATTAAGATGACCTGAGGGCACCCGGAGATGGGCTTCAAATCATGGACTGTATCAAGAGTTATGTTCCGACTTTGTTCACCACCTTTAGGTGCACATTACTCATTTACACTTCTGGGATCACTAAAAGTAAGTGTGGAAGGGATGTAGAAAACTGCAGCAGTAATATACTGTTTACGGCCCGTTCTGTGGATTTTATGTTAACTTTCACAGTTGGAAGTATTATGTTCTTGCTCTGTTTCGTCTTCTGGGATTACTAAAAGTAAGTGTGGAAGGGATGTAGAGATTAGGGCTGTATATTAGGGCTGTAATATACAGCTCTTTCTGTGGATTTTATGTTTACTTTACTTTCCCAGATTGAAATATTATGTTTTTGCTCTGTTTCCTCTTCTTCTGTTGCAAGCAATTAAGGCCAATGACATGGACCAGACGGCTGTCACCATGGTAACTGGTGCTGTAGCAGACACCCTGTGGTGTTGGGTTACATTATGTAGCAAGTGGCAGGACAGATATGGAGGGGCTGGTCACGATATGTATGAATGCAAAGGAGTAAGAGTAAACAGCAGTAGTTTGTTAGGCTCAACCAATTGTTACTAGTACCTCTAGTTATCAGATGTCAGAGAACTATTGCATATTTTATCTAGGCTGCCCATTTTCTGTCTATGTTGTCTTGGTTTGCTCTTTGCAACATTATTTATTGCATTCCTGAACAAAGTATCATAAAAAATAAAGAAAGGTTAACAGAACATTAGAGAACCCAGGGAATGAATTGTTGTGACTTTACAACCACTTTAACAGCCCTCCCAGCTGTTGGTGAAACACAGTGTACAATATGAGTACTGCCTGGCTGCCCCCCTCCCCACGCTGCAATGAATGTCCCAATCGGTACACCAGTCAAGCGCTCAGTACCAAATGGTCTCAGACACGGCGGCCCGACGATTTGGCAGGCAAAACTCCTCCGCCCAAACGGCCTGCTGCAGATCGGCTCAGAATTACGGTCTTACGTCGCTCTATTCCTGCTGTCGTCTGGTTTAATTAGTCCGGATCTTCGGCGGTGCGTGTTATGGTAGCTCCGTCTAGACGGTTGCTGAGGACGTCATCTCGGTCCAGCCAGCTTCCTTCCTCCACCATCTGCTCTGCTGTTCCTCCTGGGGTAGAATTCCTCGGAAGTGAATCTTAATTGAATTTTGAATTTCTGTGAGTTGAGGAGGAGAGGGTTCAGGACGAAATTGGTTTTGTGGGGACGAGTTTTGAGGAAATTGTCGGACTCAGAAGCAATTTCAGGATTTCTGCAAGCCGGGTCTTGGTTCGAGACGGAATTTGGTGGCGGCAAAAATTGCCTGGTAAGCAAATTTGTCTGGTGGAGAAGCCGTGGAAGACACGGTTGGTCTGCTGTAGACAAGGATGGGCGTCGTCTGCAGCAGTCTGGATCTTACCAAGGCTCGACGAACACTGGACGTTGAGTAAGTATAGATTTTCTTAGATTTTTCTTGGATCAGGGAATCATCCTCAGTGCGATGTGATTGCCAAAGCAGCTGAAATGGTAAATTGAATTGTAACTTTTTGTTTAGAGATGAATATTTTTTTGATAAATTGAAATCAGCTTGAAAATTAATAGTAACTTTTTGTTCAGAGATGTTTGAATATTCTGTCATAGTAATTCTTGGCATCAAAACCCTCTTGGTTAAGGTAACAACAATCTGGAGGTTTGCCTGAAGTAGCATTTGCCACTGGATTTAGACGTTAGGAATTTTCATGTTTCATGCTGTGTTTCTTTTGATAAATTGATATGTGGTTGGGCTGAATTTCAGCTTGAGTCTGCATAATTTGCAACATTTTGTATCAAACCATATTGTTGAAGTAACAATCTGGATGTTTACTTAAGAAAGGTCCATGTATTCGTGCTGATTGAGGTGCGCAGAGGGGGACATATGTGTACCTTCGCCCTGTGTTCCAGAACATACACGTATCGACGGCTGTTAACATGCGCAGTTAAACTTCATCCAATTTTCCCCTTGGCTGGCCAAAGTTGTTACAAATCGGTGCCTGAGTTCTGTGCGTGTGAACGACGGGGTGTTAGGATATCCAGAATGTCTTTTATGGGATCTGCTTAAGATTTCCAGGAGGTCTTTGAACAAGTTGCAACAATTTTCCAGGTCCAGTATCAGTCGTTATGTTTAGGCCACACTGGTTAAATTTGTTGGTTCTTGTATTTTCAAAAATATGGTGAACTGGAAGCTCAAAATGAGTCTGAGGGAGAATTTGTTAACCTTTAGCACATTGTGATAACCATGTAGCTACCAGTTCTCTATTGGTTACAGGGTTAGGCAGCAGGGAGAAGGTTAAGCTTTAGCAAACTGATTCAGATGATCTTTTGGCTACCAATTCACTATTGGTTATGGAGTTGGGAAGCAGGGAGAAGGTTAAGTGAAATTCAAACCATATTTAAGGAACATACTGCTGTATCCAGAGTTTTATTACAATATTGCATGCCAACAAACACACGATTTATTACCTGTACCTGTAAACTCACGTGATACACGTATTAAGCCATTTCATTCTAAATGTACCCTAATGGTTTTCAGTGGACAAAGAGCTTATATAGGAAACTGGGTTAATGTTGGCTCCAGGACACATATCCATCCAGTCCAGATGCTCATTTATAAACACGAAGGCTACATTTTATCTCCAGACTCACTCTGTGAATCACTGATGGAAGATAGCGGATGCTGTCTGAAACGTCTGAGTCTGACTCTTGAAATAATTTACCCAGTTGCTTGTGGTTTATTTTTTATTACGTTTCATTTTGTGCTGAAACAGCCCTAATGGTTAAGGCATCCAAATACAAAACTGGATTTTTAAAGTCAATTTCCTGGTTATTCTTTTAATGTAGTAAGTTGAATCAATCCTTTCTCGTAGCATACTGATATCTGTGATGTAAAAATGCAATGTCATTGATGGAAAACGGTTGCTTGTATGGTAGGCTGGTTCTTCCTATTTATGCATGGTACTCAAAAAATAAACAAATGCATCTTGTAGCCTGCTTTGGGGCTATTTTAAGTGTTTCAGCTATTAAATGATGCCAAAAATGTGCTAGTAAATTGCAGTAAATGTCAAATATCAGAAAGATTTCCTCATTCAGAATATTTCTTATTTTGCAACCCTAAGATTGCATTGGGTGCCTTTACCAGTGGACAAAGGCCCGAGGTGAAAAACTAGGTTAACGTTCACTCACGGGGGACACACAAGTCCAGCCCATTAACATTCCAGAGGACCGGCAGTCGCCTGTTAATGATATTGATGGTGCTGGAAGAAAAATGAAGTGCGTTTGCCTGCCTGCGGGGCTCCTGCCCATTTCAGTTTCCCGTATGGTAATTAGAGTAGAAGGCCTGCTCACCGCGGCTAAGTGCGGAGGTGCCATGTGATAGCTGGGTGGTGGGAGTGTTCACGTTGCTGTAAGCGGGGCGCCGCTGTACGTATGTAAGTGGTGAATACCATTACTGGGAAGTGTAGGGCCACTTCTGGCTGTTGGTTCGCACGGAGCTGTGTCTGTGGTGAGGCAGCCTTCCGCCGGCCTTGTGATGCCGAGAATTCAGCACCAGGGACAGGTACGGTACTGTATGTTTATTTCATGCAGGGATGCCTGTTGTTTGTGGATACAGACAGGGTGTGGCTGCAGAAGGTTTGAAGTGGATTTTTCTACCTGTGCTTTTTCTGAAAGTGTTAGTATTGATTGATTTTGACATGAGCCATAACGGAACGTTTGGCACCAGGGACAGGTACACTTACGATTATTTGATACGGTGATGGTTGATTTGGGGTGCAGATTCTGAAACAGTTTTGAATCCATTCTTCATGTCTGCCACTTTGAATGTTCATCTCCTGTCATGTTCAGTACCAGCGACAGGTATGCTTATGTTTAATTGCTACAGCAATGGCTGTTTTTGGGTGCAGAGTCTAAAGTAGTTTTCAATACGTTTTCCATTTCCATTTCTGCCTCTTGAACATGCGTCTGGGTGTTCAACTCTTGTCATGTTCAACACCAAGGACAGGGATGATTACATGTAAACATTAGTTTAGGTTGTAGCATGGACAAATAAAAAGGGGAAAGGGTAACACAGGCCAAAATCACAATACAGTGTGAGTTTTCGGCAATTCTAAACAGTACAATGATAACATATATATGAAATTGTCAGAATGGAGGCAAGTGTTAAACCATTGTATTTTCTGTATCTAAAGTTTGAATATTCTGTACCCCCAGCCTGTACTGAAGTTTCGTTACCCTGATGCACAGACACGACCCTGACAAATGTTCTCTCACTTCCATTTTTACCCACATCTATCTGGCCAAGGCATTAGCACGAGTGTTGGAGCAAATGGGGCTCTCATGTAGACTCACATGAGCGCTTCCATACATCACAAGTGTTCCTGGTCCATTTGTTTTCTGGTGTTCTATAATACCCCATCAGGGCCTCTGACAATCTGTATCCAGGCTAACGTATTAAAGTGCTGTTTTATATGTAGAGCTGTGTAGATACATTGATCTTGGCATCTTTTACCTTATCCAAGAGATTGTGTGCAAAGCCCTGTAGCTATATTGCTCTTGTCATGTTTCATCTTACACCTGAGGAAATTCATGTAGATATTAGCAAATACATACGGGAGGTACAATATGAGAAATACTAAACTTCTATTCATTCCTGCCTACCTTGATGGTAGCTGTCTAAAACTAAAGGTTAGATCTATTAGCAGTAAAAGTTCAGGTGTGGTATGTTATGTGTGTTCAGTAGCCATGAGTGTGTCTGTGGAGTTGTCTCCACACCGGTGGGTTCAGCTCTGATGGAGGGTGTCTGGTCTGGAGACATCAGGAATATTGATCAAGGCTGGTTTGATATTTACGAGATGCAGACTTCGATTTCCTTCAGTTCTAAATAAAGAAAATGTACTTAATGTAGTTAGGGTGGCCTTTTCTGAGTTGTATACGTAAGGCATTGTGAGGAAACTGGAAGGCATCTATTTTGGGTGGTTTCTTTCTTAAACCATCGTTGTAATTTTTTTAGTTTGCTGGGTGCAATCGATACCAGAAGAATGTCTGCAGTTGGTAGGTCGTTGGTCACAGTTTACGGGTCACTGAACTGTACAGAATTGTTGACGGCTGGATTCTTAGGATGTCTGGAAGGAACATAATAAATTCGCTCAGAACCATGCTTGTCTATATACACAAAGAAGGTGTTACTGTAACTGTTACTGTAGTATACAAGTATAGAATGTTTTGTGCGACATTATTTTGTTTTTTTTAGTCCAACTGTGATTGAAAAAAATTTTTAGAAAATTCATTTTGGACTGTGCAATGTCAGCATTTGGTGCTTGGATAGAATGTAAATAACACTATGATAGATTGTTGCACTTGAATATTATTGGGTTTCTCCATGACCAAGTCGATACTTGCATCAGCAATTCCCTTCCCCATTCCCGGATGTGTGAGTAAAACTTGCACTCAGGTCTCTGTCTGAGGATAATAATCAACTTACGACCAGACCCTATGTTCCACTGGGATTGGTTTTTATCATTGAAACTGTCCTTCCTTTCTGATGACGGACGACCAAAGCTTGAGGGAAGAAGAAATTATGCTCCTAGCTGTGGAACAAGGGGTTACAGAAATTATGGACTGTACTGATGTCATGGATTCTCACAAGTTTTAAAGTTAAAATTCAGCAATCTGGAACTAGTTGAGCTCGAATGAATTCAATGAATAATTGAGCTACTTTTCCACTGGTCTTGACAGGAAAACAAGCACTGTGTACAGTATGTAATGTCACAGTTGCATTGTAACCTAGCTTTCAGCACCAAGGACATTGCCTCCACTGCATGGTGATCTCCAAACAGTTATGCTCACTGAAGAGCTACTTTCCCACTGGCAAATATGGTTAATCTACTCTTCCAATGGTCTTGATGGGCAATGTACAGTATGTAATGTGGCGGCTACATTGTAACCTGGCTTTCAGCACCAAGGACATTGCCTCCGCTGCATGCTTGTAAGTGTGAAGTGATCTCAAAACAGTTAAGCTCATTGAAGAGCTACTCTTCCACTGATTGGGACAGAGAAGACACTGTGTACAGTATTTACAGGTTCATTATACCAGGGAAATTTTCCAAGCTGTTTTTAACAACTACTAATAGTTTGACTTAGTATGGCCAGCTGATGAGCAGATAAAGTTGTGGAAGTAGTAGCGACAGTGCCGGAAGGGGGGGTACAGGGTTACAGTTGTTATTGGATCAGGGTTACTGTCGTTATTGGATCAGGTTCGTAGGTTTGTCTCAGGTGCTTAAGTATGACTCACCAGACTGACTCACTCAGCAGGATTGTTGTTACATCATTTACATATCAAACCACAGTTCTTTATAAATACCTGAAATGTTCAACTACAGATTCGGTTAATCACTGATGAAACGTCGTGGATGCTACTGGAAACATCTTACAGTTTTTATCATCTACCCAGTTGCTTAGATTCTTGTGTGTAACACAGAAGCTCAGATGGATGCCAGGCCGTTCCCAGATCCAATCTCACATACGGTAAGTGTTGCAGATGCTGTTAGTCACTGACAAAAAGTTGTAGATGCTACCTGCAAAATCTGACAGTTTTCAAAGTCCATCCAGTTGCTTGAGTAAGTGTTAAGAGTCTTTTGGATAACACAGCAGCCCAGATGGATGTCAGACTGTTCCCAGATCCAATCTCTCATTGCACAGTAAGTGTGGCAGATGCTGTTAGTCACTGACAAAAAGTAGTGGATGCTACTGGAAACATCTGACAGTTTCCAACATCTTTCCAGTTGCTTGAGTAACTGTTTAGAGTTTTGTGAGCCTGGATTGATGTCAGGCCATTCCCAGATCCAATCTCTCATTGTATGGTATGTATTGCAGATTCTGTTAGTCACTGACAAAAAAGTAGTGAATGCTTTTGACGTGTTTGACTGTCAGACTTGAAACATCTTCAACATCTGTCCAGTCGCACAGTTGCTTGAGTAAGTGTTTAGAGTTTTGTGTATAACACAGCAGCCCAGATGGATGTCAGATCCAAGTTCCAATCTCCCATGGTATGGTAAGTGTGATAGGTTCTGTAAGTCACTGACAAAAAGTTGTGGATGCTACTGGAAACATCTGACAGTTTTCAACATCTACCCAGTCGCTTGAGTAAGTGTTTAGAGTTTTGTGTATAACACAGCAGCCCAGATGGATGTCAGACCGTTCCCAGATCCAATCTCTCATCGTACGGTAAGTGTGGTAGAGTCTGTTAGTCACTGACAAAAAGTAGTGGATGCTACCTGAAATATCTGACAGTTTCCAACATCTGCCCAGTTGCTTGAGTAAGTGCTTAAGAGTTTTGTGTATAACACAGCAGCCCAGATGGATGTTAGGCCATTCACAGATCCAATCTCTCATTGTACGGTAAGTATCACAGATGCTGTTAGTCACTGACAAAAAGTAGTGGATGCTACCTGCAAAATCTGACAGTTTCCAAAATCTGCCCAGTTTCTTGAGTAAGTGTTTAGAGCCTTGTGTATAGCACAGAAGCCCAAATAGATGTCAGGCCGTTCCCAGATCCAATCTCACATTGTACACTAAGTGTCGCTTATACTGTTAGTCACTGACAAAAAGTAGTGGATGCTACCTGAAACATCTGACACTTTCCAACATCTTTCCAGTTGCTTGATTAACTGCCTTGTACAACACAGCTGCCATTCTCAGATCCAATCTCTCGCTGTGTCGCAGATTTTATTAGTCACTGACAAAATGAAGTAGGTTCTACTTGCAATGTCTGACAGTTTTCAACATCTATCCAGTTGCTTGAGCAAAAGTCTTGTGTGTATGATATGTGTCTAAAATTTCCATCGCTAGAATACAGACGACGGAGAGGAGACATGATTAAGGTTATCAAAATCATGAAAGATTTGGAGACGATGTAGTTGTGGCAGATAGCATACATTGTAAACCAGTTCAAAACTAGGTTAGATAATCACTGGGAGAGACAAAAGTACACAGTATGAGTGAGGACCAGGACACAACAGGCTGACGAGAAGCCTTCTCTCCTGTAGCAGTATCAAGATGATATAACACAGCAGGCCAGATAGATGTCAGACTGTACGCAGATCCAATCTCCCATCGTACGGTAAGTGTCGCTTCCCTTCTCTCGGCTTAGGCTGCCCCCATAAACACCCGCAATAACCCACCTCCCGCCGGCGGTTATGGGCCCGTCACCGATCTCCCGTCTTTCTGAAGTCTGTGCTGATTTACTCCGATCGGGCAGCTGGGGTTCGGATCGCACAAATCTGTAGGGCTTCTCCGGACAGATGAACGGTTTGCCTCCCCGCCGTTCCTCCGAGAAAATCATCTGCAGTCCGTCTTACTTTACTTTGTCTGACGTTACGGAGCCGATAGCAGGAGACGTATGGCATCACATGAGGAGGTTTTCTGTAGGGCCTAGGAAAAAAGTTCGTGTTTCAGTCCTGAAAAAGTTATGGTTGGTAGGTAGGGTTATCTTTTCTTTTTTTGTTGTGTTTTTCATCAGAGTTTGGCAATGTCTTAGTGATCCGGCTTATACAAAGTAACACTTGCATGAGGACACTTATATTTTCAATGTCAGTGTTGGAAAACCGATTGTACAATACGTCGATGAAGGTTAGACATCTTAGGTCTCTCAGTCACTGACGAAAGCTAGTGGATACTAGCTGAAACATCTGACGTTTTCAAAATCATATCCAGTTGCTTGAGTAACTGCTTTTTGGCGATTGTACAATGTTTCATCACTCAGGTGTCAGGTCATGGAGCTAGAAAAGGTCGATAGATGTGGTCAGCCGGATGGGAAACAGGAAACACAACATTTTTTTCCTAGGCCTAGGTTTCACGTTTCTGCTGGATATTGAGGTTGGGAGACGGATGCTTCATGACTTCTGTAGTCCATTATAGCCGCGCGGCTGAGCCTGACGTATTACATAAGGGCTTTAATGTTGGAAAGTGACGTATGCCGAGGCTTGTGACGCTCTTCTGCACTCACTTAAATGTAGGTGCTTCTGTCGTGAAGTCCATTTTGGCAGTAATTTTGGTTCTGAAGTATTAATAATTTGTGGGAATTCCTTTTATCTTTGAAAGTGACATACTTTGAGCTTGTGACTCGCACTCACTTAAATGTAGGTGCTTCTGTCACGATGTCCATTTTGGCAGCAATTTTGGTCCATGATGTATTAATATTCTGTTGGAACTTTTTTTATCTCTCAACGTGACATATTTTGAGCTTGAGACTCTCTTCTGCACTCACTTAAATGTAGGTGCTTCTGTCGCGATGTCCATTTTGGTAGCAATTTTGGTCCCTGATAATATTTTGTAGGAATTTTTTTTATCTCCAGCTCTGAAAATGACTTATGCTGAGTGTGTAACTCTCTTCTACAGTCGCTTAACTCTAGGAACTTGGTAAGAGTCTTGTGTCTCAATGTCCATTATGGCTCCTATTTTGGTCCCATGATGTATTGATATTTTGTTGGAACTCTTTTTATCTGTGAAAGTGACACATGCCAAGTGTGTAAAAGTTGTAATATTGCTGCTTTTTCGCCCCTTCTACGCTCGCCTAAATCTAGGTACTTTGTAACACTACTACCCGATGTCTATTTTAGCAGTAATTTTGGTCCCTGATGTATTATGATGTTCTGCTTCTTGTCTTGCAAGTAGTCAGATCTCCATACTTGGTAAAACGCGTTTCCTTTCCATCATACAATGTACATGTACACAATGATATACTTTATTAAGATTTTAACTTTCTGCCTGTGTAATTCTTCCTCTTGAGTTACAGAGTGATCCAAAGAAAATACTGTTGTCCATTATAAGAGCTATAGTGAGTACTAATCTGTGATATTATGGTTTTCCTTTCGTCTATTTGAAGTAGCGTATGCTGAGCTTGTAAGCTGCAAACTTTTCCTTGTAGACTAGCAAATACTCAATATAAGGTTCTTAAGTGTCCTAATGTCTTATTTCAAGTCTTAGAGTAATGACTCATTTCCTGTACTCGAGTCTTGAAGGAGAAATTGACTTCTTAAAGATTGATTGTCTCATCGGCTGCTGCTGTCTCAGGAGGTTTCTCAGCACTCATCACCGGAATAGCATTACTCTCATTACTGTCTGAGTCAATACACACCAATGCGTGTCTGCAACTGTTGGGACTAAGGGGCAGGCAAGCAGGGGAAATATTATTATAATAGCAATTGTACATATTAAGATACATGCTGTAAGGTATTTAAAAAAACACTCTTGATACATTTTACATTTAGCAAAGAAAAAATTTAAGTACAATGAAATTTGTACAAGATGATGTAATTGTGAACGTGTCTCTATAACTGTCTTAGTCTTTTTCTGATTGTGCAGCAAATTTGTATTCTTGCCAAGGGTCACCCTTAGCAAATACATGAAGCTACCTGCAAGTTGGGCAACATTGGTCAAACCAATGAAAAAATAGATGAATAAATAACACCAGACCACATACAGCTTTTAAAACTCACTTAAGCCTGACAGAGGACCTTTCCCACCTCTGCATAATCAGTGTTGCCATTCTCAGTTTCACTGTGCACGGATTTACTGACCCCCTCCCACTGCAGTATTACTTTAACAGGACCCCTGCTGAACATGGAGGAATGAATTCCTGGAACCTTTGCTTCCGTTATCGATTTCACCCCTGGGTTCAGTGAGGAAAGTGCCTTTGCTGAAGGACACAATGTCTTGCCAAGAATGCCAGGAACTGAACCTGGAACTTCTCGATCTTGTGTCCCCTAGCCTAATCTGCCATTCAATGTCACTTTTACAGGACCCATGGTGAACATGGAGGCATGATTTCGTAGCACCTTTGCTTCCTTATCGATTTCACACCTGAATGGAGTGACTGAAGGACTCAATGTCTTGCCAAGAAAGCAACTTCCTGATCTTGTGTCCCCTAGCCTGACCATTCGGCCATTCAGTGTCACTTTTGCAGGACCCCTGGTGAACAGAGAGGAATGAATTCTGGAACCTTTGCTTCCTTATTGATTTCCTGTACCTGTCAGGGCAGTTGATCACTGCTACAGTTCCATTATGCGTGATCTACATGTAGAAAGCATCACACCATCTGTGGACCGTGTCTCACCTTTTATTTCCCATGTGAGACACTTGTGGATTAACAACCCTATTCTCCAAGCCAGCCAAATGGGTGGCAAATAGATACTGTCTGCCCAGTTTGATACTGTCTTGTAACTGCCAAACGATCTGCTTGGAGATTAAACATTTTACCTCCACAGGCTGCTAGAAATTCATTTTGGGAATAGAAGTGTTGGTGATAAGTGTGACGCTGTGACGTTACAGAACCCTGCCTGACGCATGAAACTCGACCAGAGCAATCAGCGTCAAACTGCTAAATACCACTCCTTTTCCCGTTGCCATGGCAGCAGTGCGTGACGGAACTCGCACCGTAGACGTGAATGATTCAGGGAGACGCCGGTAATTAAATATTGAACAACCCGCGTCTCTGTTCCCCCCCCTGTTGCCATGGACCGAGCCGGATTAAGTGCACACCGTGCTGCGTTTTTATGGGTCACAGAAGCACGGCTAGTATTCAGTCTGACGCACTGACGCTGGGAGGTAGAGGGAAACATCCAACGCTTGGACTCTCGTACATCTGTATCTGTATAACCGCCGTTCGGTGTAACACACCAGGTTTGCAGCAGTCCACAAGCTCACAGCTACTCTTCAGTCTGACACACTGGCGCTGGGAGGTAGAGGGGACCATCCAACGCTCTGACGCTTGTGCATCTGTATCTGTACAGCCGGTATAACTGCCCTTTAAAAATAATAATAACACACCAGCTTTGCAGCAGTGCCAACTGTTCCTCTTGGCAGAAGAGGAACTGTCCTGTGTTCAGTCACAAGCTCACAGTTGCTGTACAGTCTGACGCTCTGACGCTTGGAGGTAGAGGGGAACATCCAACGCTCTGACCCTTGTACATCTGTATCTGTATAGCTGGTAAACTGACATTTGCCGTAACACACCAGCTTGGCATCAGTGTGAAGAGGAACGTTTCCAGCGATGTTGTACATTGAAGTTCCATTCTCCCAGGTAAGGTGTTTTCTCAGCATTTTACTCACAGTCCACTTAGTGTTGTTGCCCTTTGATTGACAGCTCTATCAAGTGATTGACAGGCCCCTCAGATGATTGACAGGCCCCTCAGATGATTGACAGGTCCCTCAGATGATTGACAGGTCCCTCAGATGATTGACAGGTCCCTCAGATGATTGACAGGTCCATCAAAAGATACTGTGATTGACAAGTCCATTAGATGGTTCAGCTAATGGCATTCAACAGATCCTTATCTTCTTTCCCTTCACTGATCGATGCTGCAGCGATGTAAAGCAGATTCCTGCTCGAAGCCACCCCAATTACCCGCTGTTGCTGTGTGTAAGTCTGTGTAAGTTGATATGTATGCAGCGTGTGTGCGGGAAGCTTGCATCTGCATGTAGTCGGTGGCACCCGGCTATCATAGGTGCTGAGAGAGTCTATCACCAGCCAGGCTGACTCCTCTCCATCCTAATTAGATTTCCATCAGCCGGCTAAGACACCACCGGGGTGATGCGCATGATAATGAGCCGATTTGCATGTTGTGGAGGGAGGTAAGATGGCAGTGTGGTGTCAGGTTGCGCCGTGATGGCCTGGCGGAGGCTGGTGGGGGTGGCCATGGGTCGGATCGAGCGAGCGAAACACGCGGCGCAGGCCTGGATTCCCTGGCTCTTCTCTTATGAAGCTCTCCCGGCTGACGCCGCGCGGACAACCTCCAGCACACCCGACACGGACGAAGTAACGTCTCTCTTTTTATTTATTTATTGGTTCAGCTGTATAAAAGACAGCCAGGGCTTCCCAACTACAAATGTAGTATTTACAGCACTGCAGTTTTTTTATTCATTTATTGGTTTGGCTGTTCAACCCTCACAGCCAGGGCAGCCCAACTAGCCTGTGGCTATTACAAAGGGCTTGCCCTGCTGACAAGACATGTACGGACGAAGTAACGTCTGTCTTTTTATTTTTATTGGTTCAGCTGTACAGAAGCTGTATTTTTATGTTGTACAAAAGACAGCCAGGCCTGCCCAACTAGTTACAAGACTATGTATTTTAAAGGGCTAACCGGAGACAAGGACAACAAGCTACATGAGATAAGGAAAGGACATTAAACGTCTTCTTAACTTATTTACGATGCTGATACCTTAGAGTCGGGGTTATAACGGCTTTTGACTTATTTACGGCACTGCAGCAGGGCTTTTTTTATTTATTTATTGGTTTGGCTGTTCAACCCTCACCGCCAGGGCAGCCCAACTAGCCAGTGGCTATTACAAAGGGCTGCCCTGCTGACAAGACATGACAAAACATTACGGCAACATATAAGGTGGCTTAACAATCTACAAATGTGTTACATTATTCTATGTAAATAGAGTAAGCGTTATAACGGCCTTTCACTTATTTACGATATAGTTGCGTTAGAGTTAGAGAACAGTATAACAGCTTTACACAAAGGTCGATGCACTCCTGTCTGGTTGTGGGGGAATTTTATCGGCGTTGTCAAACTGAGCTGCAGGAAATGGATGCTATAAACATGAAGTAAACCCCTGGCTGGGCTGTTGCATTTTTATGATTTCCTAATCCTGGGGGAGAAGGGTTAGTACATGTGGCCTGGTTACTGTGCATAGTAAGCTCTTGATCGTAAACTGAATACATATATTTCTTTGTTGTTCTTCACTGCTGGCAGCTATAAATATGAAGAACGCCCTTGTCTGGGTTGTTGCATTTTTATGATTCCCTAATCCTGAGGGAGAAGGGTTAGTACATGTGGCCTGGTTACTGTGCATAGTAAGCTCTTGATCGTAAACTGAATACATATATTTCTTTGTTGTTCTTCACTGCTGGCAGCTATAAATATGAAGAACGCCCTTGTCTGGGTTGTTGCATTTTTATGATTCCCTAATCCTGGGGGAGAGGGGCTAGTACATGTGGCCTCATTACTGTAGCTCATGTATTTCTTGTAACATGTTCATGCCATCCATCTTCAATTCTGCCTGTCAGACCCTGCATTAACCTGAGTCTGAAGATTCTTCTTTGCTACTGCCCAGCCCTACAACATGGCATTATCGGCAGGTTGGACATGGGTTAGTAACATGACCTGGTACATATAAACAAAGGGAAAGAAAAGGATAATAAATAATGGAACATAAATAACTGATTTTGTGTATGCAAAAGACGGGATATTAGTGAATTAGTGTGTTTACATATATACAAGACATTATGAGGTGGCTCAATGCACCAATGAAGATTCTTTCTACTGCTTTTTGTATGTTGTAAGATAGTATAGTGCAGGGCATATTTTGAGATTTTCACAGTACTGTACCGGTATGCAGCATTGCTTCCTTAATCCTGATATACACTGTCTTGTAACATTACATGTCATCCATCTTGTTTTTTGCCGAAACTGTATTTATTTATTTATTCCTGCTGCTTGTTTCTCTTATCTATTCAGGTATTCATTGATGTCCCAATATTTTAGATACACACAATAACATGACATGTCATCCATCATGTTTTTTGCCTACATGTGCTCCCCGGGGACCTTCCCATATTTTGCACGGCTGGTTTATTCATAAATGATAATCACTTCTGCATGTAATGCTCTCATCTGTTCTCATAACGTTTGTTCAATCGTTATATTGCGGCTGTTCTAAACCCTGTCAGCATGGGGATAATGGGAATCAATGGCAGACACACAGACATGTAAGCCACTCCTGGATGTGTTATTGATTCTCTCACCCATTTTTAGAGCAAACATCAAGGAACAGGCCACCATGAAATATACATGTACTTTTCGAGCAGAGGCTAGGCCTGTTTTGGACATTTTTTGTAGCTTGTAGTTTTCTTTATGCTAGGATACAAAAAAAAAAGAAAAACAGACAAAATAGAAAGCCCTTTGCAACAGAATGTTAAGGAAAACTATCAGTATCATGCATACATTTCTAAAATGTACATGTAACATACAGCACAACAAGTTGGAAAGTTAGATAGAAATCTTAACAATGTTTTTAGTAGAATAACTAATAATCGGGACAGAAGGTGGATTTTGCAGTGAGCCATGATTTCTCTGTGAGTGTTAATCCCTGTACAACCTGCCAGCTGTAGTTATTTATAACTTATAGGACAGCTGTGGAGTCTGAAGCATCACACAGGCTGACAGGGAAGAATGACATACTACAGAAGGCTCCAGATGGCTTTAGATATTGTTAGTTTTCATGTGCACAGTATTGACTTGTACATGTATGATTTTCCCATATCAGGGCTCTGCTTCTGCAATATCTGATTCATTGTAATCCTGATATATATTCTTTAGGTTGCCAAATTGCAAGTTGCAGTGATGAAGGTCAGATATGCAGGTAGAACATTGCGTAACACAAATAAAGCTAGGAAATGGACAGATCCTCTGAAAATTGCAAGTTGTTTATTACTTTTTCTAGCAATCTCAGTATATTTCAGTCAGGAAATTGGGATTTGGGCTCCCAGTATACGATAGTTGTTATAATTGAACAAGATGTCTTTGCATGATGTTAATTTGTTTGTACAATTACGAATGTACATGTATTATAATGATTTATTTATGAGTATCATGTTCCATTTACTAAATCTGGAATAGCACACTCAATCTTGACTTCTCTTTCCAAGATGTTCTAAATTATGAATGAGGATATTACAATATTAGATTAATGTGCAGTAAAATGATTGCTGTTCCGTAATATGCGGATGCTCAGGCGCCAAGTTGATTTGTTGTTGCTCAGACGAGCCATTGTGCCACACGGAGCGTTGTCTCGGCTGTAATGCCGGCGGAGTCTGTCTCATGTATTATGCAGGACTCAATCTTCGATCTGCCGTCGTGTGACGTTTTATCTCTGATTCTTATCAGACAGGTTCTGCTACAGTTTGAACTGCCAAATGTTAAACCTGGTCTCCCTTCTGACTTACACGTAAAGATGCTCATTTTTCACCGTGAGGCTGCCAACTGTTAAACTCTCTCTCTCTCTCTCTCTCTCTCTCTCTATCCGGTTTATCGTCTGTTGTTCCCCGTAATGAGAGTTAGATGTGATTGCACACAACTGTTAAACCTGCCCCCTCCTCTGAATTATATTTAAAGATGCTCATTTTTTACTATAAGGCTGCCAACTGTTTAACTCTCTCTCTCTCTCTCTCTCTCTCTCTATCCGGTTTGTCGTCTGTTGTTCCCCGTAATGAGGGTTAGACGTGCTTGCACACTGATGCTGGGGCTTGCTTTAGATTTGCCTTCTGAGTTAAAGTTGGTCTTTTTTCACATTGAGGCCACATGACTTCAATTTGCTGGTTCTCAGGTCTTAACCTTCAGCCTGCTAAGGTAGCTGTTTGGCCTCAAATTTGTATTGCTTAACTCCAGTTTAATGTATATGGAAGTTACGTATGAATATGTATTAGTAAGATTCAAGTTTTTCTCCCAGCCTACGCTTTTATTTTTATGTTGACTAGTAATTTTTCCCTAAAGTACAATGAGAACTGAGGATATGAATTAATGTGGCCCAGGTAAATACCAATTACATTGTCCCCTGATAATACAAGATTGTCTGTATGCTGAGTTCTGTGTATACAGAGATAGATGACTACCCAGGACTCTAAATTGCCCCAGACAATTAGATTAGCGTTATTTGATTACAACATAATTGCCACTGTACAAGCTTACTCAGTCGTTCGGAAAAGGAACATAATGAGATCAGATTTTCTGGAAATCGTATTAGAACCGAGTGTTGTGATACAGACTGACATGTTTTCCAGAGAAGAGAGGTTGGAAATGTTATTCACGTAGCGCCGAATGCACAATTCTCCAAGGTGACCCTGATTCCTTAGCCCCAGGCCTTTTGTTATACTGTCTGACCTTTACGTTTATTAAGTCATCTGACAGGTAGACTTATGCCTTCCTGTCGACTTAATGGTTCTGACTAAGAATATGGAACAAGGAAACTTCTAGGAAAGCAGTGAATAGGTCTATATGATGTTACTAAAAAATTTATATCATATTTTGTTTTATCTTTGCTTTTGTTAAGTCACATGACAGGAAGATTTGAGTGTTTAACCATTTGGCACCAAATCTGCATTGGTTATGGAGTTATGCTGCAGGGAGAAGGTTAATAACCACCACAGTTTCAGCACTAGGGACAGAGCCATTAACCTTCAGCATGCTAAGGCAGCCGTTCGGCACCAAACTTGTATTGTCTATAGCATTTAAAGCAGCAGGGAGAAGGTTAATAACCACCAAGGTTTCAGCACTAGGGACAGGGCCATTAACCTTCAGTCTGCTAATGTAGCCATTTGGATTTTGAAGTTTGCATTGGTTATGGGGTTGTGTAGCAGGGAAAAGGTTAACCTTAAGCATGCTATGGCAGCAGTTTGGCACCACATTTGTATTGGTTATGGGTTAGGCAGCAGGGAGAAGGTTAAATGACTTTGACCAGCAGAGACTCTGCAAGACATTCCCGTATTTTATGACTTGAATCCTCTGCGACCTTGGTTTGAAAGCTTCCAGCCTTCCTCCTGACTCAAGTTTTAACCAAGTTGTAAAACAGGCATCAAGTCAGCCACAAGAAGACCTCATGTTTACGACTTCGACCATAAAACTTTACGAAAGCAGCTCTTTGCGCCCTCCTGGACGCTGATTTGTAAGCTTCAGGCTTTTTCCTGTCTTTACAACTCTGGTTTACTGGTCATATAACAGGTCCTGGTCTCAAGTCCGTGTTAAGAAAACCCCAAGACTTATTTTTGTGGTGATGAAGACAAAACAGTAAAAACTTGGATTACTTAAGGAAAGCCAACATGTAATCTATGTTCTTGGATATGCAGAGACTGTCCAGAACTGTCCTTGATCCTAACCCTAACCTATTCAGGCATTTTTAATTTTTTTTTAACAGTGTTGCTTAACGCAAGGCCAAATAACCACTTCTAGATGGTACAACAGATATACATTGTATGACTGTTCCAAACGATGGCAATGAAGGTTTATTTCAAAAGCTTGGGGATTATATTCAGAAGGGAAGCATGTGTTTAGTAGTGAGTTCCATAATTCTAGACAGGCAAGATTCTGGATATGAAGGTCACTCCAGGGCATTGCCTTGGAAGTTTCACGTGATGCTGGTGGTTGTTATTAAATCGTAAACAGTTTTTGAGTTAACCCCTGCCGACCCTCGATACGGTATTAAACAGTTTTTGAGTTAACCCCTGCAGACCCTCGATACGAGAACCAATCCGTCACCTCTGCAGAGTCCAGAGCGGAGGAAACATATTCTGCTGATGGTTCAGCGTAATGAGTTCAGGGCTCGAAATATTTTCGGGAATAGGTGCACTGGTGCACCCCACCTGAAAAATTGAATGCACAAAAAAATTTGGGGGTGCACTACATGTATATAGAATACCTAGAATGTCAACAAAAAGTAGTTATTTTCCTTTCTGAACAAAAGTACCATAATAATGATTTTATTCTTTTTCTGACACTTATATGTAAAGAATATGCTGTATACAACTATACATTTAACATCTTTACATATGTAAACCTACAAAAATATTTGGGTGTACTGGTGCACATGCACCCAGTATTTCCAGCCCAGATATGCATTAGATTTTATAGATTTTAATAGATACAGTAGCCTACTGTGTTGCAATTAAAATGCAAGTCTTGGCAAGTTTAGGCGATGTAGGTGCTGTCCTTGGTGCTGAAAGCTAAGTTACAATATATCTGTGCACACACACCCAGTATTTCCAGCCCTGGGAGTGTAGGACCCGTATTCCGGTGACGGCTTGGTGTAATGAGTTCTGCCTGCTGAGATATTACCTGCACAGATGGTCAGACCCGCGCGCCCCGGATATTTCATACCCCACTGGCATATAACTTACTCTGAGGGCTGCAGACAGGCGGAATACAAACTACATGACTGTACATCTCTCAAACTACATTTTGTACATGTATACATGCATGTTCCTCCTTAAGGCTGTGTAACTGGTATCCAGCACAATACAGCAAAATTTGTTCCAAAATGTTCTGTACCTGAATACTAAATATACACTTCCATAATGTTTTGACATATTTTTGACATAAAAACATAATTTATTATTCCTAAAATTTCTTACCTCAGTGGCGTATAACTTACTCTGAGTGCTGCAGACAGGCAGAATACAAACTAAATGTACATCTCGCAAACTGCATTTTGTATGTATGTTTCTCCCCAATGCTGTATAACCAGTATCCAGTACAATACAGCAAAATATGCTTCAAAATACTAGAACATCAATGTTCCAGTACTGTACCTGACTACTAGACGTACACTCAGGTTTACATGTATATTATATACTTATTTTGCTATTTCATACCTCAGCGGTGCAGACAGGGAGAATAAACTACATGTATGTATTCAGGCCTATCCCTAAAGGCTAAAGCTGTATAATCCAGCATAATACAGCATCATAAATCATGATAGGTACAGGTTTAAAATACCAGAACATCAATGCACTGGTGCTGTATCTGAATACTAAACATTACACTCAACTTCATAACGTTTTGACTTATTTTGTTGCTAAATATATATTATTCGTACTGTACAACAAAGATGAAAATTTAGCACTGGAAAAACTGTACAGGTGTTGAAAAAATCATCATCATCTTTAATTGGAGATCTTGGGTTCTCAGTATAAGATTCCTAAGTCTAAACAAACATTCTGTGTTCTGTTTCTTCACGTTTCTGTCATGATAAATTGATAAATTGAAGATCACCAGAATCCATCAGTCCCATTGGCATTGATTGAAAGTTCTCACAGAGCAGCAGACATTCATAGATTTTCTTCAACAAAGTCTCAAAGGGAAAGTAAAACTGAGCCCTCCTGACTTTCAACGATTTTCCTTGAAGACTTTATTTCAGTTATCACCGCATACCTCGAAGCTCCTTTCATGAAATAAGACAAGATGAATATCAGACAAGAAAATCAATTAAACATTTGACAGTCCAATGCATGCCGCATACCTGTGTAAACTTTCTTCGATAGATTTAAAAGAGGTACTTGGTGGAATTCCAGCTTCAAGTTCAGACAAGTCCAAATCTATAACTCAAATTGATTGAAAGTTCAATAGGAAAAAGTGAAGCTAAGACGTTTTGGGTTTTCCAGTTCCAATGATCTTTCTTGAGGTCATTGTCGAGTTTGTCTCAAATCCAAACTCAGATCTGTAACTCAGATTGATTGAAAGTTCTCAGCTGCAAGGAGTGAAAGTGAAGATGTCTTAGGTTTACGAGTTTCAACAATGTTCCCTGAGGTCATTGTCAAGTTTGTCTCAAGTCCAAACTGGGATCTATAACTTAGATTGATTGAGAGTGCTTTGCTGCAGGGAGAAAGTGAAGATGTCTTGGGTTTCCCAGTTCCTTGAGGGCATTGTCAAGTTTGTCTCAGTATCCCATTTATGGTCTTCCAAAAGATAAGAAGATGAGACATTGATGTGTCAATTCCAAAGATCTTCCCTAAGGTCATTGTCAAGATTCAATATCTCCTTCCATGAAATATGATCAGAAGATGAGGTCATTGTCAAGTTTGTCTCAAGTTCTTACAACCTGGGATCTGTATCTCAAATTGATTGAAAGTTCTCAGCTGCAAGGAGAAAGAGAAGATGTCTTGGGTTTGTCAGTTTCTTGAGGTCAAGATTGTCTGAGGATCTCCTTACATAAGATACAATCAGAAGATGAGACATTGGACAGGATACAAAACATCCATTGACCATGTGGCTGTCTTATGTGTGATGCATATGAACTTCACATATCTCTCAATTTAGCTTCCTCAAGGGTATGGCTGTATTTCTATAGTCTTTTCTCAGCTGAATGGCTATTTTTGCTTACTTTATTCATCAGGTGATGCAAAGATGATGGTTCGCCTGGATACAAAAAAAGCTATTTAACGTGTGAAGATGCATTGACCATGTGGCAGTCTTATGTACATGTATGATGCATATAAACTTCAAGTATCTCTTAATTAAGCTGGGTTTAAAGGTTGTTCTCAAGGGTATGGCTATATTTGCGTCCTCTTTTCATCAGATGACATGAAGAAATGATGGTTCACCCGGATACAAAAAAAGCCATTTAACGTCTGATAGCCCCACGCATGAACTGTGTGAACTCTTTTTGAAACCAGGTGAACTTGAAGAGATAGGAATCGCAGGTTCAGATGTGTGTGGAGAGGTGATAGGCACAGTTCATCGGTTCTGATCTCTAGCCTGTTGTCTGTTTATTGATCCAATCTGAATGCTGCAATCATAAAGAGACATCAAATTTTGTATAGTTTAGAGGAGGAGGGCCTAGTATAAGCATTCCATGCTTCTCCCCTCCTCCTGCACCTGTTTTATCCTTGTTTTGTATTATTATTGTCTGTTTTGTTAATGTGCAAACTAATAAAATCAAATGTACGTAAGGTCCTCCAGTATAAGGCATTATCTAAACTGTGCCTACCTGGGGGTGCTGCACTATACATGTAGATCTCTCAAACACAAGTTACTGTTTTTCAAAGTGGTGAATATACCATGTACATAACCCAGCAGCTAAATGTTGATGGAGGTTATATCATTACTGCCCAATTTCTGATCTGGACTCCTGTTGTCTGTTTATTGATCGAGTCTGAATGATGCAATCCTCCATCTGATGTGGAGAGATTCAGTTACCATGGTAACGTGATACAGAGGAGTTCCTCCTGCCATTTCTGTAAACTGGGTGAGATGTGCAGGGAATAAACTGCTTCACTTTGTTAACATGTACAAAATTTACAGGTCAGAACTGCGCAAGATGACCACTCAGGGGACAGATAAAATCTGGTCTATGTGGACAGGTGGTTACCATAGACAGGATTCTCAATGCTTGTGTCATTGGGAAAAAAATTGTATATTAGGGGACCACTGAAAAATGGTCACACTGGCCAGGTGTAGTGCTGTGTATCTAAACCCACATTTAGGTTCAGGTCCGGATTCAAGTCCAAAGGTTTAGGTTCAGTTCCGGACTCAAAAGTCCAGATCTAAACCCATGGCATATACAAAATTGCATGTTGGCAACCTTGCAATGATGTCTGGGTGAAACTGTGGCAACAATAACATGGAGGCCGACACTTGATGATGCCCGATGGCAATGTTTTCTTCATTTTGCAGCACATACATGTACAGTAATCTATGGAAGGTTTAACTTTTAGGTGGTTTGGATATATCCATGACCAGGTGGTCTACAGATCCCCCAAACACACAGATTTTCAAACTGTTGGATATCTGTATGTGTCCCCCAGTGGATGAATGTTAATAGAGGTTATATCATAACTGTTCAATTTCCTCCTATTCCCCACATATGCTTCCCAATTAATGCAGTAGTATAACATGGCCACGGTTGACTGGTGGCTGCTCGGTAGAGGAAACACATCAGAAAAGTTGTAATTGGAACATCGATCATAGTAAAGCTGGCCCAGCTGCACTTCGGTGATACAAAAGGAGCTTATGGCTCTTCTGATCCATAGAAAACCTGCTCTGTTCTCTCAATAACACTTTGTTTTCAGGTGTGGAAGGGCCGTGGGTCGTTTAGTCATTTATTGAAAGACTGTGAAAGACTTACATGTATATGGCCAGGGCTTCTGAACTAGCCAACGGCAAGCCATTTTGAGTTTTTTTTTTCCAATGTCTATTCTGTGTCTGCCTGTTATATCCAGAACTGTGCTTTATCCAGAACCTTGCTCAGGCACGGTTCTGGATAGTCTATGCGTATCCAGAACTGTTCATGGGGCAAATCTACGTTCTTGGATATGCGGAGACTATCCAGAACCGTGCCTGATCCTAACCCTAACCCCATTCAGGCATAGAACTAGATAGGCACAGTTCTTGATGATACGATGTACCCACAACTACATGTAAGTGTTTCAGGGAGCAAGCTCAGGCAATGGAGGAAGACGACAATCACTTGAGTGAGCCATGTTTTGGAAAAACAACTTTGTTGACATGTTTGTTTGTTTGTTTGTTGACATGTTTGTTTGTTTGTTTTTAGGTGATGACGGAGAAGAGAAGAATGAAGGAAGTTGCCATGGCACAACAGAGGCAGCAGGCCGACAGGATAGACACCCCCAAGGAACCAGGTGAGACTTTAACACACCTGAGATAACTTGATAACACACCTGTACACCTGCTAACACACCTGTATAGGACAGGATAGACACTACCAAGGAACCAGGTGAGACATCAACACCTTACACCTGGTTACACACCTGAACAGGTGAGACATGAACACAGCTGTACAGGACACACCTGAGATAACCTCACACACCTGTACTGTACAGGACAGGATAGACACCCCCAAGGAACCAGGTGAGACATGAACACCTTACACCTGGTAACAGGCCTGTACAAGACAGGTGAGACATGAACACACCTGTACAGTACAGGATAGACACGCCCAAGGAACCAGGTGAGACATGAACACCTGATAGTCTTACACCTGATCACACACCTGGACACCTTGTATTACGTAACTGTACAGGACAGGATAGACACGCCCAAGGAACCAGGTGAGAAACTAGCACACATTATACCTGATCACACACCTGTACAGGGCAGGTGAGGCATGGACACACCTGTACAGAATACACCTGAGATAGTCTTTCACCTACACATGTACACCTGGTAGTATCTTTACAGAACTAGATAGACACATGTCTGATGTATACATTATGTGTTTTGTAGGAATTTGTTGACCCTTGAACCTCTCTCCTGCATGATGACCACAATGAAAAGCGGCCTGTTGGCCGAATTGTGTATTTTCATCAATAAATAAAGGCGCAAACAAACAAACAAACACACAAAAGGAATCAGGTAAGACATACGCACCTGAAATATACTTACCTACACGTAGTATCACACCTGTACAGAACTAGTAACATACCTGTACACAGCACACCTGTACACAGCAAAGGAGCCATACAATGTAGGTGAGCCATTTTCTCACCTGTGACAGCTGTACACCTAGTCAAACACCTGCACATCCATGTACATTCATGTGTCCATGTCCACTTCGGTGTGAGGCCATCATCTAGTTGTTTTGGTTTGAAAGATTACTAGTCTCTGAGTAGAACTTGGTAGAAAAAGGTTGGAAAAGTGACTGTGGTTCATTGACATATGGGTCCAGCTACGTTGGTATGAGCTGTGCCCCCATGGATCTTCATTAGGCTGGTTTATTGATAGAAAAGATCCAGAGAAAACCATTAAAATCCAAGTTTCGCACAAGCACAGTACATTCTGCCGACGTGCGGATTACACTCTGCCCCATGGATCTTAGTTATGCCACGTTTATTGCTGCATCTGTTCCTGAGTAACTGTACACATGCATCAGACACACAGTCTTCTAAAACCATTAAAATCCAGGTTTCGTGAAGGCACAGTACATTCTGCCAATGTGCTATATAAGCTGTGCTTCCATATATATAGATCTTGGTTAGGCCGGTTTATTGCTGCATCTGTTCCTGAGGAACTACACATGCATCAGACACACAGTGGTCTGTCTTGGTTTGGCTTCCTATAAGACACAAATGAAGAAACACGGAGCTCGATAAAACTGACGGTGTTCAATCCTGGAGCAGACAGACATCGCAAACCAACATCTGTGGCCTAATGTTCAAGCCATGTCAAGTTATTGCATTGGTTCTGGGACATGTTAGCATAGAAATTTAGCACAAGAACACAGAGAAAACAGAGGGCTTGGAGCAAAACTTAAATCTGACCAATTTCCATCCCTGAAAACCAAATAAACCAATAAACTGGATAGTGAGTGAGTGAGTGAGTGAGTGAGTGAGTGAGTGAGTGAGTGAGTGAGTGAGTGAGTGAGTGAGTGAGTGAGTGAGTGAGTGAGTGAGTGAGCGAGTGTGAAACTCACTGTGTGTACCAATTAAGGTACAGACTTTCCCCTTAGACTCTGTTTTCACGTTGGTCTTCAAGTTAAGCATGACATCTGTGAACCACCAAATTGAATTTGTTCAGCCTTATATCTGATCACACACCCTCAGAGAGAGCTAAGCTCATGGATCGACAGTCTGTATGGATCTCACTCACACTCACTATCCTGGTATCTATCTGAGGAAAGATAAAAGAAAAGCCATCAGACATCCATATTGACTTCTGAGCCAATTGAATAACAGATTAAACATGCAGGGAGCTAAGCTCATGGATCCACAGTTTGTATAGATCTTACTCACACTCACTATTCAGGTATTTAGTATCTGATTCAGAAGAAAGATAAAAGGAAAGCCATCAGACATCCATATTGACTGCTGCTTGAGTGTTTCCATTGATTGTTACCAGATCAAACATGCAGGACAGCATGTGGGGTCTCTGGGTTAGTGTCAGGGGGAGGTACATGTAGGGTATTGGGAAAGTCTAGCTGCTGCACCATCAGATATTCCATGTGAATTCGAGGGGATTCATTCCTCAGCTAACCGACATCTCGCACACGCAGTCGTCCCTCAGTAAGACATCTGGAGCCGCATAGTTCCCGTTTAGAACTTTTATTCAGCCTGTCACACGACCGGTTTTGCCTGTGTGGCTTCTTCAAGTGTACAGGGGCTAAATGACACAAGTAACATAGAGTTCTAGAACAATAGAGAGGCCCTGCCACAGGCCAACCAAGGTCAGCGCACCTCCAACTGCATCAGATATTCCATGCACATTCTTGTTTCCTGATGTTGTGTATTACACTGCTGTCAATTCTGTGTCATGCACAAATTTTGCTGATGTCTCAACATTTTCTTTACCATTATCATGTTTTAGAAACTATGTGAACATACATGTACATGTAACTCTTAGTTTATTCATAGATGTTACATTATAATCAGCATGTTTTCTACTATTATAGATTATGTGCCCAGTAGTCTTCCAGCACTGCTAGTCACCAGTTTGATAGTATCACGTTTTTCTTGTGCGCATCACTCCACCAATATTTGTTTTGTTTTTCATTTCTTTCAGCTGTGCTAGAAGCAGGCAGTGAGAAAGGTTTGTTTTTTGTTACAATTGTTGCCACATTGTTGTGCTTTAGATTTGGATACATGCGAATATATTTATATTATAGCTGCACCATTTTTCATTTGACAAGCATCATGGCAGCGCCACATTGTCACACATCACAACATGGACTCAGTTTGTTTTGCTACAGTTCCATGAAATGTTACAATAGAAATTAAGTGAAAGTGGTACAAGGAGACAGATTAAGAAAAAGTAAAAGTGGGTACAATAAGGAGATAGAGATTAAGAGGAACGTGAGTTCCAAAGTGGTACAAGGAGACAGATTAAGAAAAAGTAAACTTTCTGTAAGGAGATGGAGATTAAGAGGAAATCGGAAGTGTTACAAGGAGACAGATTAAGAAAATTAAAGTAAAAGTGTCTATAATTAGGAAATAGAGATTAAGAGGAATGTGAATTCAAGTGTTACAGGGAGACAGATTAAGAAAGAATTAGTAAAAGTGTCTCTAATAAACAAATAGAGATTAAGAAGAATGTGAAAGGGTTACATTGAGACAGATTAAGAAAAGTGAAAGTTCCTGTAAGAAGAGACAAGTGAAAGTCGTAAGAAAATTCAAACTCTACTACTGGATCAGTTAACGGATTTATTTCCGGACGTTTCGAGTGACATCCATCACTCTTCTTCAGCGTCACAAATGAACAGAGAACCGATTCACTCTTACATACAAGTAACTAGAAAAACCGGTTAAACAACAAGGTCCGTAAGAAGCTTTATCATGTAAAAGAACGGTCCACTCAATGTACAGGAATTAGAACTAGAAAAACCTGTTCAACAACCGTAAAAGTCTTTGTCATGTAAGGAAGGTTCCTATGGTAAGAATTACCATAGGAAATGTTACTGTCCCTTGGGCTGTGGCAGGGCGGGATCCCAAGTGCTTGAGAGTTCTATGCGCAGTCCCCCCTTCCTGTTCAGGGTGGGGTTGTAGATGCGCTCCTATGGTAATTCTTACCATAGGAACCTTCCTTACATGACAAAGACTTTTACGGTTGTTGAACAGGTTTTTCTAGTTCTAATTCCTGTACATTGAGTGAACCGTTCTTTTACATGATAAAGCTTCTTACGGACCTTGTTGTTTAACCGTTTTTTCTAGTTACTTGTATATAAGAGTGAATCGGTTCTCTGTTCATTTGTGACGCTGAAGAAGAGTGATGGATGTCACTCGAAACGTCCGGAAATAAATCCGTTAACTGATCCAGTAGTAGAGTTTGAATTTTCTTACGAGTATCGTTTACCTGGATGTCTAACCTTCATCAACGTGACAAGTGAAAGTGTTTGTAAGGAAACAGATTAGCAGGAAAGTGGTCGTTACTGCTTGAGTAATGGCCCAGCTGATTGTGTTGGGCAGACAAATGCTTTACTCCTGTCCACAGTCTAAGTACTGGGAGATTGGTTTTACCGGGGCAGGCAGAGGTCAACTTGTTACTGTTGGGACATCAGATGTGTTCTGTGAGGAAGATTCTTCTGTTCTTGAAATTTACATAGAAGTCACCTCAAGTCTTGTTTTCCAATTAAATGTTAGTAAAAACAAAAAAAACTTCATCACATCAGGACTATTGAAACTGCATGCATTAACAGCAGTATTCCATGCCTTGCAGTTTCCAAGTTGAAGATGTCCAATTGGCATATTTTTCTATCATTCCTTTTGTCAAAATTTTCCCTCTGTGAAATTTCTACAGGGCTTACATCCTCCATTTTTAGTGTCCAAGTATCCATATTTTTCTGCCAATTCTGTTATAGCTAACAGCTCTCACATCTGCTGGGACGGTTTTTATGTCCCACAAACTTACATCTCCTAACAGATCTGTAATTTCCTGGATACAAGACAGCATCAAATTGGCAGGGAAGTATCTAATGTGTCACTGTTAAAGCTGGTGAAAAAAAAGATACCGGTACATAAAAGAATGCCTGATAAACTTGCATAAACCTCTTCTAGGAGAGTAGCATAAACCATTTTAAACCCCACAAACTCGTCTCCAGAGTTCATTGCCCCCAGAATCCGCCGTGTCAGCAGGAATATAAACTCCTGGGAACCTGACCTCTGACCCGGCGCCCCCTCCATCAGCTGCCTGGTTCCGATTACGGGAAATCGATGGCAATTTTCCCGGGAAGCCCAGATGGGCGCGGCGGGCGGAGTTATGGTTACCACGGTGATTGGGAGGCGAGGGCTCCCAGAAGACGCTACAAATTTTCATTACCGGCCGGAGCATTCGTGATTAGGCCACACTAGTTTGATTTGTTGGTTCTTGGGTTTGTCGGACAATATGAACTGTCAGGGGAAAAAAGCAGGCCTCGGCATCCTATGATAGCCCCATATTGCCCCAACATCTTAATTAAGTTCTTGGATTCTGGTTTTGAATCAACCCTAAAATGCTCATGTCTTACACGCTTTAGCAAGGCCACACCAATTTGATTTGTTGGTTCTCTATTTTGTCAGAAGAAAATATGGAAGCATCAGGGAGGATAAAAAGCAGGCCTAGACATCCTATAGCCCCAAATTCTATAATATGATAGGAGCCATAAAATCGACATATCAGACTGGTTTGTGATTCGAACAATGAATGTTAAACTTTTAGTCAAACCAATGCATTGATAGATGGAAAAATTGTAAGAACTAGGAAGACAAGCACAGTCCTTATTAACTGTTGTTGCCCAAGTTTCAGCATTTTGGAGTTGATTCAGAACCTAAAACTCTAACTATTTTTAAGAAAAGAATGAAGCATTCAAATTAAAGAACCAACAAATTTACTTGGCCTGGCCTTACTTACCTGAGTTGGACCATCCATCCTTACTAAGGCCTATAAGACAAGCTGCACATGTAATCAGCGGGTCTCAGCTTTTTACAGCTTGAGACAAGATTTTCGGCAGTAAGTCATTAGCAGCCAGAAATTTGCCGGAGCTTATAGATCCGTATCAGTTAAGTACAGGGAATGGATGTCTCCAATTATTGTGTACAGTTAAATCCCTCAATAGCCTTTTCATCTATAGTAACACATTAAGTAGGAATTGCTATTATAAGACCCATTTACATCCAAAACATAAGTGAACAAGAATATCTAAGATATCGTTATGATACCTCTGTGAAATTTTTCTCTGTGAATTTCTTATTTTTCTTATTATTGTGAATTTCCCGTCGATTTTGTCTTGGTTTTGTATTTTCCCTAAACTTTAGTCCAAGGTCTCTTATATGCAAAATACGGAGGAATTTTACCATTAGGTCCTTGAAAACAAAAGTGAACAAGAAATCATACCTCTGTGAAATATTTCAGTAAATTTCTTATCTTATTTGTTATTGTGAATTTCCTGTTGATTCTGTCATGTATTTCCCCAAACTTTAGTCCAAGGTCTCCTTTATGTATGGAGGAATTCAGCAACTACATTGAACTTGTAGATTCATACTGGGAACTTGCTGGGAAAATTAGATCTTTGAAAAACACCCCTATGTCATAACTCTATCTCTGCCAGGCTGCATGATTTAGCCTGTACTTCAGACATGACTCATGCACTTACATGTATTTTGTGTATTATTGTAAATTTCTCATTCATTCTGTCTTTGCTTTTTCCCTAAACTTGTGTCCAAGGTCTCTTTGATGCAAAATATAGAGGAATTTACTAGGTCCTTACTGGGAATATGCTGGAAAATTATTTGTATTATTGTATTTTAACTCCAGGAAGATTAGCTACATACTTGATTTTGTATGTCTTGTGTGTCGCTAATGGAGTTTAATAAAGCACATAAAGCACATAAAGCACATCCTTCAAAGCACCCCAGTGCCATAACTCAGTCTGCATGATTTAGCCTGTACTTCAGACATGACTCATGCACAGTTCCACGTCTCCCAGGCTCCAGTCTGTCTGTGTGACTCACCCAGGCGGCCATTTCTCTGTCTTAATGTTTTTTATGATAAATTTTATGCCGTTAAGTCACAGCTCTAGGACATACAAATGTAGGAGGAATTGGCTTTTCTCAATTACAAATGGCGGCCATTTCTGGGGAGCCTAAAGCTTTACATCTTACCTACGTAGAATTGCTTTCTATGGGAACAAGAATATATTCAGTAGAATCTGAAATTTCTGAGAAAAATTGTACTGTGATGACAGTATGAGTGCCGTACAATATGACCTGTTGTTCCATTCTTTGGGGGTATACCTGTACATGTAATTTATTGTTATCTTCCAGACAATTCAATTCACTCTTGTTATTAAGTGTTAGTAAAACTCTGTGAAATCTTCTACTCTTGTATTTTTCCAGTTGACTTCCCGACACCGAAGAATGAGGCCATTTCGTCTTTCCAGGTGCTTTATGTGGGCAGCACACCTGTGGCCAAGCCTTCAGGTGAGGAAACTTTCACTTTCTTTCACTTCAGGTATTGGTTGGGAAATACTCACCATTTAGGTCTGATCAGTCTGCTGATCCTTCTCAAGTTGAAATACAAGTTGTATCCAGTTGCATGCTCAGGCACAGTTCTGGATACCCTGCGTGTATCTAGAAAGTTAACGTGCCTGGGGCAAAATCTACGTTCCTGGAAAGACCCTGTCAAAAAGCTGTCCAAAACAGTGTGTGAAGTTCTGTGAACACCAAACCGTGCAGTTTGGGTGTTGCTGTCCTGTCCTTGGTGCTGAAGTTGGTGTGCAGTTGATAACATATCAGCCAGTTATAAGTGCCTGATCCTAACTCTAACCCATTCAGGCTTATTATACTACATCCCAAATGTGTTGAGTACCTGTCATTAAGCATATTATGGTCTCCCACCTTGTGAGGTCAAACACTATGGTCTCCCACCAATGTTATTAAGGTGTCCCACCAATGTTATCCCTCCCCTGTGCAGGTATCAAGGTGCTGAACGAAGCCATTGACTACGTCTCAAATATATTATTTCCTGCATATTAAGTACATGTCATTAAGCGTATTATAGTCTTCCACAGGTGTGAGGTCAAGCACCAATGTTATTAACATCTCTCACTATTGTTGCCCCCCCCTCCCCCCTGCAGGTATCAAGGTGCTGAACGAGGCGATTGACTACGTGTCCAGGAAGAACGAGGATGACTGGATCCCGGCCACCGTGGACGTGGCTCCTTCTGCTGTCACCGTCAAGAGCAAGGAGGTACGTAGGGGATTCAGCAGGGCAAGGCCAAGTTCAGTAGTCATTTTCTTAGTGTCTTAGTCCTATTGGTAAAGGTGTTAGTAAGCAGGCAAAAGGTACATGCTGTCACTGTCAAGAGCAAGGAGGTACGTACAGGATTCACATGGGCTAGAATGGGCTGGCCATGTCTCGAAGTAACAATTACTCCTACATTCATTGTATATGGCTTTGACTGTCAAGAGAAGGGCCGTGTTAATTACTTCTGGGCAAGGATGTATTGTTTTGGGTAGCACTGGTTTCAGTTTATGTGTTCGGGTGATTGAGTTCTGCAGTTGGAAAGATGATGTAAAAGTCAAGAAGACAAGTCACTAAGTTACTCAGTGTGTTTACACACTTGAAAATGCTACTTTGGCCTCCCAAAAAGCAACTTGAGTTACATGGGAGGTGACTCTGGGAGACTTGAGAAGCTGTTTACACAGGGAAAAGTTGTGAGTTCTGAGTCGTCTCTGCTGAGTGGACTGAAGAGTAGACTCCATCCAGGTTAACTCAGAAAAACTGTATGCAAAACATGCTTTTGTTCCGTTGCAGACGAGAGAACAGCTGACGGAGTGCAGAGTTCGCTTCCTGTCCTTCCTGGGGATCGGCAGGAACGCAAAGTAAGACATTACTCCAGCAAAGTAACTCTTGTGTGAGACCAAACTACTGATAACAACTTTCTTAAGGTCTGAAAATCACTTCCGTCTTAATGTAACATTTATTGATGAAGAAGACAGAATAATGTGCCTTGAAAGTACGTTGTGAACATCTTACATCAAACTACTGGTACTAGCTTTCTTAAGGTCTTTCTTAAGGTCTTTACAAGATCTTTAAATCTTTCTTGTAACATTTATTCTGTGAAGAAAACAGAACATAATGTGCCTTGAAACTACAGTGTCTTTCATATTTCTCATGAATTATTAAGTCAACTCTTAAACTACAGTGTTTCTCTTTCTTTTTTTAACGCTGTCTGTAACAGTTACTGTATTTTTTGTTGGCATGCATTCTTCAGCTATTGTACTTATCATTTGGCTAAGTAGATTCTTTGTTGTTTAAGTGGATTTTGTTGTGTGTTATTATAAACCAACGGCTTTATCTTGTACATAATTATATTACTGACGCTAAACTGTTTGTTTTACATGTCCTGACCTCAAGTGGAAAGTGAGTTCTCCCAGTTCCTAGTTTTTGAACCGTTGAACCTACATGGAGCTCATGTGCTAGCCTCCACCAGGCCTGGCTAAGGATATGGATAGTAAAGTTTGGCAACAATAGGGTGAATAATTGGCCAAACAGTAAGGCCACACCAATTTAATTTGTTGGTTCATGGATTCGTCCGCTTCGTTTTTTTTCTGATTTGCCAAAAAAAAAAGTACAAACCAGCCTGGTATGTTGACTTCATGGCTCCTATCATGCCATTTGGGGCTATCATAGGATGCCCAAGTCTGTTTTTATTTTTTTTTCACCCTGTCGATTCATATTTTTTCTGAAAAATCTGAGAACCAACAAATCAAATTGGTGTGGCCTAATGGTAACATTTTCTCTTGCATTGGAAAATGTTACGGTATGGTAGAAAAACTTCCCTGGCAAATGATTCTCCCTATTTGGCTAAATTTTACTATTTGTCAGCCGGTAGCTAGTCTGGTGGAGACTACACATGTGCCCATATGGGCTCTAGGGTGCACGTGGTTGTGGAACTAAAGAAATTAAAATTTCTCACTCTAACTTTTATTATTTCACACAAATGTCTGAGTACCCAGTGCTTGAAGTCTGGTACATGTACATGTAAGCTACAGAAAACCAACTCCGTTCTGTCTTCATTATTTTCGACTTTCTTTTTACAATCCGCACCACCGGCTTGTGTATGCACTTTTGTGAAAAAAAAACAGAAAGCAAAACTTTTGTAGTGTGTTTGCTACTTTTATGTTAAGTTATTATATTTAAAGATAAGATAATTTGCAGCTTTTGTATCAAAATGTGATATGTAAATGTTAATTTGGTGTAAACAATTGTTGAAGACGATTTTTATCAGTGTCCTTATCTCATAATACCATTGATACTTGCTTGTTTTTCTGGTGTGTACTCTAAGACAGCCACATTGAAAAACAACAGTGAATGTAAAGACATTTACAGTTATAAATACAGCATCAGTTCAAAGTCTATCCAGGTGCTTGAGTAACTGTTTTCCTGTGTACCTGCTAATGTGGCAGTCATAGGGTAGACTTCTGATGAGAGTTGACATTTTGCGTTGATATTTACATGTTTGTCGTGTGTTGTTCCCAGGATGTTTGGTTACATCCATGCCCTGAGCGCTACTAAGTTCGAGGCTCACGTGTTCCACTGTGAGCCGACGGCCGCCGCGCTGTCCAAGGCAGTGGAAGGAGCCTGCCAGGTTTGTTTGTTTATTTGTTTGTTTGTGTGGGTGTTTCACTGTGAGCCAACAGCCGCCGCGCTGTCCAAGGCAGTGGAAGGAGCCTGCCAGGTTTGTTTGTTTGTTTGTTTGTTTGTTAATAAAGGGGGCGTAGAAGTGCCTAGGTGGTATGGCAATGTGTCACAGTCTTTGGACCAGCCAAAACTATCATGCCAAACCAGCATGTCTATGATGATAGTTTGTATTGTACACATTAGGGTCACAAGACACCTGATGTACACAGGCATGTTGATGCATGTGATGTGAGGAACGATGGTTCACGTTTCATCTGAGGCATGAACGGTGATATAACTAAACCCACATATGTTACTATACTAAAGACTTGCCACTTTGTGTGGTAGAATAATTCAAACAAGTGACAGCACTCCTCATTTGAGGCACATGTAATGTACATCAAACCATAGATAACATTTTTAAATGTAACCTTTTGTAAAAGAATGCCACAAAAGATTCAGTTTTCCTTGTTTTGTCAAAAACACAACTCAATGAAGGACCTAGTAAGAGAAGACCTGTAAACTACATGTCTACTCACGTCTTCTTTTTGCCCCCCTCGCCACTACCCCCCTCTTTGTACCCCCTCCTTTAACCCCCCCCCTTGCAGCTGAGGTATCAGAAAGTCATCGACGCTCGGCCAGAGATTCTGAAGTCCAGTAAGCCACAAGCTCCGGCAGAAAACAAGGTACGCACGATAAACAAACAAACAAACAAAACAGCTGTATAGATTTGAACTCTGATTTCTAAACACAAGATTTGGACTTACCCAAATTTCCTACTGACCAACACCAGTCTTTGTTAAGGAATGAGCAATTACTTTTTCTGTGACATCATATAAAAGTAAAATACCTGTATTGGTCAAACAGTCAGTGAAGATATTGTATGTTTGTACAGTTTCTGTAGCTCTATCTTGAAAGGTTACAAATATTTCTGTCTCAATTTTCTTGATAGTATTTTCTTTGTAAGTCATGTAGCTTACTTACATTGGAAACATAAGTCAGGGGTAGCATAGTATTAAGAAAGGAGCTTACAAAGAATATACATGGATAAACTTCAAAAGAGGAAAAATTCCTGTGACTGGATTTACTGGTAACTGTTGTATCTTAGCAATGAAAATGTACGTCATGTTAACATCACAAAAAAATATATCGATTCCATGAAAATTAAGCTTACATCTCATGCCAGTGTTTGTCACCAGTACATGTAGCTTTAATTGTTGAGATTTCCTGAAAAAATGCCTGCTGCAAGGATAGGTCTAGAAACATGACATTACATGTAGGTCTCAACATCTGAACTGGTCCATTGAAATATCACACACAACGTTTAATGTGTGTGCTGCTGTGCTGTGTTGTGCTGTGTTGTGTTTTGTTTTTCTTTCTTTGTCCATGCTTCTTTTCTTTGTGGTTTGTTGCAGTGTGTTTCATTGCTTTCAAAGCTATGATAATCACAGTTGTTTATGCTGTAACAGTAATTATTGCAGTTGGGAATATAAAAGGCCTTCCTTAAGCAGTTGTACTAGTGTAAAACAAGTGCCACAGCTTGCTGCTTTGCTAAAGCTTGGGATGTCAAATTGAGAACCTTTGTGTACTGTATATTTTAGTACCTACTTTGCACATTTTGTTCTGCAGTGTTCATACGCTACAGTTTGCAAGAAAACCCAGGAATGCTTCGCCCACGAAGCTTTGCCAAAAAGTGTTTACATTCAGACTCTATATGTGGGCATCCACAAGTTGAAAGCCCTGTGTGTAACACCCCCTTTCCACTATTAAAAGATTTGACAAATTTTGTAGACAAAGAATAATTATTTTACGTACTGTGTTTTTTGTTGCCTTTTAAATCATACCTTTGCATCTTGCATCTCATCCCAATTATGAAATCAAGGGCACACGAATTGGATGATGGTTCCTTAGCAACGGTTGCTTAGCGACCAGTGGAAAGGGGTCAGATGTTAGATCTATCCTTGCCAGCGGCCATGTTGCTTTGTGTGACGTCTGACATGTCCTTTGCTCATACTTTGCTTACTGCTCGCCATAGCGAACAAAGTAGCACGGTAAGTGGCTTCTAGCATTGTGCTCGCAGCCTACAGTCAAATCTGCCTAAGAAGACCACTCATGTAACATAAATGTATAAGAGTATACAGTCAAACCTGCCCAAGAGGATCACTCATGTTAACATAAATGTGTATGAGCATACAGTCAAATTTGCCCAAGAAGACCACCTTGGGGACCAATAAATTTAGTTCTGCTCGACAGGATTGTTAATGCCAAGTCTTGTAAAGATTATCTAAGGGACCACTTGAAAGTGATGTGGCTTGGGTAAAACCGGCAAGTTTTGTGTATGTTTTTCTCTTGTACATTATTGTTATACATGTACATGTATGTAATGTATGTATCTCTATGTGTACATTGTAGTTGTGTAAAACAGTACGGTAATACCACGTCACTATAATGGGCCAACCTGGGTGAATAAAACAGACATAGATGTTCATTGGCAATAGATAAATTCCTTGAACATTGTTACAGCCACAGTGTCACACTGACTTCTACCAGCATGGATATACCAGTGACACAACACTTAGTGAAACGTTAAGAAGTATGCATAGGTAACTTTAGATCCAACACAAGCAAGTTCTCTGACCTAGAGCTTTCGACCAGTCACTCTGGTCCTCCTCAGTAGACTGACCCAGTGAGGCTTGTCACATGGCTTCTTTGAAGTCTGATGGTACAAGGTATCTGGTAGACGATGTCTGCCCCCGTCACGGTTGAGTGTGTTGGATCAAAAGTTTTCACTCTAAACATGTAACTTAGCCTGGGTGCCATCCCCAATAGTATTTGCACGCTCTATAATGTCGCTAGCTACCACTGCCAGTTGTAAGCTAGCGGGCGAATACTACTGGGGATGGCACCCAGGCTACCTGTAACTACCAACACAGATGAATCTTCATGGTATGTAGACTAATTTCTTTCCGTCCTGTATCCCCCATGTGTCTGCAGAGGTGGTCGTCGGTGAAGTCGGGTTTCCAGAACATGCTGGGTCTGCGCAGGAACAGCAGGGTCAGACAGCAGCCTCCGGACGAGCCACCGACTCAACAATAGTCTCCAACCCAGGCTCAGCACAGGCCTGGAGGACTGTAGTGTACATAATAGTCAATCTATCATGCAATGTTGAATGTGGGAGCCTGAAATGGGCTTCCTTCTGGCTGTAGAGTCTCCAAAGTTATACACCAGAACAGGCCAACCTACACCAAAGTCTGCAGAATTATAAGTTCAGGTGGAGGTTTTCGAGAACTTACATGTAGTTCTCACCATAAAATTAGCATAGGGTATATTTTAATACTTAGTCTAGTTCTTCTTGTTAACCTTTTTATTAACCTACTTATTAATAACCATTTTGTTGACATGGAGTCTTTTACTGTAAGATTTTTTTAATGAGCTTAGAAGTTTATACTTAAGGTATTCTCTTAGCATTCAAGAGTTATTTTTCCTTAGTTTTCATGATAGAAACTCGATCTTAGCACTGAAACATTTAGTGGATGTGGAAAAGCAAAATCGCACTTCTTTCAGGTTGTCATGGCAGCAGCAGGAATTTGCTGTTTTGCTGAGTCGCTCTGGTTAATGCAAATGTACCTGAGGCCAGCCCAATTTATTTCCTTGGTTCTCAGACGTTTTCAGTAAAGATTTTGCAAGATGAAAACAGAAGGTTGAGAGGAAAACTTGAATCTGACTACTGGAGTTCGCTCCATGAAACTCTGTGTACCAAGGTATCCATATATTTAAAGTTAAAACTTTAGGTGCAACACAAAGTTCTCTGAACTAGAGCTTCGACCAGTCCCTCTGGTCTTCCTCAGTAGACTGACCCAGTGAGGCTTGTCACACGGCTTTTTTGAAGTGTGACGCCAACACTGGGTCAAAGGTATCAGATGTTCCCCTCACTCTGTTTTCATGTTTAATTTCTGGTCCAGCATAATTTTTTTTATAAAGTCTAGCAAGAACCGACGAACTAAATTGGACTGGCCCAACTGAACATTGTGAATTCTGTCTTGTCAACATATCATAAAGCGGTGCCTGTATCTACGCAATTAGGGAAGCCTCGGAGGGGAGTTTTGTGAACAGAGGGAAGAAATGAATCAGTGAGGGAGGTTTTTTCCGCAGGGGTAACATGGAGGTCCTGTCTGCAGTGTTCTGTTGTTTATCAGAATGAATCGGTGTCAGAATCAATGAATTATTATAGACACCCAAATTGTACATATAAAATTCAATGAATGAATTATCAGGCTCTGTGGCCTTGATGATGATGATGATAATGAGGACCGTCGAGCGTCCCGAAATACAAGCGTCGTCTTCGGTAGATGTAGTAGCAGTTTCCGCACAATGTCGTGAAGTGTTCTCGCCGTCACAAAGTGGATTTTGTCCTGGGAAATTCCAGGACTTGCCTACTACTATTAAACAGCTCTCGTGTATAAAATAAGCTGTAAAATCAGACGGTGGATGTTGTTAGCCAATCAGCAATGAGTACCGCCTTCTTAAGAGCCGTGATTGGCCAGGAGGTGGACTATTTTCATTGGCTGAGACATGGGTGGCTCTGATTGGCCACCGCAGTGATATCATGATGCCAAGATGTGTTTTGATTGGCTGAAACAATAGAGGGTCTGATTGGCCACAATAATGATGATGTCACAATGCCAAGACGAGTTTTCATTGGCCAAGACATGAGGAGTCCTAAATAGCCACAGGGACGACATCGCAATGCCAAGATGCAACAATAAGAGGAGACATTGAAGAAATTGTACAGAATGTTGTAATTGTTTCAAAGTGTTACAACTTTCCCGCTAGTAGCGAATCCACAGTGTTACAGTGCAGTAGTGAAATCACTACGTTTACTTTCACAAGCGATGTTGTAGATAGATAACCAGGAGCTAAAACTAAAACTTTTTTTACTCGAACCTTTGTTTTTTGAAGTCTGTATACCAAAGGTGGTAGGGTCTTGTAAGGGTTCCTGAGAAATATTTTTGTTATATGCAATATATGCAAGACTAGTTTTAGTTTATTACATGGTATTTTATATGGGTTTTATTTAAGTTTTGGTGCAATTTATGGAGGATGGTCAAACATAGGAGGGAGAAAGCCATACTTATGCGTATTTTAGGAATAACATAATATTAACATTTATTTTACTCATATTTATCTCACTAACTTATGACCTAACTAGTTAGTTTTGATAGTTAAGCTTTCTTGTTTCTTACTGAGAAGTTACCGGGAGACAGGTATGGAAAATGGAAGTTGTGGAATTCTTACGTTTCTTTTTGAGATCTAGAAATTTTGCCAGCCAAATTGTACTTTTAACTGGGGAATTAAAATGGTAAAAAATAAATGGTGGGAATTTAATTTGAGCTGGCCTAATGTATCCGATATAGAGGTATATTTGTGAATACAAAAAAATTATGAGAATGAGAAATAGCTTAGATCGAAGAATTTTGCAATGTAAAAGTAGCAAATATTTCTGAATAACCCTGTCCAGCCTTCCTAGATGTAGTGTAGTACCTGTAAGCGATAGATAACTTTTATTTTCAAACATTTTTTTTGGTGGTGTCCGGGTGTTCTGACCCGAAAAATGTACGCAATCCAACGGTATCGAAACTACGGACAGGTAAACCTTAAGTTGGCTGGAGAGGACGGTTGTTGAGTTTTTAGCGTAGAGTACAGAGTTGTTAGATTTAGTCTGCTGCAGTGGTATGAACTATGTAAGTGTCGACATTGCCAGAATCTCTCATGTACATCAACGATCTACAGTAGACAAGGCCAAACTTTGATGTTTCAGAACTGCCGCCTGTCAGCGTTGTTAGATGGGTTCGAGTTTTGGTGGTGTATAAACATTCAGAAGGGTTCAGAACATGTTGAAAAATGTTCTTGTACATGTAAGTTACATTGATGAAGGTTTGACATCCAGGTAATGAAATACACAAGAACGTATTTACTCCAGCAACTGGATAGATTTTGAAAACCGCCTCATGACAGTTTAAAATTGACAGTTTTCAAAATTTATCCACTTTCTTGAGTACCTGCTTTCTTGTGCAAGTATTTGTGTAAAAGGGTCTTGGTGGTGAAGACAGTAAGACATTCTCAATTCCCGTTTAACAACGTTGACAGGCAGTCACTGTTGTATCCAGAACCGTGCTTTATCCAGAACTATGCGCAGGTACAGTTCTAGATAGTCCACGCATATCCAGAACCTTGCCTGGGGCAAATCTACGTTCATGGATACACGCAGAGACTATCCAGAACCGTGTCTGATCCTAACCCTAACCCATTCAGACACAGAACTAGGTAGGTGCGGTTCTGGATAGTTCATGCATATCCAGAACCGTGCCTGGGGCAAATCTACTTTCTTGGATATGCAGAGACTATCCAGATCCGTGCCTGATCCTGACCCTGATACATTCAAAGAACTAGACAGGCACGGTTCTGGATACCATAGCCGCCTCACAATACAGTACTGTATTCCGCCACTCCAGTGTTCCTCTGTGATTGGGTAAAAAATGCAAATTGCATGACTTCTGTCTTCAGCTAGCCGTGACAGAAAAATCTCTCGATCAGTGGTTCGGAGCCCGAGGCTTCGGCCCTGCACACAGCAGACCTAGTGTTGTACCACGCTGCAAAATAGTACAGAATAAAACTGAACTGGACTAACTCTATGTCTGGCTGTGTTTGTGTGTGTTGGTTGATCTCCATGTGTGCTAGTAGACCTGAGTGGGCAGGCAATGGTCCCAGCATGCAGCGCCAAGGAAATCCAGGAAATCTTACGTACATAATATTGTAACCTATTATTGAACAGTCAATAGAATAAAAACACATAAGTCACAAGAAAAGTATGCAAAGAGTTTCTTTATTGAACAGCACATTGCTAAGTTCTGGCACCTGATGACCTGTAAATTTTGAATTGCCCAAAACATTATGTTCACAGTCATAGTGATATCTACATATAGTCTCAAGCCTGTGCTAGGGACAACAGCATGAGGCCCACTTGGCTACTGTGGACAGGTGAAAACCTTTTTGTGTGGTCCCTTAGATTATTTCCCAACAACCGTCTATAGTGGATCTATGGGTACTTCTAGTCCACTGAGTGGCTCTGTTATACAATACATGTACTAGAAATATGTGCTGCTGTATTGAGAATACAATGTACATCAAAATCAATTTAAACGTACAAAACTCTAACCCGACAGTGTTAAACTAGTTACATGTTCAGTAACAATAACGTAACAATCAGTTATTATGAAAAGTTTTTTCTACAACAACAGAACTTCTGTGGACAAACTTGACCTGAACTTTCCACGGCTAGTAATTAACAACTTTGGCAAACCTGCAGAATTGATCTGTTACACTTTTACAGACATACACAGCTTCAGAAACTAAAACTGTTTTCACATACAGAAAGATGCTTGGCTCATACAACTTAGCTCTTTCACCAATGGCACACCTATATATCCAGTACTATGGCGTCTTGATATGACATTGTAACACATCTGAACAACAGATTAGAAACTCTCAATGTGCTCCATGTCCTGGCCTGAACTAGTCTAGTTCTTTCCCTTGCCTTCCCTGCTGTTAGCTGGAGGCTTCCTGTGATGCAGAGGAGCAGAGCTGCCCTCCAGGGCTGGTGAGGATGTGGAGGAGGAGGAGGCTGGTTTTGCCTGAGGAGGAGCGGTCCAGAACAGGGCATTGCTGTGATGCTGGGGCTTTCACCAACCAACCAACAGGAGACAACAGGGACAAAAACAGTGCACATGCAGAACATGGCATGGAGGATCTCAGGCCATATCAAGTCAGTTCCTTGGTTCTTACACTTTTTGTTTCTTGAGAAATCAACATTTTTTAAGGCCTAAAGATGACAAGATAAAAGCATAGGAGTTTGAAGGAAACTTGGATCTTGCTGATTCACCTTGGCACAAACTTAGGCTCCTTTTTTGTGTTGACCTTTCAGATCGGCATTGTCTAGTTTGAACCAAAGAACTAACTTGGCCTGACCCTCCAACCTGTTGTAGTCAGTGGACACACAACACATATGAACAACATGTGTGTGAACAAACTAATGTGTTAACAGTGTTAAAATCACAGTGAAAAACAAGTGGTTTCACTGTAGGTTATTTGGTGTGGTCTAACACATTGTTACACATTGAGCAAGTTTCCCCAGGATTTGTTATAAACATTTGACAGGCAGTTCCTGGCATGGGGACTTGCTTGGTATAGATACAAACAGTGTCTGAATCTACTGCTTCCACAGCACACACGGTTTAACATTTAGATACAAACATATTGAGTCTGAATCTATCAAAACATGAGCCAGTAGTGTGTAAAATAACAGTTTTTGTCAGCAGTGTAACAGCACACACTGTTCAACAAGTGGAATAAATAACAGATAGAACATTGTGAAACATGGTGTTAACAAATCTACTGAGACATGCTTGACTGAGTAAAACAACCAGATACTTGTGTTATCATTATGTGTTCCAACATCACACTTTGGTCAATGTGGTAGAATATCAAATATAAAAGTAATAGATGCACAACTCTCTGACATTGAGTGAACTGCTGAGTTTTTACTGAATTGACAGAAGATTCGTGGCAAACATTGTACTTGGAAATTGGAACAGTGAGGACTTATCCATAGTTGAACATGGTAGTTACACACTGTGTGTGTGAAAAACATACGGCACAGTGGACGGATAGTTCACGTCTGTACTCAGGGTAGGGGAATGTAGGTCTATCAAAACTATCATAAAATACACTTTTTAAAAAGAATTTATTATTACATGCATACATTTTTTGTTAAAATATTCCTCTATACATTGTGTTGTACGTATTGACAGTTTCCTTAAGTTTACACAATGCTAAATGTTTGTGCATTCCTACCCAGTTTGCCACACTGAAGTATCCCTCCATTTAGAAATTTTAAAAATAGAAAAACTGCTTGCTGATTGGTCTATTTGAACGGCTTGGGATGTACCACGACCTGTGCGTGGGGGGGCACCACGTTCCTCTTTTCTGTCATGCGCATCTTCACCAGGTTGGTGAGGGGGATCCCGTTGTGTTTGCTGTGGGATGAATGAAGTTTATTGAGTAAAGAGACTCTTTTTACACAAGCGTGTGTGTTATTCACAGTCGACGTTTCAGTGACCGTCTGTCACCTTCCTCAGGGCAATTCTGACTGGTTCACATTGCACTGCAGCACAGGTGTCGCTGCTATAGATGCATTCCCAAATGTACAATAATTACATATCTACACATGCGTGATTGGATTACAGGGAAATGTATCTACAATGCGTTCCCAAACATGCAGAAGTTGGATATATATACATAATGGTGGTCAGTTATTTAACAGTTACAGAAAACTAGGAACAGAATCCACAAAGCGGTTCCAAATGTACAGAGGTGAGGACACTGGGTAACAAAATGCTTTTCACCATAAGGAAAATATTGTTCTGTACCTGTTGGTCTTGTGGTGTGCGAAGATCGGTTTGTTCCCGCGCCGGTTCAGCTGGTCCTTCTTCTTCCCCCCCTTCCCGTGCACAATGAGCTCTCCCGTTACCGGGTCGACCGTGGTGACCTCGTCCAGGATCCCGATGGCCGCCGCGCGAGTCAGGACCTCCTGAGGCTTCTCACCCAAGTCCGGCTGGGAAACGGACAGAATGGGCAAAATTAAACAAATTACCAGAAAGGTAACATTTGCAAAGCAAATGCATAATGTTTACCTTCACATATGGTCTGCTCTGTTTATTCTTACTCAAACACATTCACATAATTATATGGTGACAGGAGTCTAAATCCCTCCTGCTGTAAAATTGCAACATTTTGTAACCCAACACCAGTTACCCTGGTGACAGACATCTGGTTCTGGTCATTGACCTTTTGTGTCTGGAATGGAAGAAGGAACAGAGCAAAAAGAATATATTTTCCTTCGGTAAACATAATAATCAACATCATCATTGGTATGTTGATGAAGTTTAGACATCCAGGTGATAAAATACACAAAAAAACTGATACTCTAGCAACTGTATAGATTTGAAATCCATCCAGTTGCTTTAAAATCTGTGTCTCTTATGATGTTTTTTTAAGTCCTAGATTAAACACATACGATTCAAAAGGTTCAGCTACAGAAAGTTTCACAAGGTTCAGACAACAACTAGTCAGTGTTATCTGTGCTAGTCCACAGTTAAACTTAGCTAACAGTACAAAGGCTGTGACAAGACTTTGACAGGAGGTTAACCGAGATGATGGTAAAACCTTTGGGAAAACCCTGTGAACACCAAACTGTGCAGTCCGGGCATTATTGTCCTGTCCTTGGTGCTGAAGTTGATGTGCAGTTAAAAACATATCAGCCAGATATCACCCTCTCTGGTCACGATGTGCAGTTTACTCCACAGAACAATCAATTTAACTATTACCATTGAAAATAAAAATCCAAATGTTGGTGAAGTGACAAATAAAATGTAATGCCTTGCAGAACTTTTCCTAACCATTGTGTTTGCTAACCAGTGAGTTTGCGAGGCTAGTGCGGTTGTTACCCCCGTGACTGACAGGCTACCGACCCAAACCGTTCCATCAGGGCCTTCCTCCGGTGATGATGATGATGGTGTGCCCTCCTGCCCCAATGATGATGATGGTGTGCCCTCCTGCCCAACGTACACAGGACCGAGGTCCGACTTCTTCCCATCGTCCACGCTCCGGGACCGGGGGGACTTTGAGCCGGACCGGGAGAGGCGGGATGTTTTCTTCTTCCTGTCAGCTCCATCTGTTGCCATGGTAACAGAGTTATTCTTGGCATCATCCACGCTCCGGGAACGTGGGGACTTCGAGGGGCGAGGGGACAGTCGAGATGATTTAGCTGATTCTGATGCCTTCTTACCAGCTCCATCTGTTGCCATGGTACCAAAGTTCTTCTTCTCATCACCTCCGTCTGTTCCTGTGGTACCAGCAGATGTTGTGGTATCTGTCCCAGAGTTATCACCTCCATCTGTTCCCATGGTAACAGAGATATTCTTGGCATCATCCACACTACGGGATTGGGGGGACTTTGGGCTGGACGGGGAAAGACGGGATGTTTTTCTGGCCGATTTAGCTGATTCTGACGTCATCTTCTTCTTATCATTTCCATCTGTTGCCATAGTGACAGAGTTCTTCTTGGCATCGTCCACGCTCCTGGATCGGGGGGACTTCGGGCCGGAAGGAAAGAGGCGGGATGTCTTTGCTGATTCTGATGTAGCAGATTCTGATGTCATCTTCTTTTCATCAGCTCCATCTGTTGCCATGGTAACAGAGTTTTTCTTGGTACCATCAACACTCTTGGATCGAGGTGATTTTGGGCCAGATGGGGAGGAGCGGGATGTTTGGCCAGCCGCTTTAGCGGATTCAGATGTCTTTTTCTCAATCTTACCAGCTTCATCTGTTGCCATGGTAATAGAGTTCTTCTTGCCGTCATCCACGCTCCGGGACCGGGGGGACTTTGGGGCAGATGGAGAGAGGCGAGGGGAGGGGCGGGATGTTTTGCCAGCCACTTTGGTTGATTCTGATGTTGGGACAGTGGCTTTAGCTGATTCAGATGTCTTCTTCTTCTTCTTACCAGCTCCATCTGTTGCCATGGTACCAGAGTTCTTCTTCTCACCTCCAACTGCTCTAGAGGTATCACTAGGTGTTGTTTTACCTGTCCCGAAGTTGTCACCTCCATCTGTTGCCATGTTACTACCAGTTGTAGCGGTACCTGTCCCCAGGTTGTGTTGTGAGTCCCTGTTGTTTACAGAGGATCCCACGTGGTCCCCAGATGCAGCAGACTCACCGTCTCCTTCACCCCGGGGTTCTAGCAACCCTCCAGGATCACCTTCTTGTGTTTTTCCTTCCGCGCCTACTGCAACACTCTTCTCCTCATCTTTGTCCCCAGTGGCAGGGCTAAGAGCCTTTGGAACTGCTGTGACGTTTTTTGCTGCAGGTCCTGCCTGGGGGGTTTTTGTTGCCTTCTTGATTTTCTTTGCCTTTTTGTTGTTCTTGTTGCCTTTCCCTGATGTTTCAGAGTCAACAAGGTTTTGGTCGCTGGTACTCTGAGACATTGGAGTGCTTTCTTCCGAATATGTTTCTTGAAATTTGTTTGAGACATTGTGAATCTCACCGTTGCTTGAAGTTGTTCCCCAAGTCTCATCTGTAGGGGTTTCTAGGGGTGTCCGCGGCAGACTGTGCCCGTAATCTTGGGTGGGAGTTTCCAGGGGTGTCCATGGTATACTGTGCCCGTCATCGTGATGAAAAGATACCACAGAGTTGAAAGGCACTTGGTATATGGGGGAGGGGGAGAGCAGATCACTCGCAGGGCTAGACTCAAGGGAAACCTGGATAACAGGGGAGAAGTCTGGCTTTTCTCTGTCTAACATGGCAGTGCATGTTTTTCAACACTTCACACATTCAGCTTAAAGGGTGTGGACGTCAGTCGTCAGTGATTGCTGTCTATAGTGGAAAGTAAGAAGTGTTTCTCTGCCATACACTCTGTTATACAGAATGAATGAATGAATGAATGAATGAATGAATGAATGAATGAATGAATGAATGAATGAATGAATGAATGAATGAATGAATGAATGAATGAATGAATGAATGAATGAATGAATGAATGAATGAATGAATGAATGAATGAATGAATGAATGAATGAATGAATGAATGATTATACAATTACACTCTCAACAATATACAAAGTAGGAACTAAGATTGGGCAGAGCCAGATAACTGTTTGCACAAATAGAAAACGGTTACATGTGGGAAAACCCAAGTTCCTTTAGTGTGAAAAAAGTGTTGAAACTTTTCAAAAGCATTTACATTTTAAATCTGTCTACATTTCTAAGTTTGTTTTACATAAAAAAAGTACATGTTTGATAATTCTACATTGTTAATGCAAAATGAGAGTGCCTAAAGACCTGTGCATTTCCAGGTTAAATTTACCGGACAATCAAATTTACCTGACAGGTTTATTTACCTGTGTGGTTACCTGTGTGTTTTCTTTGGACTCAGGTGTTTTTCCTTTGACCTTCCTGGACTTGCTGCGAGATCGCTTTATCTGATTATGAATAAATCAATGCACTGGGTTTGCATTCATTCTGACATTCAACGTGTGCTAGCTTTAGTTTCACCAAGTATTGTTTCCCAATCTTGTGATTTTGATTCAGGTGATGTTTACAAGTATGTGACCCGCTGTGCTTTTCACAAAGAGTTGTGCAAGTTGTATTAACTCATTCTTTTATTTTATCCCACTGGAGATGTGATTTATTCTTTTGATAAAGATGTTGCAATTTTTGCAGTCTTATTTCCAGGTGATTATTACTAGTATGTGTGACTATAATTACACACCAAAGTTGTGCAGATTGTGAAAACCAATTGCTTTACTTTTCCCTGTTGGTACAATGTAAGAAATTGCAGTCTGATTGGTGGTTTTATTGTTTCTTTTCTCTCACACACCTAGCTATAAGTTCAACTCCACTGTCAGAAGGTTTGCAGTGCTTTTGATAACAAATTTCTGCCAGTGCTGTGAGAAACATGGGCAGTGGTTCACAAGATTTACAGAAAATACAAGCAGGTGTACCCCAAAATCTTGAAAATAAGTCTTTGTGTCTTGAACAAAAAAGTGTCATGTTTTGTGCATCTTTCACTCATCTTAACAAAAAACAGACCAGGCCTTGTGGTTGTTTTTGGTCTGAAGAAGCCAATTTTATTATTTTCAAGTTTATTTTGCACAAGACTTTTTTTTCAAGATCTTAGCGTACATGGTCCACCAAGAGAAATGGAAATGTCGAACTTTTCCGCCTTTTCCTCGCTTTCCTTGCGTAGGGGAGGACAGGGTGTCCCCTCCGGGGAGCCAGAGCTTCGAGTTCCACTGGGGTCAAACAGCAGCGGTTAGGAACATGGAAAAACTCTGGTTTGTTTTGCATAACTGGCACACTGCCTTTAGGCACATCACCAGTAAGTACAAGCTGTGTAAGGCTGGACTCTAGGATTTGGTCCACCCACATTTGGTTGGACAATGATGTGTAACAAGTCCAGTGTGGCTCTCCTCAAACACGGAACCTCCGGCTTTACATCCCATAACTGTATAAGGGAGGACATTCCTAACCAAAGCTTAGTGCACTCTGACTTGAGTGAGAAAAAACGTGCAAAGTCTTGTCACAGTCTTTTCAAACCCTACAGCATAACACACCAGCTTCTGTATCTTTATAGCCACTTTGCAGGCGCGCGGTGTGGCAGCAGCTGGCCACATTACACCTAAGACCCTAATATCTGCACATCTAACTGTAAACATTGTTTAAACCTATCTAATGATAATGCCTCTACTGTACTTGGTGGCAGGGAGTGCCATTGTACAATAGTTCTAGGTAAAAACGAGGATTATCTGTATCTGTATAGCCGGTATGACCACCCTTCGGCGTAACACTCCAGCTTTGCAGGCACACAGCGTGGCAGCAGCTGGCTACATTACACCTAACCCTTGAACATCTAACTCTAAACATTGTTTTAAGGTATCTACATATCATTAATGATATCTAATGAGTATTACTCACCTCTCTGGCCAGCACAGCCAGGAAGCAGCCATTGGCCTTGTCTGAAGGTTGAAGCTGCAGGAACTTGTCCTTCCTCAGGTCCGACTCTTTCTTAGACATCATCGGGTGGTATGACCTGGGGGGGGGGAGTAAGGAACGGCCAGGTGAGGGAATGAAAGGGAAAGTGATCTGGAACCAGTTTAACTCAAATGAAGTCAATAAACAGTTGATCTTCTCTTCCACTGGTCTTGACAGGAAAATAGGCACTAGTATGTACAGTACAGCTATATTCTAAACTTGGATTTCAGCACCAAGGACAGTGCCTACATTATATCAAAATAGCAGTGATCTCAAAAGAGCTGAGCTCACTGAAGAGATCTTTCAGTTCAGCAACATAATTTCACCTTCTCCCTGCTGCCTTACTCCATTTGGCACTAAGTTTGTCTTGTTCATGGGGTTAAGTAGCAGGGAAATGTTACATCCAAGCATAAAGAAAGATTTGTGAGAAGTTCTTACTTGAACCTGATCCTCTTGTTCTTATGCAGACTGTTGGCAAACTCCAAAGGTTTCAGCCTGCTATGGGGCAGCCATTTGGCTCTAAATTTGTCTTGTTCATGGGGTTAAGTAGCAGGCTGAAGTTTAATCTAAGTCATCTTTAAAATACTCTCTTACTTGAACCTGATCCTCTTGTTCTCCGGCAGACTGTTGGCAAACTCCAGAGCCTTCAGGATGACTTCTTCATTCTCCTCCTCATAGATGGAGCGGGTCAGGTACACTATCGCATCCAGCTTGGGGACTGGTTGGGAGACACAAGAAAAAATAGATGAGTTCTTTTTATTCAAATTCCTTTTTAACATGAACAGAGACAAGTCATGATGCATTCAAGTTCAGAACTTAAAACAACAGAGAAAATACAAAATCTATATATACATTTCTAATGGAAGTAAGGTACAAAAAGTAGCAATGTATGTGGTGCTCAGAACAGAAGAGATGGAACATAGATGTAGCGTTACTCTTAAAGGCTGAGCTAGTTTGCAGTTGAAACAATTCTGTAGTAATACACAGGATACACATATTCCAAGTGTCATGATTTCATGGTGGACAGGTCACTGCAAAAATAAAGCCACTGCAAACATTTCAAGTTTTCCAGTATGAAACCCCAGAGGGTAAAACTCACATTTGAAAGCGTGCTGCAGCAGCCTGCAGTGATGTCCTGCTAACTCATGAACTCTCTCTGTCTGCAGCGCTTCTTTAGACAGGTCACGCAGCAGGGTCGCATCTACAGGGAGATACAACACAGTCTGTACTGAGGAACTGCACAACACTACCATGCAGTTACACCACCTAGCACCCGAGACTGGTACTACAGCTACAAGATACAGCTTAGGCATCTATCTGCTCCTTGTGAATATAGGCAAGGTACATCTGACTCAATAAAATACATGTAATCTGTGATATGACAGTCTGTACTGAGGCACTTCACTACACTACCATGCAGTTACACCACCTAGCAGGCGAGACCGATACTACAGCTAGAAGATACAGATAGGCATCTTTCTGCTTGGTGTGAATATAGGCAAGGTACGTCTGACTCAATAAAGTAATCAGTGATAGGAAAGACCATACTAATTTCTCATACAGTGTGCTGTCATACAGTCCATATGTAATATTCCTGGGGATGAAATGTGTGTTTGAATTTTCCAGTTTAGATTTTGCTGCACCAAGCATTATGATCTAGCTGGGAACACCTTACATTGCTTACACCCCGTATTCCTATACAATACACCACTGATCACAATAGGAGACATTTCAACTATACAAAAGTCAGTGTTTATTACTAGATGCCTGACCAAGGTGCTGAAAGGAAGGTGTTTCTACTGGCAAAAGAGACCAACCGTGTCTGACGTAATGTATTCCTGATTGTAGCAATGGGAAATTCAATAGCAAACCAGTAAGTTTCATTTGCTCAACCAGACTGGTAAAAATGGTCTATTGCATTGAATGTGTTTAGCACACGTCAAAGCTATTTGTTGTAGACTCAGTGTTGTATATCAGTGTACGTCAGGGTCTGCTGACTAAGTCGCATGTCTCTGATGGATGGATGAATGAATGAATGAATGAATGAATGAATGAATGAATGAATGAATGAATGAATGAATGAATGAATGAATGAATGAATGAATGAATGAATGAATGATTATTTTCGTGTTGTTCGCTTTTTTGGGATGGGTCCCTCCATGTACAAGGTGGAAGGAGCCAATCAAAAATTCATCAAAGTCACAATTTAGTTTTTAACAGTTGGTTATTTTAAGAGTCATATCCATTGTACACTTAAACATATCACATACTCGATGTACATGAATCATTTTGTAGTAAAATATGACATGTTACAAACTGCAACAAAATCTCAGCCCACCTTCTCCTTCATTCATCAGAAAGTCCACAGCGTTGTTGACCCCTGACCTGCTGCAGCGAGGGGTCACCAGGATGACCCTGATGTTCTTGAACTTGGGGTCAGCGGGGTCAAGGTCAAGGAAGTCGTCCTGTAGCAGTCTGACATCTGACAAGATCAGGGTTAAGGTGATGTATGGAGATTCACACTAATGTAGTTTGTCTTTTGGCTTGCATTGAGCAAACTTAATAAGAAATTTAAAACAACATTTAAAAAATTTAAACTCCAAGCAAATCTGTCCTGCCACTTGACTTGCTACATAATGTAACCTAACACCACGGTGTGTCCGCTACAGCACAAGTTACTATGGTGACAGACGTTTGGTCCAATGATTTCCTTCTGCAAATGTTAGTATAATGAGAGGCAAACAGTAGTCACTATAAAAGGTTTTAGGTTAGAGGCAAACAGTAGTCACTACTTTAAGGTGTTATATTTGTTTGGAGAAGAAGAAGGAACAATATGTACGCATAACAAAAAAGGTGTGAACTCCACACGAGAAAAAAGGATACTCTTAATGCTGAGTTTTCAAAATAAGCTCTCAAACTCCTTAAACTTTTCAAGTCTAGGGTGAACAAACATCTGTCTCTACAGTTCCTTAATGTAACCCAAAGTGGTTTGCATGAGCCTTGTTTTGAGGTGAAAACCAAAGGATACTTTTGACGCTGAGTTTCCCCAGGAACCTCTCCACCTCCTGCACGTGCTGCGCCCCGGCCACTCCGCAGGCAAACAGGTTAGACTTGTCCTGGTCCAGGAAGGTCGCGCCGTGGGCGGCCGTGCGCCCCGTTCCCACGTGAGTGTGTAACACGTCCCCCTCTGTCTCCATGATGGTACGAACACCGTGGCACGCAAGGCTGCACGTACGGTCCTGGGGAACGGACATGGAAACATTTGAGTGAAAGCTGGTCTGTGTTGGTTAATTTTCCATACTGGTAAAGTTTAACTTTGATCCAACACAAAAATTGAACTCATCATGAAGTTTCCGTCAAACTCATCATCCTTCATCAGATGAGTGAACCACTCACTGACTTTCCAGAAGCATGATGATGTCAAGAGTGAATCAAAAGTGGCCGGAATCAAACTTCTTTATGAAGACATTGAAAAAAATGTCTTCTGTATTACCAGTAATGTTCTTTCAGCACCAAGGAAAGGAACTACATGTATATACATTTGTAGACTGTATTATAGACTGTCAGTTTATACAATGTTTTCTACCTGTAAGTTTTACCTCTTACACTCCCTTACCTGTAAGACGAGATACCCCTCCTCCATGAGTGGATGCCCCCTCCACATGTCCTTGGTGCTTGCTGGGAAGGCTAACACATCAGCACACAGGGGGTCCAGGTAGTGACCGTACCCCCCTTCTGTTACCCCCCCCCTGTAACACCAGGCACCCCCCTTACCTGTAAGACGAGATACCCCTCCTCCATGAGTGGATGCCCCCTCCACATGTCCTTGGTGCTTGCTGGGAAGGCTAGTACGTCGGCACACAGGGGATCCAGGTAGAAAGTTTTCCCGGTGAGCCTGTCCAGATCTCTCACCTGGTCATACTCCTGTTCACGCAGGTAGCTGATCACACTACGCACACTGGAGAGAGAGATAGGGAAATGATCATAGTTACAACTGGTTAGCAGACATTCTTATTGATGAGTGTGTTGGGTTCTTTTAGGATTGGCACTTGATGAGGCTTACGCAAGAATGTGGTTCCTCATACACAGGCCGCTGGCTTTACTACTAGTATTCGATATGACTACAATCCCTCACAACGACCCTGGGATCAAACTCACTTGTTTTTCACTTTATTGTTTTTCACAAATTCAAACACACATTGGCAGGGAAGGGCACAGATGTGCCTTCCCTAAATTTTGTCAGTTTGTCACAACAATATTTTCTCACATAACTATGATACCAACTGCAAATAAGTGTAAAAAAGGAAATTTTGTGAGTTCCCACCTCTGTTTGAGTATGTTGACCCAGACATGGATGGGCATCGTGGAGCTGGCCTTGTCCTTCTCTCTAACTGTGTCAGGCAGGAGGACCTCCAGGGACAGGGCCTGGTGTTTGATTCTACAGACACAGAAAACAACATTATATCACAACCTTGTTATCTCGGTACTTTGGAGTTCTCTTAGGTTTAGAAGAACCTCCAGGGACAGGGCCTGGTGTTTGATTCTGGGGACACGGACAAAAAATCTTATATCACACTATATTTATGTACTTTGCAGTTAGGTTCAGACCTCCAGTGGCAGGGTATGGTGCTTGATTCTTAGGACACAAAAAAGTAGAAAATGTTTAACATAGTGGTCTACTCTAACAACATACTGCTCTGTTTATTCTTACTCAAACATACTCATATATATGGTGACCAGGCCCTCCAACTCTGTCCTGCCACTTGCTACATAATGTAATCCAACACTACAGGGTGTCTGCTACAGCACCAGTTACCATGGTGACAGCCATACGGACCAGGTCATTGACCTTACTTGTTATGAACAGAAGAAGAAGAAACAGAGCAAAAACAAATTAATGTTTTCCTTCTACAAACTTAAGGTAAACATAACCTGTTACGTCGATGTAAGTTAGACATCCAGGTAATACGATATGCCAAAAAGAAGTTACTCAAGCAACTGGATATGATTTTGGAAACAGTCAGACGTTTCAGCTAGTATCCACTAGCTTTTGTCAGTGACTGAGAGACCAGAGGGGAAATGCAGGTTTATAAGCACTACCTGTTCCTTGCGAGCGCTCCATTGAGTTTGGTTTTGGCCTTCATGAGAGTTTCCTGCACCTCCTTCACAATGGGGATGCTGGGAGTGTTCGGGACGGGCGGCGGCAGGCGGAAATGTCTGTTCATCAGATCACACAGGATCACTGTCACAAGGCTCTGGTCTTCATCTGACTGTGGAGAAACAACAACACAGAAACTGTCATCATCAGGACAGGAGGGACACATGGAAATGTCTGTTCATCAGATCACACAGGATCACTGTCACCAGGCTCTGGTCTTCATCTGACTGGAGAAACAACAACACAGAAACTGTCATCATCAGGACAGGAGGGGCACATGGAAATGTCCGTTCATCAGATCACACAGGATCACTGTCACCAGGCTCTGGTCTTCATCTGACTGTGGAGAAACACAGAAAAGAGCATCATCAGGACAGGAGGGGAGGGGCACACAGGATCACTGTCACCAGACTCTGATCTTCATCTGACTGTGGAGAAACAACAACACAGAAACTGTCATCATCAGGACAGGAGGGACACATGGATCACACAGGATCACTGTCACCAGACTCTGGTCTTCATCTGACTGCATGGAGAAAACACTGTAGGTTCAAAATCCTTCCCAAAGCTCTAACCCTCCCCTGACTGTTAAGTAGTGCTACATAAAAACAGAAACTTTGATGAAAAACAACTTCTCAATGCCTGGTCATCTGACTTAGAACAAGTAAAACAAACAAACAAAAAACTCTCATATGGTCTTTTAAAATTCTGGACCTGGCTTCTTCTCGTACACAACATATAAAAATATAACGTGTACAACATACAACTGTTATATAACATACGATTATCTGTACATCTCTGTACAAAATTATCTTGGAAGAAGGGTCATTGCCCCTCAAGGCATGATTAATGTCTTCCTTACAACAGATTCTCCCGGCATTTAAACACAAGAGAACCTTTTGAATCAGAGTATTACCACGCAGATCATTAATCTTACACCCGTTTCACTTGTATGGAGAAGAGCGTGGTGGGACCTGAATAGCCGAAGGTTTTATGGTCTGAACTTGATGAAGACTGACTGCTGCAGCTACGACAAATCAATTCCTTGGTTCTTACATCAGTGAGTCATCTTTTCTTTCGGGGTTTCATGCAACTTTTCTTAGAAAACCTAGCTCTGCTCTCCAATTCCAACTGCTAATGTTTGTCATATAACTACATGTATGTGGACCTTCATAATCAGCTTACCTGATGTCAAACAAACCACTAAAAGTACATCGGTGAAGGTTAGACATCCACGTAATAAGATATGCAAAAAAACGCAACTGGATATGATTTTGGAAATGGTCAACGATGGCCATTTCCAAAATCATATCCAGTTGCTTGAGTAACTGTTTTTTGGCGCATTAAAGGTACAGACTCTGCTTTCATGTTGATCTTTCAGTTATTCGAAGAACCACCAAATTGACTTGGTATGGCCTAAGCCCATTCTCCACTGCCCATGTAAACCTACCTTCTCTGTACCCCACACAGAGCAGAGGGATGAAAATGCCATTCCGAGCTCTGTTGCCAAGGCAACTTATTTGATCAAGTGGGGATAAATCTTACCCTGAGGGCTGGATATTTATTTTACACTTGGGTTCCTCTTACTTTCAAGGCCTGAATACAATATTCATATAATTATAAGGCCACAGCAATGCAATGTTTTGGTTCTTGGATGAACTGAAATTTCCACAACCTGGCAGATCAACGTGGAGGTGTATATAGATTCTGAGGAAAAGGTCAGAAGAAGTTCAGTCTTTGCATTTTGAAAGTTTTGAATGGTTGAACGTTTTTGTGTGTTCAAAATCATATATTTCTTTTTGGTTAGCAACATTCCATTTAGCTCAAATAATAAAACAACATCACAAACTAAAAAAGGAAACAAAAAACAAACAAAGCTTTCCCGCGTGTGTATAACAGCCTTGGTGACTGCTATAGCATCAGATTCTGGAGAGACTGGCTTACTCTTTTGTTTGTTTGTTTGTTTGTTTTCCTTTACTCTCCCATGATCATGATAATGATCATTCTCAGACTGGCATACTCATTTTCACCTGAGCAAAGTGAAGAAAGTTTTATAAAGTGCCTTTCCCAAGGGCGCAAGGTCAGTGACTTGGCAAGATTTGAACCCGGGACCTCTTGGTTCTGAGCCGAATACCTTGTTGTTATGCCACACAACCCCACTCTTCATACATACATTACAGCAGTGATCAGATGGCTCACACATTGCCATGGCAACTCACCATGGTAACCAAGCCGCCACCCGGAGCCTGTGGCAGCCCCTGTATGACCTGTTACTGACCGGCTCTCGACCAGGGTTAATCTCTTTAACATTACACACAGTTCACTGCTCTACGGGTCATTCTCTGTGGGTGTTTTTACGGACTGATCTGCTACAGTGTGCGGCTACTGTAATGCTATTTGTTGGTTCTCAGATCTAATAAAATTAAACTGAACAGTCAGTGAGGTAAACAGTGAGATCCCAAAGGGAAAATTCTGAATGATAAACAGATTTTGAAGGAGTAGCAAAGAAGGTTAAAAATCAAATTGTCTTTTAATCTCCTTAGAATAAATAATACACTGTGGCTTAGCCAAACAGTTACTTCAGTGTGATCAAAGCTAGATTCAATGTTCAAGGTAGAAAATAAGTCTGTTTGATAATTTCTAAACTTACCACAGGATGTTGGATGAAGAACCCGCTCTCTACCAGGACTGTCTCAATCAGCTGCTGAACTGAGGATTCAAAAACAAAAACTTAGTTTAGTACAGTAAACTACTTACCAGAGGGCTTGTTGGAAATCACATGGAAAAGAAGAACAATAACATGTGACGACTTTTAATTTGTCCAAAGAGGAAAGCAGTCCTTTATAGAATTTTTTTGGCTAACTTTAAAGAGCTCCCTTCTTTAATAATTGTAGAAGTGATGGGTTTAGATAGAAATGAATTTCCATCATATTTGAAGTGCAGTCAATTTACAAGTTGTATGAGCAAAAAAAGCCATGTTAGACTACTGGACCCTGCCAATTGCACTCCAGAAAACAATTGCTCGTCTGGAAATTGTGGGTATTTCCGAACCTCATGATTTTACCATTGACTGGTCAGGACACTTTCTTTGTACTACCAAAGGTCAGCCGCATCTAATGGAGTCCCGGGTTCTTAGAACATGTCTTTTCTGATGCTAATGTCTGACCTCTTCACACTTTGGAAAATACTTCGTTTCTCCTCTTTGGAAAAACATCAAAGAAAATATTTCTGTGAGAATTTGTGCTCTTCTTATTTCAAGTCTAATGATATTCTTGAACATGGAAGAAATGTTTAATCTTTGTACAAAGATGGTAGATTATAATAGAAAAATGCTGACCAAACAATGCACTAAAAAAGTTTCAGGAAACTTTTTTTTATCCTAAGATCAAAAAGGAACATTCAGGACAAAAGAGATTTGAGTTTCTGCATAATTCAGCAACTTTTAAAAAGGTTTTCTCTTAAAGCTTCAACCAGGTCCTTCTGAATACCCTAGAGTCCATACTTGATGCTTAATGTGCTGCTTCAAACCTTTTTTTTTATACCCCAAGAAGAACAATTTACAAAGCTGTAGCCTGTTCTGCTTGAACAACTGCAACTCCAGGGAAAAAATCGGAGTGTCAATGGGGGCAGCTTTGATGGGGAGTACCTTGGAGTCGATGCTTGATGCTTAAAAGACCATGCTTGTACATGTACTATAAAATCACCCAATAAATTGCTGCTTGAAACCTTTTTTTAAACCCCAAGAAGAACAGTTCACAGAGCTGTAGCCAGTTCTGCTTGAACAACTGCAACTCCAGGGAAAACGGAGACATTAAAACTGTTTACACTGCACTACATTAGGTCCAACAAAAGGCCGTTTTACATCAGGGCAGGACAAAGGGAGACAACTGGACAAAGACAAACTCTTCACTTGTCATGAAAGGGGGCAGCTTTGATGGGGAAACCATTGGAAAATATTTATGTAGAATTGATGCACCATCTGACAATGTTTTGCCAGTAAATTGTGTGTCAACATACACGTACTTAGGCCACAGCAACTAATGTGACTTGTGGGTTCTCAGAATTACACACACACACAAAAAGAATTCTAAAATGATAGATCAACATAAAAAGTGGGAGTCTAAAGGGAAAATATGACTACTTAAATTGGTTCACATTTTCAGTCAGAATTTAGTCTTCCTCCCAGCCCTATATCTACCAAGTCCTTAAGCTCTTCCAAACATTTTAATTCAAAGATGTCTGACAGCCAAGGAAATAAATTTATGTGGCCTTTATTATCAGTAAATGTTATTACAGAGTACAAATGTTATTCCATTCATCTAAAAGGTTTTTCATTCATCTAAATGTTTTTCCACTCATGTGAAATGTTTTCCACCAATTCATGAGCGTCCAGCCGTGCAGGAAGCATGTTTTACAGAACAGATGGTGGATAAACAGTTGTACTGAACAAACCTGTACAGAAGTGGCTGAAAGCCTGTTTGACAGTGAAGTGTCTCTGATCACCCACTCCAGGCTGGGGTTATGGAAACAACCATTACAGGAGCCACGGGAGTTCAGTCCTGAGCAGGCCACTTACTTGTATAGGATGATCATGACAGAGCCTTTTTAACCTCCTTCTTCAGAGTCTGACTTGTAGTTATACTTTGCAACAAATAGATGAACTTTGTTCAAAGCTTTAAGGACAGTCTCCTATTGGGATTAATACTTTAAGCTCATGGGCATTAAAAAAAAGCCTGGGGGGAGTTTTTACTACCAGCTCTCGGTATTACTAAATTAAATGGAAAAGGTGTTGGATTGCTGCTTGAAGAAGTGTTCACATGTTATTACGCTAAAAAAACGTGAATCTATCAGGTTTTTGTTTATGTCATCTTAAACTTGATTAGTTGCCTTGGTTTGTTTATCTTTACCTGATATGTACCTAATTATGTTTTTCCTGCATTAGAAATTAAAAAAGACTGTTTCTATTGTACTTGTTTCTATTGAGTGTAGCAAAGGCAGAGTTGTAAGTTCTAGGGGTTGGGGCTTTTTGAAGAAAACATGTACTTAACACTTAACAGTTGTGAAGGGCAGGTAAGTTGTAGGGGTTGGGGATTTTTAAAGAATAGTTCAGGTAGTCACACTTGAGTGTGGTGAAGGCCAGGCCAGAGACTCGAGGCTTTTCAATTTTTTCCTGAATAAAAGATTTTTCAAGAGAAGTCGGATGTTGTACTCACACTAGTTGAGTGTTGTGAAGGCCAGGTTGTAAATAATGTAGGGTTTAAGGATTATTAGAGTGTTGTACTCACACTTGAGAGTGGTGAAGGCCAGGTTGTAAGTTTCCCGTTTGGTGACGTCGTCCCTGAATGGGATCCTGGGTACCTCCCCGTCCCCTCTCCTGGCATACCTGATCACCTCCTTATCCCTGTCCACCTTCGGCAGGAGGCTCTCAAACACCTGAAGTGTTATAAAACGAAAGTTTACAGACATGTAGAGAACTGGACACATAGTACACAATTTACAAACCATTACATTATGTACAAGAAGATGTACAGAAAGATGTATCGTCTAAAGGTACATTGATGCTAGGCTCAAAAAGGATTTTAGACTCGTTTTCTTGTACAGTATCATAATGTGTATTGCCTAAGTCTACATTTGTAGATGTGTATACTGTATAATAATTGTAATATGTTTTACTGTATAATTCATTCCTTTTATGGTAGAATTTGAATGTATTTTATCTTAGATTATAATTTACTTATTTGTGTTCAATTAATTATGTTTTTGGGCATGATTTTGCAAATATAATAAAGACTTTTATTATTAATCAATTATACCATTAAATGATACAATACACATACCTGGCTGGCGTAGATGTAGACCTGGTGTGAGTAGTCCACGGCAGGTTTAGATGAGGGAAGGACGTTAGGCAGACTGTGGGCTCGCAGCTCTGTGGGAGAGTGTCTGTGCAGGATGTTATCTGTCACGTCAAAGTTCCTCTGAAGTTTTCCCTTCGCAAAATCCATTGTGAAACTTGGCTTCTGAGTCTGTGAGAACTCTCACAAAATGATGACGATGTTGCTTGTTGAATCGTTCAACAGTTAGCAGAGCACTTCTGAACGTCCAAAAACTCTGTTTCTGAATCTGTGAGCTCTCACAAGATGACAATAATCAGGTGCTTGTAGAATCCTTGTTAGCAGAACACTTCCAAGCGTCAACAATCTCTGAAATTCTGACAAAGTTCCTCCTTCTAGAATTGTTGTTGGCAGGCTCAGTTTCCACAAAATTCTCCCCACTTTTCTAAAACAACAACGATGATGTTGCTTGTAGAATTGTCGTTAACAGTTCCTCAGCGATTCCACAGTTACGTCCACAAACGTCTGAGAAGACGACGTTGTTATACTTGTAGAACTGTAGTCTGCAGGGTGCTCACACCCCAGTGTTAGTCCACGGGTTCTGGTCTAAACATCTGACGTCGTTCGTCGGCCCTGCAGTCAGGAAGCAGACAATTGAATCAGCGTCAGTCACCATTTGCATAACCCTGTTAGGGTGAACACACAGTGGATGTATGTAATGCAGGCCACGGGAGCGCTAGCTGCCAAAAATAGCACGGAAACAAACCTTTCAGATTCAGCAACCACCTCAAAACTGGAAACGAGTCTGTATCCAAGTCGGGAAAGGTTTTTAACTCAACATTCTGTCACGACTTCTCTTCAAGACCACACAGTGAATATAATGCTGGTGGAACAGTTATTGTAGTGGCTGCCAAAAATTATATAGCAGGAAGTACGTTCTCCATTTACCTTTCAAATTTCAAGTGAAAGCTCTCTGTGTTGATGGAATCCATAGAATCTGATGTAAAATTTGTGCTTTGTTCCAACACAAAGAAATTTTAACTCACCATGAATTTTCCGGGTTCCAGAAAGCCAGAGTGCAGTGAATCAGATCACATTGTCAAGGTCAGCGATTATCAATGACTGAAAATTTGCAGTGAGTGCTTTCTATGCTCAAATTTTACACTTAACCTTTCAAAATTCTAAATTCTTCAACCACCATGAAGCAGAGAAAAAATGTATGACTAGGAAAAACAAGATTTTGCCTCCCTCTCAAGAACACAACAGAATATAGCTAGCATCACGCTCTAGCCCATTAACTCTGTGGATTAACTCTCTCTCTCTTCACCACAAATTCCAGTAATCCCCAAGCAAATTTTTTAGTGGCTACATTAAATGACACTGTTTCAAATTGGCAAGGTAAAATCCTATACGCCACAGTAGTTTGGCCGGCAAAACTACAAAAAAGACAGAAAAAAATCCCAAAAATCACAAATCACATCAAATATTATACCTCTGCGTAGAGTAAGCTTAAGCATCCTCTGTTATCCTGATCCCAGCAGCAGTGATCCCTGTCCTGACTCTAGGGGGACCAGAATGATTGTCTCCACACTGCGTGAGCTCACAGGGAGAAACAATAGGGAGGGAGGGACCCTGGCACAGCCTACATGCCTCATGTCGTCATGCCGACAGACTCATGCATATACAGGGCACTTGTTGCTAGGGCAGAAGTAAGGCTATAACTCGGTTGGGAACACTGCAGTATGTTTTGTTCAACATTTCTATTAACCCTTGTCCTGCTGGCATTCCTGGCGCAATATTTTTCAATAATTTCATGTCTTAATTAGATCATAGACCCCCAAATTTGCCCTGCAGTGGCATAGTTACTTCGGATCCGCATTCGCTGCGTTTCGCTGCGGTGTGATGCGTTGCAAGAGAAATACCCCCAAATCGTACCTATACAGGGTGTCATATAGATGGTACTTTATGTGCAGAACAACAATTGTTGTGCTCCGCAGGACTAGGGTTTTAACTGAGATTTACCACATTTGCGGAGGGATTGACAATCGCCTTCTAAAGATGTCAACCTGAGGACACGACTGTAAGGTTTGAACCACTCACACTGGGAAGGACCCCTGTTACTTTAAGTTTTGTACAGTTGTACACTGTGTTGTGGATTGTATTTTCTAGCATTTTAATTCAATCAGAAAGTCCCACAGGTTCATTTTAAGAATTAAAGCTTTTGACATCGATGTAATAATCACATCGATGACATTCGGGCATTTGTACAGCAAGAATCTGTGCAGGAAGGCTGAGTCAATACTCAATGAAATTTTAATGTGGAGGATATTTGATATCATTTAGTGCATTAAAGTAGTAAATATTGAGTATATCATTCATTAATGGCTTTTCTGTGCTCAGTCATAACATATACTTTGGGCACAATACACATTTATGACATCACCATGGCTATTGTCAACACTGGTTAGGAAGTTTTTGTGCTTAATTACGCCTAACGAATGCATAATAAAAGCAAGGAAAAATGCCATAAAATCTTTCTTTTAAGTAGACTAAGTGTGTGTGTAAAAAGGGTATATATTAATGTTTATTGGCTGTTATTTCATTTGTCTAACAAAAATGTGCTCTCAACATTACAACATGCAATAGACTGCACATTTATGTTGTCAAGTAGAGTTTTTGTTAGCCTGGAAAGCCACTCAAGGCTTGGTGTTCCATAGTCAACTTCTTAAATTTTATGGGAAATAAGGCAAGAAAGAGGAGATAAAAATTTATGAAGAGGGAGACACTGTGAGTAGAACAATTTATTGTAGCTCTATATGGTAGATCTAGTTTGAAAAATTACTCCTGTATTGATCCTTATAAATGTTGAATGTTGGGTTGACTCAAGACTGAAAGGCTGGAAGACCACAGACAATACTGGTGTGACAAATATTTGCTTCACATGAGAGCCCACATAAAGAACATATCCTCCATCTATCATTCTACCTACATCACGGTTGGAATATGTTCAACTGTTTGGAAACATCTGGATAAATACAACAGTTTCTCATGGCCTATAGACTGGGGCACTTGATAGTGTTTTCTTATAATTGTCACAGACGCACAGTTATGGTTAACAAGTAGCATAATGATAACGCCAGGAGTACATTTTATAAATAGAGCATTTCAGAACCTCCTTTTATTCCATCCCAATTCACCCCAAAATTGTTCAAAGCTATTTAAATACAATATATTCTCATGGCCTATAGACTGGAGCACTTGATAATGTTCTCTTATAATTGTCAGAGTTAAGGTTAACAATCTCAAGTAGCATTGATAATGAAAAGACTATATTGAATAGAGCATTTCTTCTTTTAGTCCACCCCAATTCTACACAAAATTGTTCAAAACCATTTGGAACACTGATGGAAGGTTTTATTATATTATTGTTGTTAACAGTTTAACTACATGTTTTGATGAATGCTCTTTACCAACATGATTAAATGCAGTGCTGAATTATTAAACATCTCTGCTGAACACACCCCACGCAGTAGAACAGGTAATATGATACGCCTGTCTGGCATGTTTGACATTGAACTTTGCGCGGATTAGAGAGGTTTGACATGATCTATTGAATGTTGATGATTTACTGCATGAAATGTTATGGTGAAAATATGGAACTGTGTCATGGGAGTCCTGTTTATGGAAACCAGCCTGGCAAAACTATAGCGACTACCCATTTTTTTGTGACAAGAAAAGTAAAATCATGGATTGTGGAAACAACTTAAAAACAGCAATATCTTCGAGCACATGTAGCTCTATGATCATGTCAAATTTCTATTACTGTAATGACACTGGTAAAATTTATCAATATGAAATGAATACTTAGAATTCTACAATCGTAGCCGAAGTACTAACAAAGTTATAACGTTACATGTAAGCGTTACGTTGTCGGTGTCGAATTATAACAACACGGGGAGGCGGACAATAGCATGATAGCGGTCTGTATACGTCCTATATTCTGGTAAAAATAATGGTCTGGTTAAGAGTTCTAATAAAATTACGGGATTTCAGACGAAGCTTGGGTGAAATATTTCGAGCAAAGGAACTGTTAGTAAATTCGTGGCTGTCAACTATTAAACTTCTCCTTTGCGCAAACACAGCTGACTACAAAGTTGTTGTGGAACGGTACTCAACACTACAGCCGCTGCGGCACTAATTTGGCTCCTTTTACACAGAAAAAATAAGAATTCCTCCCAAATGAAGGTACACAGGTAGTTGTAACTCTTAACTTTAACATCTTATGGCCTAAAAACGCCGACAGTTTACAGAATTGAAGGAGAACTCACCAGTCTACGGGGTAAAAAAAGGTCAAGAAACGTATCGTTGAAACGGACTTCGAAACTCTTGGCCGCCATGATGATTTCTTGGACGATACCAAATTTTTGTTATGATTCATAATTTATGATTTATTGGTCATAATTCCAAATTCGTTATGATGTTGAGTTAATTTTCGATGCTGAAAAAAATAATTCATAAGTACTGTTTATTGTTCGTAAATGAAGAGTTGTCATAAAAATAAATGTTGCAGTGAGAATATTACAGGGGTCCTGAGGGTCAAGGTCGTGGGGGGGGGGGGCGGGTTGTAAATAGCCACGGGAGTTGCCATCAAAATATTACACCGTATCAAAAATAGCGATGACCACTATTTTATTGAGTTTTTCCCTTTTTTTTTTCATCACTCTGACACAGACACTCTGTATCAAAACGAAACATTTGTTCTGCGAAAATGAAAAGTAAAGTCTGCGTCCGTCCAGTTTGGACCTCTTTTTATCTGTCTCTTCTTCAATCGTAAAAAAGAAATTCGAAAATATTTCTTTTGTCACGCCGTGGACTGACAATCCATGACACCATGATGATTACTTTCAAGTTTCTGTGGAGTCACAGTCAGACGTCGCATATTGTTGATCAGAAAACATTCTCTTGGGTTTGTTTGTTTCATCTTCCCAATGATTACTTTCTTAGTTTCTACTACAATTCTCCCGTACCCCTAATGTCAGTGTCCTCGTGTAACGTTACTTGTGACCCCCTAAGTTCGAACTCCAGTTAGTTTTGCAAAGGTCAGCAAACCTAAACTCTTCACAGTCGGTCACGGTTCCAACAATAGCTGAACAAGATGATGGATGTAACATGTTAGCTTTAGCGCAGCTGTACAAACTGTCCAACAACAAAATTGTCTTTTGCTCTGTCTGCTGGCACACCAACTCTCGAATTCCACGCTCACAACGAAGAAAATATTTCTACCCCCATTTCAATGAAAATATCAAAATCTGATCGATTGGTTTAACTTAATATTGTAGGTTTTTGAAAGTGAGCCGCAGAAAAAAATGTTGCAGTGAGAATATTTCGATCAGGGATCAAGGAATATGACGTTAAAAATTAAACTTTTAGAGAGTTTCGGCTAGCCATAGCTGATCATCCATATTTACAACAATTAAAGTTTCAGAAAAACAAACTAGTCCTTTTAAAAATCTAGGTTGCTCACGAAACAAATCTGTTTTACATGATGCGGTTTGTAGCTATAGATCTAAACGTTATTTATGTATTTATGTCGTGCGAAGCATGGGTAGCTTTAATGATCATTAGGCACGGGATAATTAACAAGTACTATACATCTGAGCGATCGCTTTTGTCAGGTTATCGATGAGGATAAAACATTCCCAGGGGTTTTGTACAAATATTACAAAGAAGAAACAATCAATCTAGTCTAATTTCAGGGTATATGACGCAAATTAAAACGCTGCGTCCTAAATTTATGGTTGGACGTCAAACTTTGACAGCTTTATTTTGATTGATACCCAAAAGTCCTAATTATTCCCAACAGGCCTTCAAAATGTATTAATTCCGTGCACACGAACCAGGTCGTTATAAAAACCACCCGCCTTCACTTTTAGACACGATGTGTAAAAGCGACATCTAGCGATTGCAGGTATCATTGCAGTTGCGGAAGCCGGTACAATAGGAACGATTTTCGCCCCATCTCGTAATCCTAGAGATCTGCGGCATTCAATAGGCCGATAGAAGCTGCCTAACGCCATGATTTAGGGGATAACTCGATGATATGTTTGCGGAAATTTAGGATGAATTGAAGACTAAGCTGGATGTTTGCGTAAAAAGCTATCAACTAGCCAATACAAAACGGTTAAACATAATCTCTACCAGACTCTGTGTGTTGCCTGCTGAAAAAAGAATAGAAAAATTGCAAAAAGATTTAACCAGCCATAGAATTTAACACAGACAAATCTGTGCTCAAATGACTGTCCAGGTCTCTCATGAAATATTTCCCCATTTTTGGCCCAATATCTACAGTTTTTCATTCCATTGATAGGTGTGGTGGTGGTAGACAACGAACCAATACAGTGGAGTGGATTCATTCCTCAAACTTACCGACATCGATCGTCCACAAATTCACACATCAGTCGACCCTCAGTAACAGTAAGACATCTGGAGAGTTGTAGATGTCGGTTTGCTACTGGATGAATGAATCCACTCTACTTTAGACAAACGAACCGACATTTCGGCATACCTATCTTTCCAGCACCGAGTTCTTCCCTCGCTATTTCTTGCCAAGACTGTGATTCTCAAGTTTGCTCCGGAACAAAATTCGTTTACAAGATAACACAGATCTTAGTCACCAGGCGACACTGAGTCCAAAAGCCCCAGTTGTTCCAGAACTTGCTTAACCCGCCGGTTCCGTTTTGTTCTGGCGGATTTTCTCACCTTTATAGAATCTCCGGTCTTCAAGTACTTTACTTTGTCCTTATCAGGAGTCACTCAACGGGTCGGAATGCGAGAAACGTAAATTACGTAACTTATGTAACATCTGCCTGACTTATGTAATTTCTGCGGCCCTTTCCATGATTCTGAACTATATAGCGCCTCTCTTTATCATCATACAGGTTCTGAAGAAGACTTCAAGTCTATGAAGGAAGCTCTTTAGAGAAGGCACAAAATCCCATGATTTAAAAGAGGCTAAACAAAATGAGAAAAATCGTTCTTTATCTATGAATAGCGTTGGAGAGATCTGTCAAAATTCTGTGGTGGCAACCTTTAGTGGAAAGGGGGTGTTATATATATACAAATTGCAACGACATAAAAAAAGGCGTTTAAATTTGATGCTAGTAACTGTATAGTACTCTGAATAAATAAGTCGTTCTGTCATCCCAGTTACAGACACGTCCAGACTGAAGACATCCTGTACAGGAAACGTTTGTTTTGTAGTTTGTTTTGAGAAGTCGGGAACGGTTCTGGACAAAGCGCGCATCCAGAGACTATCCACAACCATATAGTCTCTACCAGACTAACTACGCTGGCTATATACAGGAGAATATTTGCCGGAGGAGTTTGACCGCAATGTAGGTTTGACTGGCCGCGCAGTCAGAGGGAAAGAAACAGTACCTTCCCGCGGCCGGACACCCTTGGCCAATTTTACACTTTTTTTTTACTTTGCCGAATTTTACGATCCGTATTCCCGTAGAAAGGCCTGGTGGAGGCTAACAACCATACCTGATCCTAAGCCTAACCCATTTAGGCATGGAACTAGGTAGACGCGGTTCTGGATAAGATAGAAGCGGCTATAAACTCACCTGTGTCTTGTCCAGGCGGCAGTCTGTGGTGTTGACTCCGTCCAGCTCCCCACGTGTGTGTGACGCTAGCCTTGTGTGTTAATGTTTACGTTCACTGGCACAAAGGCTTGGCGGTTACAGTTACCTCACAACATTACTTTCACCCAGACGTCACTCACCTCACCTACACGGCTCGTCTTACGCTTCCTTCCCGTGTCACTGACTCACGTTGTTTCTTCTAAAGACAGGGGCAGCGGGGAAAGGAGCAAGAAACGTCTGGTAGGGTTTCTTATTGTGCGGATGGAGGCTTAATTGACTGCGTGTTTTCGGGATCGCGTTATAGGAGAGACAAAGGCGTGTTTTGCAGCACGAAAGGATGTACATTCGTGAGTAAACAAGACTACATGTCGGGTTTTGTGCGTTCTTTGGTTTCATTTTGGGGAAGCCGCGTATTGTTGGGGTGAACATCCGCTTCTTACTTGACGTAAACACACTGACGCACAGTGTACACAAACACACGCACTCACGCGCGCGCGTAATCGCGGACGGTGACACTGACACACATACACACCCACATGCACATGCACACACATACACGGACACACACTGTATATGCACAGTGGAACCCACATATACATGTACTCACCACATACACACACGCACGTAGTCTCCATCAGAAATCGACCAAAAAAGAATATAGCTGGCCAGGGGAGTAGCCTGTGAAACTAAACCTCTGGGGGGCTGCCTACATAGCCCGCTACCCAACTACTGGTACTAGGGAGCCGGCGAAAAGCGAGGTTCAGTCAGGCTAGCCAGGGGAGTTGGCCGGCCATAGAGGGTCCAGTTTAGGTTTCTTAAGACCAATTTCTACTATTTATACAGCCTGCAACGGAGTCTGGTGAAGGCTACACACACGCACGCACACACACACACACACACACACACACACACACACACACACACACACACACACACACACACACACACACACACACACACACGAGCGTGAACGCACCTTCACATGTATATACCTACGTGCCAGCGCCCACGCACACTCATTCACAGCCACGGCTTCATTACAAAACAAACTTAACCCTGAGTTCGCACAACAAACCAGTACAGACAGGGCAAAACCGATTTAATGGGCTGTTGTTGTACACATTCTACATAACACAATAGGTCTCCTATAATTGTGCTCTCCAATATTGAACGAAAATCTTTTAGTCTGAGAGTTTTTTCCTCAAAAAGTGTCGTCCAACGCACCTGGTGTTTTCCCAGTAAGCGAATCTCAATTTGGTGTTGAACTTGACCTGGTATTCTTCTAGTCTTTGTACAATAGTCCTGACATCGACTATCTTGTGGTACGGGTATCAAAACTTAGTAGTGATGTATTAATAGAGCGGCACGAATGTTTGTTCACTAAATGCGCTTCAAGTGGTTTTACCGGACCTTTTTGTTTGCGTTGTTTAAAAATATCATAAACCATAAGAAAACGTACTAGTATGTTACTGACACCTGTTAACTTATGTTAGCCTCCATCAGGCCTTCCTAAGGGGTTATGGATGGTAGAATTCGACAAAGATACGGTGAATAATCAGCTAGAGTATATCCCAGGCCTTTTATGTCATTTTGAGTTAGAAACTAAAACACCGACTGAATATTAGCAAGTTTTGACTTGAGGGATATGCACCTGTTCCTAAACCCGAACTACTTACGGGTAGTCAAACGGAACGATACAAGACTTTGCTTTAGTGATCCGACCAATGGAGACCTTTGGCCTCGTACACACTCGAATATCAAAACCAGATTCAGTAAACACAACAAAAGCTTGATATTACATTTTTTAAATACTAATCTGGTTTATAATACATTTTTGTAAAATGTTTAATTGCTGATATTTGGTGTAAAATTTGAAGGGATTACTTGATGACCGCGGAAGGATGTGAGTTGCACACCGCCCCGTACTATCACCACGCTTGGTGCCCCCCCCCCCTCCACCCCTGCTACAGTCACCATTGCGCTTTCTCGTGCAGCTTTCCTAGTCAGCAGACGCCTGTTCTCTCCTGTTCTGACTCTGCCGTCTTTAAGACGCGGTTCTGAGATGTCTCAGCCCAACAAGAAACTGCGGGAGAACGGAGACGCCAAGCAGATAGGTGGGAGTTGCTCTTTTTGTTTTGATTCGTGGACGCGATGTCCAGGCTCTGTCCTGTAGTATATCTAAATGTTAGAAATGTAAACAGATGTGAATATAAAATTTATGTGTAAACTGTAAATGTACATACGACACTACTTTAGTAGATGTTGAAGTTACAGGTAACGTTATATATATAGTCAGTCTCACAAGTACTCTAAGTACATTTCCGGATTGTGATATGCACAACTCACTTGACTATGAATATCTGGAGTTCTTTCAATGTCTTCAAAAAGTACAATGCATAATGATTCAGGTAGATTAGTGTCTATGGTATAGCAGTTACAGTTAAGTACACAATGTCAGTTGTTTTATTTGTCAGGCACAATTCCACTGTGACGAGGCTCTAGCCTGCTACCTTCTGAATCTATTATCTGATACACACATAACGTGTAACATAATGTATATATTATGTATGTTTAATAATGTTAGTTTTTATATTTCGTTATCAGGTACGCATGACGGCACATTCCACTGTGACGAGGCCCTGGCCTGCTACCTGCTGAGAAAACTCCCGCGGTACCGCGACTGTGTGATTGTACGGTCTCGGAACCCGGACGTGCTGGCCGGCTGTGATGTCGTGGTGGACGTCGGCGGGAAGTATGACCCAGCAACGCACAGGTTTGTTGTTTGTTTGTTTGTTTATTTGTTATGTTTTGTCCTACCTGCTGAGGAAACTCCCGCGGTACCGCGACTGCGCGATCGTCCGGTCTCGGAACCCGGACGTGCTGGCCGGATGTGATGTGGTGGTGGACGTAGGCGGAAAGTATGACCCAGAAACACACAGGTTTGTTTATTTGTTTATTTGTTATGTTTTGTCCTACCTGCTGAGGAAACTCCCGCGGTACAGCGACTGTGCGATTGTCCGGTCTCGGAACCCGGACGTGCTGGCCAGCTGTGATGTGGGCGGGAAGTACGACCCAGATACTCACAGGTTTGTTTATTTGTTTTGGTGGTGGTGGACGTCGGTGGGAAGTATGATCCAGATACACACAGGTGATGTAGGAGTTGTTCATTTGTTTTTTTATTGTTGTTATGTTTGGCGATAGTCCAGTTGCAGAACTTTGGTGGGCAGTACCACCCAAGCACTCAAAGGCGATGTGTTATCCCAGAAGAATGGAGGTATGATTATTGACTATGAATGTGTGTGAGTTTGTGGTCAGCATAACTGAAGATAGAAGGCCTTGATGGATTGTGTTTGTTTGTTTATTTATTTATCCAGGAAATTCATATCGTCTGATGATATTTGGTATGTGAGTAGGTTTTGGGAAGATGAAGATCAAGGTTGATTATGGACTGTACTAGTTGATTAACCGTGTGTTGTATTTCTCCCCAGGTATGACCACCACCAGCGAACCTTTACCGAGACGATGCACAGCCTGGTACCGGAGAAGCCCTGGGTGACCAAGCTCAGCAGCGCCGGACTCGTGTATCTCCATTTCGGACATGAGATCATCGCAAACGCGCTCGGAGACAGGGGCGATGACAAGAAACTCTGCAACGTGGTGTACGACAAGGTCTACCAGGTGGGCAGAGGTTTAAATATAGTCTTGAAGGTAGTAGTAGTGTCCAGTCTTCGTTGCTGCTGTGGGGTCCCTGACACACATAGGGGTGGGCAGCAGTTGGCTAGTCTTCACACCACACCAAAGTCTACCAGGTCGGCAGACATTTTAATATGGTTTTGATGCAAACTATGAGCTTTTATAGCGATTTCTGGTAGAACATATAGGATATTGGGATTTTCATATAGACAACCAGGGATTGTTTCCTACCTTGCTTACGTTTCGATGTCTGACTGAGGAAGGTGTCTGACAGATATCGAAATGTAAGCAAGGTAAGAAAAATTCATTCAATCGCTCACAAAAAACTGTTGGATGTTTCAAGTAGTGCCCATTACTTTTCGTCAGTGACCTGGATGTCTAACCTCTATCTACACGCACATTCATTCATTCATTCAGAACCTGATAGAGGAGATAGACGCGATAGACAACGGGATTTCCCAGCACGATGGGAGCCCGCGGTACGCCATGTCCACGCACCTGAGCGCCCGCGTCGGCCGGCTCAACCCCGGCTGGAACGAGCCAGACCAGGACACCGACAACCGGTTCCGCGCCGCCATGGCCATGGTCGGGGAGGAGTTCGAGGATCGCGTGCGATACTACAGCCAGGTGCGGGACTTGTACTTCTTATTTCTCTCTCTCTATCCAGTTTATCGTCTGTTGTTCCCCATAAACCGAGGGTTAGACATGCTTGCACACTGATACTTGGGGCTTGATGGTGTCTCGCCATTTGCCTCTGTCCTGAGGTTCTTGTGCACAGCAAATATCAATACCCTTGCAGGATAGAGTCTCAGCAACTTCACCGGCCAGCCATGCAGTGACCCAACAATAGGTGATGAGTGGAACCCAGCATCATCACTAGAAAGTTTTAAACAACTCCTGCAATTAAATGTGAAAAGATTGAGTGTAAAAAGTACGTCAAAAATAAACCAAATCCCAAACTTCTGTTTGGAGAGTAATTCTGTTGTACAAAAATTACAAAAAGCCAAAGCCAGTGTAACTAAACTGGAAAATCTGTTTCTGTCGCAGGTGTGGTTATACCGGCTATACTGATACAGAAACAGATTCAGAACTAAAGGGCCACTAAACCTGGTTCAGAGACAGCAAAGAAAGTATGTACAGTGTACTAACTAAATGTCTCTGCCCCAGGTGTGGTGGCCGGGGCGGAAGCTTGTCCGAGACGCGCTGGACGCCCGGCAGGACGTTGACCCCAGCGGAGAGGTCATCCTGATGGAGCAGGTGTGTCCGTGGAAGGAGCACCTTTTCGAGCTCGAGCGCGAGATGGGCGTCGCGCCGGGCGTGAAGTACGTGCTGTACGCGGACCAGGGCGGGAACTGGCGCGTGCAGTGCGTCCCCATCGAGCCGCAGTCCTTCCAGAACCGCCTGTCGCTTCCCGAGGCGTGGCGCGGAGTGAGGGATGAGGAACTCAGTAAACTCAGTGGGATCGACGGCTGCATCTTTGTTCACGCTTCGGGGTTCATTGGAGGGAACAAGACTAAAGAAGGAGCTCTACTCATGGCACAGAAGGCGCTACAGATGTCTAAATAAACAAACAAACAAACAAACAAACAAACATGAGGGGAGTCAGGGACCAGGAACTCAGTAAACTCAGCGGGATAGACGGGTGTGTTTTTGTTCATGCTTCAGGTTTTATTGGAGGGAACAAGACTAAAGAAGGAGCGCTACTGATGGCACAGAAGGCACTGCAGATGTCTAAATAAACAGAAAACAAACGTTGAGGCCATGAAGCTCGATAACTTAAAGATATTTCTTCAACCTTTTATATCAATAAATCGTTCACATCAGACAAGTACGTGAAACTTCTTGCCTGATTGGTGCTTATTTACCTGTAGTTTATACCAGTTGGCATGTATTTGTGTATGTTTGTAAACTTGTGACCGTCGAGCCCCAGTCCTTCCAGAACCGTCCCCGAGGCGTGGAGGGGGGTTAGAGACGAGGAACTCAGTAAACTCAGCGGGATCAACGGATGTGTTTTTGTTCATGAGGTACACACAAAAGAAATCACATCATTCAGGAACAATTTTTGCTTTTTATTGCTCACCAATTGTAGAAGATACATACAGCAACTTCTGCTATTACAGAAACTTAGCAACAGAGGTAAGAAACTGATCAAGGTAGGCGACAAAGTACTTTGTAAAAAAAAATGTAGGATTTGAAAGAAAAGAAAAACAGATATGCTTTAAGTCTTATACATTTTGTAAGTGTGCATTTCCAAGTCTACAAAATATGCACCTGGCATCTTACATCCAAGACCAGTTATTATCATAATAATTACAGGTATTAAAAGTATAAAAGGTTGAGGTATTTTTGACATGTTATACATTAATTGATACCGTAATTGTCTCTTATTCTTCTGCAAATGTAAAAAAGAGCTTAAGCGACCATTCTCAACTGATGTAGCTAGAAGTAGTAGTAGGGCAGTGTAAGCTACAGTAGTGGACCTTGGCCGTAGCGGACTAAAGCTAACAAGGCAACATGTGCAGCGCGGCTTCGCTACATCTCATATTTTCAGCCAATCACTGTCGGGGTCACCCCTGATGTAGCAAACACACAGCAGCGGAAAACGCTACAAGCAGAACACTCCAGGTGGACCTCCCCGTGCCGCCGGTCGGCGGAACTTTCTTACCCATGAGCCTCGGCACGTCGCGGTTCCAGAACGCCATCCGGTCCTGGCGCAGCCGGGTGCTGGCTGACGGCGTCACGTCCAGCTGTAGGTAGTGTTGGCCCGGCGCCGTGTAACGCGGCCAGGTCACGAGGTCACGCGGGGACGCAGACCCTGTCGAGTCGCTCGGGTCACTGGAAGAGTTGTAATGAAAAAAGATAAGAAAAACAAACTGTTACAGCAATTTCAGCAAGTGGTTATAGCAAACATGAACTCGAGATGTCCCGGGTTCGTTCCCTTGCATTCCTGCAGCTAGACGTTGTGTTCTAGGCAAAGGTACTTTAAACGACTTTCCTCACTCCACACGGGTGAAAAATAAGCAAACAAACAAAGCAATTATACAGCAGTATGACATCACGTACTTCCAGGAGCTACAGTAACTACTGTATAACAGTAACTACTGTATTACAGTAACTACAGTAACTACTGCATAGCAGTAACTACTGTATTACAGTAACTACTGCATAGCAGTAACTACAGTAACTACTGTATAACAGTAACTTCTGTATAACAGTAACTACTGTCTAACAGTAACTACTGTCTAACAGTAACTACTGTCTAACAGTAACTACTGTCTAACAGTAACTACTGTATAACAGTAACTACTGTATAACAGTAACTTCAGTAACTACTGTATAACAGTAACTGCTGTATAACAGTAACTACTGTGTAACAGTAACTACTGTGTAACAGTAACTACTGTGTAACAGTAACTACTGTGTAACAGTAACTACTGTAGAGCAGTAACTACTGTATAACAGTAACTACTGTAGAGCAGTAACTACTGTATAACAGTAACTCACCTGTTAGCAGCGAAGTTTGTCCAGTAGGCCATCATGTCCAGACTGAGTTCCCGCTCCTCCTGGGTGAAGTTGTACTTCCAGGCGCCGCCAGTGACATTGCGGAGGAGCGGAATTCCGAACAGATAAAAAACGTCGTCCCCGTGGTCGGCCTTAGCGTAGGCCGGTCGGCTGGCGAAGTACGACGTGCGCGTCTGGAACTCGTAATGGTACACTCGGACAGGGTGGGCTGTGTGCGTGTGACACAAACAGTCTTATCAAGGAGGGTCTTCTGTATTTTTTAACAGAAGTTTATACACAAGAATCTTTGCCTGACATCAGCTATGGCTGCTTTTTGCTTAGTAAATAGGTAAGTTGGACTTACCCAAAATCTCAATTGTACAACTTCTGCCTATCAAGGAATGATAGTTGTACAGTCAAAAAAATTTTAGCGTGTTGAAAATTACAGTTCAACCTTGTTTGCAATACATGTAATTGTAAATTATTATTGCAATTAAAATAAATTATAGAATTCGTACCTGCCATGGCCTGTGCCATCATGACAGTTGGTGCAGTGAACCACGAGTCTGTGAAGTGTTGCAGGTACAGGAGGAACTGTCGGCGTAAGACCACCGGGTCCTCCTGACTGTCGGCTGGGTCCAGGTACTGGTCTATAACAGGCTGTACAAGCACACTGGGAATCCCGCCCTGTAAGGGGAAACAGACAAGAGCAGCTGAAGTTAAATATTGTAACTGACATGGACAGAGCCAGGGGAACTGTTGATGTAAGACCACCGGGTTGTCCTGACTGTTGGCCGGGTCCAGGTACTGGTCTATCACCGGCTGTACAAGCACACTGGGACTGCTGCCCTGTGGGGCAAAAATGTACAGCTGGAGTTAGGAACTGTGTAAAGTGCTGCAGGTACAGGAGGAACTGTTGATGTAAGACCGCCGGGTTGTCCTGGCTGTGGGCCGGGTCCAGATACTGGTCTATCACTGGCTGTACTAGCTCACTGAGACTGCCGCCCTGTGCAGGGGAAACAGACAAAAGTTATAAACTCTCCAAGCATATTCTGAGGGGCAAGGGGAGCCTATGTTGGCTGCCTGTATCCATTGGTGGCCAATATAGGCTCCCCTTGCCCCACATACTGCTTGGAGATTAAGAAACTGTAACCAACAGGAAAAGAACTGTCTACATAATTTACATTCATATGAATGTCCTTTTCATAAATGTTTAACAATTCCATCGCAGCTTATTTTCAAAGTTTACATTACAAATTAATAAAAATGGGTAAAAATCTTGAGACAGCAGAAACAGACCAGAGAGCACGATAGGACGTTATTACACAACATGTATCGGCAGAATTTGTCAAACTTTGGTATCCAAGGCCCTCACCAAATATTGGCCGGCAGCCCATTTCAAGTGATTGGGCAGATCCTCCTCGTATTCGGTCCTGGTCATCCCGACTTCAAGTTTCTCCATGAAGTCCTTCCCCAGGATGTCTGCTGAAGAGATGCTGAACTCATCTATGTTGGAGCCCAGCAGGTAGTCCACCTGGTTCACCTGCCTCTGCTGCATCAGGTCCTGTGTGAGAACCACAGCGGAGATTCTCAGACTTTACACATGGCATTAGCTATAGGCCACACCAATTTAATAACTTAAAGTTGCTTCTTGGATATTTTCAGGATGGATGTGAAGTGACATAGGTACAGGGCGAAAAACAACTGACAACAACGAAAGAAACAAAAATGCAAAGTTCCAAGGAAGACAAAACATGTACAACATATGTCAAAACTGTTTCATGAGGGACTAAAACACAGCGAAGATTGTCAGATTTTACACACAGCATTAGGCAATATCTAGCCTCTACCAGGCTTCGGAAGCGGCTGGAAAGAGTAGAAATTGGCAAAATAGACACTCAGATAACATGCCAGGGGAGTTAGTCAGCTTAGGAGTACATTTGCCAATATGGTGTACTTAGCAGACCAACTCTCCTGGTATGTTATCTGTCTATTTTGTAAATTTCTACTCTTGCCAGTTGCTTCTGAAGCCTGGTAGAAGCTCGGCAATATCAATAAAACACAAAGCTCGAAGCAGGACAAATGTAAGTTTGTGACTGTCAAAAATGCGTTTCATGAGGGACTAGAATTTGAGGAAATAAGTCAGCAGAGTCAGTATAATACCCAAGGGCTCTCTGGGAGAAAGTCGCCTCCTATGACAACCGACACGTTCACCATGTACGCGATCTCTGGGTCCAGCGCCATCGTGATCTCTTGGCTTGACTTTCTGTGTGGAAACAATAGTCCTGATGTTAGCTTACTGAAACCTGTCATATACTCTAGTGTGTGGTCAGTCTAATGTACTGGTGCAAAGTTAAGTATAATACCACTGTAGTGTGCAGAGTCTGATTTTCTAGTTTTGTGTTAGAAAGAAAATTTAATATTGTTTTTCAGAAATTCCAACAGAACACTGATGAAAATTGATCACACAAAACATCACATTCAACACACAGAAAGGCAAACACACTTAACGTTCAAGCAAACTGAACATTACAACACACAATGTTACAACACACAGAACATTACTGTAACAACACGTAGAACGTTACAACACATAGAATGTTACAACACACAGAAGTACCACCATACCCTCTCAGACAGCTCATCATGTCTTCATAGACCTCCGTGCTGCAGTTCAACTGGCGAGCGAGAATCTGCGTCCGTGTGATGTCCCCCTTCTGACTGACCTGCACAATTTACAGAGTTTATATGGTGCCTCTGAATATGAGACAGTGTGATATCGACTTTAAAACTGTCAGCTGGTTGAATTAGAAATTAAGCATCCCAGCTGCCTGTGAGTGAGTGTAATGTTCTGTTGCATTTGAAAAAAAAATAGTTTTTTTTATAACTTTTAAGTTCAGCTTACAACAGCCAGGGTTGCCCAACTAGTCATCGATCATAGATTATCATTAAGGGTCAACCCTGGGAAAAAGTAAATTGTTAGGTATACTATGGAGTTAGAAGGGACTTCATGGGTATACATACAAATACAATTATTGATAACAATCATATACAGTCTAAATTTACAATTATGATATATGCAAGCATTGGATTATACAATTATGTACAATTAAGTTTTGTAATAAATAAAATAAAAATAGGATAACTAGACCTGCACTCCGGCCACGCCACTCTGAGACACAGCCCGGTGGAACAGGCCCGTTGACATGGGCGACAGAACCAGCAGCGACACGGCCCAGCCCCCGCCGGACTCGCCGAAGATCGTCACGCGGTCGGGATCGCCCCCGAAGTTCCGCACGTTCGCCTGCACCCACTCAAGGGCTTTCATCTACAAAGGCAAAGTTTAGGCTGAATTATACCATTTCTTAATGATAATTTGTCCTTGCTATAACAAAGAAAGGAAACGACTAATAATGTCATGTAAGAACAAAAGATTATTTTAAATGCTACCTCAGGGACAAGTAGAGAAATTTTCAACTCCAACTCTGTATCTGTTTATTCAGGTCAATGTATGCATATACATGTATGGCCAATATATACATGACCAATTTCCCACTTAATGACGAACACAATAAAATGGTAGGACAAAATGCAAACTTTAAGGAAGATTCAGTTTTGAAATGTTTTGTTGTGGTAATGAATTGTTGAGTAAACGACAAAATGTTCAAAGACACAACAGGAGAATAATCTGCAGACGAGCGACCGTACCGTGTGTGATGCCGAAGGGCCGCGGTTATACTGGTTATATCGACACAGAACTTACCCCGTCCAGGAGCCCGAAGTTTCCGGGTGCGTCCTCCTCCAGCGTGGGGAGGAAGCCGAGGTGGAACGTTCGGTAGTTGATGGTTACCATGACGATGTTCTGGAAGGCCGTGGGGAACTCGGCCGGGTAGGAGTCGGCGGTTCCAGTGAACAGACCGCCGCCGTGGATCCACACCATCACCTGCAACGTGTAGTGTTTAGGTTTTGCTACATGTATACATGTATATGGTGGGGCTTGAAATACATTTTAGGAATAGGTGCACTGGTGCACCCAACCAAATACATTGGGGGGAACAAAAAACTTTTTGGGTGCACCATATAAAACAAAACCTAATTACAGATCTTACTGGGAGCTAATTTCAAAATCTTAAGAAGTACTACAACAAAGATTTTATCATTTTTCTGATACTAAGCGAATCCTATGGTGGCAAGGCAGTAACCATTAGCCACCTCCAAGCAGAACCTGGTCCTTGCCACTGTATAGGATCTGCTTGGAGCATAATGGTCATTAGTAATAAGAATAACTTTATTACACAACAATTGTACAGGGTACAAAGTATGGTATCTACTAGTAGTACATACTACCCCTGTACACTTTGGTAAGGCTAGCCTAACTAATACCTGAGTGGGTGGCTAGTATGTGATAGGTATAAACTTTTACATCATTGAAAGGGTTAAGTCTAATTAGTATAACAACGCAGAGACAGTACTTACAGGTCGGTTTGCGGTGGCTGAAACCTCCGGTGTGTACACGTTCAGAAACAGGCAGTCCTCTCCCTCTGTCTTGCCCTTGGCGAACAGAATTTCGCTAAAAATCGGATCCATGGAAGTATCCATGGGATCTCCTGGACCGAAGATCTGGGGGCACCTGTTCCCGAACTCCCTCGCATCTCGCACGCCTGTCCAGCTGCTGGGGGCTTGTGGAGGGCGCCACCTGGTGGATTAGAACGGTAGAGCAGAGTCTAGAACTTGTTTGTATGCAATGTGTTATTCAAGAAACACATTGCCTCTATGCTTGGCATTCAGAAGCTTAAAGCAAACAGTATGAAAGTTAAACACACAGTGCTAACAGTAGACTCTGTCATTTTGCACAGCCGTGTGGCCTAAGGGCCATGGAAATGGAGATGGACACCGCCCTATATAACTTGTAGTGTACAACGGACTATACAGCGTTTTGTGACATGTATGTATCTAATATTTATTGATTCATTCATTCATTCATTCATTCATTCTTTTTTCATCCTCCAAGGAAAATGTTTGGTCCATCATGATTTCCTTTTTCATCTTTCTTTTTATCTGCATCTTAAGACGGGTGGAGAAGCTCACCTGAGGTTTCCCACAGGTGGGGCGGCATAAGGAATGCCCTTGAAGGTGAAGACGCGATCGTGGACAGCATTTCCGAGGACGGAAGAGGGCACGAACTCTGACCCTCTAACATCACCATGGGTGGTGGAGACAACAATGCCTTCTGGAGTAACGGTACCGGGTTACATATCATATTAACAGTTTGTTTAAAGTTTTAAAACTTTTGATCCAACATACAGGAAGTTCTCTTACCCTGAGAGACCAAGTCTTCCTCAGTAGACTGGTCAAATTAGCTCTTGGTGAATTTTCTTTGTGTTGGTTCAAAACTTTTAACTTTTAAAACAATTGTAACAGATGAACTTTCATGATAATATTAACAAGTTATGTACTATATTTTTGTATGTGTATACAATACGAAGCACCTGTAAGATTGAGAACCACTAGTAACCACTGCTGCAAAGGCTACAAAGTTGTCAGCCATCCTAACACAGTCAGTAACAACTACACTCCCGACTTCCCAAATGCCCTGTTGGGGCTGTTTAGTATTGCCCTACTGAAGTCAAAGGTTAGAGGTGAACCTCAACACCCTCACCTGAACCACCTGTAAGATTGAAAACCACAACCACTGCTGCAAAGGTGACAAACCCACAGTAACAACCGGCCATCCTTACATACTACAAACCGACACTCCTAGACTTCCCAAATGCCCTATTTAATGAGGATCTGTTTGTATGCCAAACTCTTTGTACCTAAGCCAAACACGCTAAGAAAACACAATGCATTGGCTAATTTGTACACCAGGTTGAAAGGTCAACGACCCGCAGGTCGTTGGCTGATGGGATGGCCTTATATGGTCATGACAAAGCTGAATGATGTCATTGTTCAAACACTATATTTGCATAAGTGATGCAGTGCACTTTTTTTTACATGGATGAGAAAAGTACAAACTTCTCAGACCATGCTTAAGTTTCTATAAAGACTGCAGATGACAGACAAAATAAGAATCTTTTGGAGATAGACTTGTTTTAGATCTGATCAGTATAATGAGGTACACACGAAAGAATTCACATCATACAGGCACATTTTTTTGCTTTTTATTGCTCACCAATTGTAAAAGATACATACAGCAACTCTTGCTATTACAGAAACTTAGCATCAATAGTGGTAAGAAACTGATCAAGCTAGACTACAAAGTACTTTGTAATGTAGGATTTGAAAGAAAAGAAAAGAAAAACAGATATGCTTTAAGTCTTGTACATTTTGTAAGTGTGCATTTCCAAGTCTATAAAATATGCACCTGGCATCTTACATCCAAAACCAGTTACTATAATTACAGGTATTAAAAGTATAAAAGGTTGAGGTATTTTAGACATGTCATACATTACTTGATACCATAATTGTCTCTGTATTCTTTTGCAAATGTAAAAGAGCTTAAGCGGCCATTCTCAACTGAGGTAGCTAGAAGTAGTAGGGCAGTGTAATGTTAGCTACAGTAGAGGATCTTGGCCGTAGCGGACTAAAGCTAAAAAGGCTACATGTGTGGCGCGGCTTTGCTACATCTCATATTTTCGGCCAATCACTGATGGAAGGTTCACCACTGATGTAGCAAACACACAGCAGCGGAAAACGCTACAAGCAGAACGCTCCACGTGGACCTCCCCGCCCCGCCTGTTCGCGGAACTTTCTTACCCATGAGCGCCGGCACGTCGCGGTTCCAGAACGCCATCCGGTCCTGGCGCAGCCGGGTGCTGGCCAACGACGTCACGTCCAGCTGCAGGTAATGTTGGCCCGGCGCCGTGTAACGCGGCCAGGTCACCAGGTCACGTGCAGACGCAGACCCTGTCGAGTCGCTCGGGTCACTTTAAGAATTGTAATGAAAAAAAGATAATCAAAAAAAAAAAGCAACCAACAAACACCAATCCTTGATTTCACCAAGTGGTTATAGCGGACATAAACTCCAGAGGTCCCAGGTTTGATTCCTGGCATTCCTGGCTAGACTGTGTCCTTGGGAAAGGTACTTGACGTGACTAGAGGGCGCAGCTGCTGGGATCTTTTGTGAGGATATGAATGGGGGGATCTGAGTTGCCTGACGTGCTAGCCAGGCCAGGTGGACAGGCACCAAGGTTTTTTCGTAAACCCAGATTCTACAAACACAGATGAGCTTTCATTTGAAATTCTTGCCACACTATATGTGTTGTTGATAGATCATGAATCTACTCACCCGTTAGCGGCGAAGTTAGCCCAGTAGGCCATCATGTCCAGACTGAGTTCCCGCTCCTCCTGAGTGAAGTTGTACTTCCAGGCGCCGCCATCTTGCAGGAACGGCAGCCCGAACAGGTAGAACAGGTCGTCCCCGTGGTCGGCTTTCGCGTAGGATGGCAGGTCTGGGAAAACCGAGTCTGAACGGTGCTGGAACTCGTACTGGTAAACCCGCGCCGCGGCGTGCGCTGTGGGGGAGAGTTGAGAAAAAAACCGGTTGAAACAAAAAATCTGGAAATCTCCGAAAGATATCAAGAGTTAGCTTTTAAATCTTTTTTTTAGTTTACTGGCACCACCAAGAGATGGTCTATTAAGGGCCCAGGACAGAAACCATGCAGACCTAGAAGCCAAAAGTGCAGGAACCTAACTTATTGTGACAAGCCCAGTGACCAGCCCCTCCAACTCTGTCATGCCACTTGCTATAATATATAATGTAACCCATCACCACAGGGTGTCTGCTACAGCACCAGTTACCATGGTAACAGATGTCTGGTCCAGGTCATTGACCTTATATGTTTTTAGAAAAAGAAGAAACAGAGCAAAAACAGTATGTTTTCCTTCTGCGAAGGTAAACAAATAAACTATTTCTCCAGATTTTAGAGCGATTGTTTAGAGCACAAACATTCATTTGTTTTCCCTCTACGAAGGTAAGCATATGTATGGAGAAGAAGAAGGAACAGAGCAAAAACAACATGTTTTCCTTCTAAACAAGTATGTATAAATGGTTTATTGGCAAATTGACATAAATCTAAAACAACATTGCAGCCTAATAATACAAAAAATTGTACAAAAGGCTGAATTACGTAGTTTTACGGAACACACTAAATATCATTAATATTTACAAACATACAAACAAGTAAAGCAAGGCTTCCTCACCTGACTCTGCCTGGGCCATCATGACGGTCGGCGCGGCGAACCTCCCGTCAGTCATCAGCTGGATGAACTGGTCCCGTGTGTGGATCGGGTTGTCCGCCATGGCGGGGTCAATGTACTCGTCAATCACAGGCTGCACCAGGGCGTTTACGTCTCCACCCTGTAGAGGACAAGAAATAAAAGGTTTGAAAACCCCAGGAGCATTTAGCCCTCAACTCAGCAAACACTCACGAATTTTAGCTCAACACTCCAGTAAAAAAATAGTAAAAAAAGAACTGAATCCAAAAGTATAATAAATCAGAAAACTGTTAATTTAGTAGATAGACCATGGAAGCAGAAAACAGATAGCCTGGGCCTGAAACAGGTTTGGACACAAGGCTAGAAAACAGAGAGTTGAGAAGAAAACTTTCAATAACTCATTGCCCAAATTCTATATATTCAACCATAGAGTGGCATTGACCATAAAAGCTGAGAAATTGAACTGGCGTGAACATAATGAACACTTACAGCATACTGGCTTGCGACGATCTTTATCTCGGTGGGTAGGATCGCCCGTAGATCCGCACTGCTCAGTCCGGCCTCGGTGACCTGTGGGGCTGTGGCTAACAGCAGGTTACTGTTCTCTCCGCTGGTGGTGCCCAGCAGGTAGTCTACCTCGTTAACCTGCTTCTTCTGCAACAGGTCCTGTGTGCCAAAAAAAAAAAACATTTACTCAAGTAACTGGATATGATTTGGGATTATTCACTACCTTTTGTCAGTGACATTAGAGACTTGTCAGAAAACTAGGTTTACAAGTACTAACTATTGATTGATATGGAAATAAGGGAAGACGATTTTTTTGAAAGTTCAAAGAGAAACAGGTCCTCTACAGATCGGAAAAAAGAGTTGCATGATGAAATCATGTCTTAAGGTTTTACCTGTGTTTGTAGTTACATGTACATGTTTAAAGTTAAAACTTTTGTTCAAACACACTTCGCACTTTAGAGAAGCCCTGTGACAAGCCTCACTGGGTCAGTCTATTGAAGACGATCAGAGTGACTGGTCAAAAGCTCTAAGTAGGAGCAATCCCTTGGGATGGAACAAATTTTTAAACTTTAGAATGATGGTTATATATTCATCAGTACTCAGTTAATCTTTAGTGCTCCTTTGCAAAACCTCAAGAGATATTCAGGTTTAGACACTAAAGTGGGGCCCAGTGGTTCAAGGACTTGCCCTGACTTTCGAACAATGATGATGATGATGAAGAACAGTACCCATAGATCGTCACCGTCTGGTAACTCCCGGCCGCCAACTATCGGCACTGGGATGTCAAAGTCTAGCATAGGGTGGGGTGGCTTCCTGTGGACGAGAGGAAACACACTTAAGAACTTGACCATTTTTTTATGTTGGAAATTACAGTTCAAACCTGTTTCAGAGACTTGAAGCAGAAGATGTTGTACTCTCCAAGCAGACGTTTTGGGCTTTGGCTTATTTAGACAAATGTTTTTCTTTGTACCAGTGTCTTTTTAGCCAAACCGTAGTTTATTTGATACTGGCTTGCCAATGTCACACTGTCTTAAAATGAATCCAATATGACACTGTCTTCTAATGTATGATACCGTCTTGTAACTGCAAAAAGATCTGCTTGAAGATTTTTAAAATCTAGATGTACAACCTACCCTCTCAGGCAGGTCATCATGCCGTCGTACGAAGCCGTTGTGCAGTTGAGCGAGGCAGCGAGAGTCTCCGGCAGCGTGAGGTCGCCCCTCCGGCTGGACTTGACCCCGGCCACGCCGCTCTGGGACACCGCCCGGTGGAACATCCCGGCGCTGACCGGGGACATGACCAGCAGGGACACCAGCCACGCGCCACCGGACTGACCAAACACCGTCACGCGGTCAGGGTCCCCACCGAAGTTACGGATGTTGGATTGGACCCATTGGAGGGCTTTTACCTGTGATGTACCGGTAGTGGAAAGAAGTGCGTACAGTTGAGTACAATCATTACCTCTATGTATTCGTTTGTTTGTGTGTGTGACACTATGTTTTGTGTATGTGTGTGTGTCCGACCTGACGGTGTGTGTGTGTGCGTGTGTGTGTGCTGTATCCGCTCAGTTTCTTAGTCTTCTCTGATACGAACAAATAAAGTTAAAACCTGGACAAGACGACTGTCACCATGGTATAAACTCGAGCTGAATCAGTGTTAGATTAGTCATTATGTAGCAAGTGGCAAGCCAGAGTTGGAGGGGCTGGTAACCATACATTAGAAATGTGTTTGAGTAAGAATAAACAGAGCAGTAGTTTGTTAGGTTAGACCATGTTGAAGTAAACATAATGCATTGGTGTTGCAAATTTTACCATTCTTAGATGTGTAACGTTAGACTCTTTGAGAGGTAAAACTAACCACGTCCAGCACTGCATAATTCCCGTCCGTGTCGGAGTCCCGGGTCGGCATGAAGCCCAGGCCGCTCAGACGGTAGTTGATGGTTACCATGACGACGTTATTGAAGAACGTGGGGATCTCGGCCGGGTAGGTGTCGGCACTGCCGATGGCCATTCCTCCGCCGTGGAGCCACAGCATCACCTGGTGGAACAACACGGTACTGCAGATGAGAACGTACAACAAACACTAAACCACATATACACACATCGTTTATTTTCATCCCCCTTTCTCTCTGCCTGTCCCTCCCTAACCCTATCACTCTCCCAGTTTCTCGTGACTTATAATTGTTGGTATCATATCCAGAACCGTGTCTATCTATGACTGACCAGTAATCTCCAAGCAGATCATACAGTGGCTGCACAGTATCCATTGGCCTGGATAGTCTGCCTTGCCACTGTATGATCTGCTTGGAGATTAAGGATGAGGCACATGGTTTGGATAGTCTCTGTGTAGCTTTGCCCAAAGCCTGGTTCTGGATATGCGTGGACTATCCAGAACCGTGCCTGAGCATACATTGTAGTTCTGGATAGAGCACAGTTCTGGATGCATGGTTCTGGATGCAGCAGAGCACCTACCGGCAGCCCGGCAGTGTCCGACACGTTTGGCGTGAAGACGTTGAGGAAGAGGCAGTCTTCGCTGCTGCTGTTGCTGCGCCACTTGGTGATCTCCTCCATGAGCGTCTGCGGCGGGCCCGGGGGCTGCACGTCGTACACCTGCGGACACCGGCTCCCGAACTGCGACGCGTCCCGCACGCCTGTCCAGCTGGCTGGGTCCTGCGGAGGACGCCATCTGGGGAGGGAAAGAAGGGCAATTAAGGTTAATGACCTGGACCACAGGCTGTCACCATGGTAACTGGTGCTGTAGCAGACATCCAGGGGTGTTGGGTTACATTATGTAGCAAGTGGCAGGACAGCCTTAGTTGGAGGGACTGGTCACCATATATATTAACGGGTTTATCATTCTCGCATCTTTTCCACTGCTTATCCCTCTTTGTTCCTCCCTGCCTTGACTGTTTGCATAATAGTTTTGCCAGTCTACATTTCCCTTCATTTTTGCTTCTATACTGTGTAGGGTTAGAAGGAATAGTTTTTCATATTTATTGTTACATCATACATATACTCTGTACGTAAGATGACGTTATCCACACATGTATGTAGCTTTGTTAGATCTTTAGTTAAGTTGTAGAAGACCATACAAAAGTCTCTGTACTTTTTTGTTGTGTCAATAAAGAATCTCTCTCTTTTATGAACCTATATTTTGCTTAGCTCTGTTCCGTACTTCACCATTTGAGCTGTAAGCTCAAACAAACAAACAAACTAACTAACAAACTAACAAAAGTTCGACTCACCTGAGGTCCCCCACAGGCGGGGCGGCGTAAGGAATCCCCTTGAAGGTGTAAATCCTGTCGAAAACAGCGCCCCCTATGTACGAGGGGGTGAACTCCACCCCGTTCACGTCTCCATAGGTGGTAGAAACAACAACTCCGTCTGGACGGGTAAAAATTTGTTATAATTTACACAAAGGTTCATCAATAAAGATCGATGGATCAATTGATTGATTGATCAACTTGTGTTTAAATAGTTGGTATTCCCGGGAAAACATTTCCACCTTACTTAAACAATACGTTTATTTACTTGATAAGGACTCAAGGGTTGTGGAATATTTAACATGCTTGAAGTGTCTCAAACACGGAAATTCCAGCTTAGTTTAACGTTCTGTCGGAGAGGACGTCCCTAACCGAAGCTAGGTTCTCATTTTCACCTGAGCGAAGTGAGGAAACAGGTGTAAAGTGTCTTTCAACGGCACAACATCGGGCGTTCCTTAGGAGTCAATCAGCTGTGTACAAAGTACAAAGGTCGGACATGTACAACCACTACAGCAGTCTCCAAGCATTTGCTTAGGCAGCAAAATCGTACCAAACCGGCAAGGCGCTATCCAATTTCCCAGGCAATGTCCATTTAGCTATTAGTGCACTACCTAGCAGGCGAATTTGATACTGTGTTGCCGGTTTGTTACTTTGTTACGATTTTGCAGCTTTAACAGTTAAGGATCTGCTTGGAGATTCGTATGTTGACAGTAAGGGCGGTGCATGCTTGCTTTACGCATCACTACTTGTTAAGGCTATAGAAAGTGGCTACAGAAACTAGTACCACTCACAGTGGTACAATGCCAGGCAAAAATGTAATCTCCGAACATATATTTTGGTGAATTCCTACAACTTACAAGACAGTATAGAATTGGCAAGACTGTATCAAATCGGTAGGGCAGTATCAAATACGCTTTAGGTTTGGCTGTCGAGAAAAAAAATACCGGTACACTTCAGAATAGAAAGCTGAATAAATACATCTAGTATCTAAAACACGTTAAGAACAAGACGAAGCCTAAACCTCTGTTTGGCAATCGGAGAGTACAACTTTTAAGTTAACTTTTAAGTTTTGAAATACTAGTATCTACATGTGACGATCAGATATAAAATCAAGTCCAACCCACCTGCGAACCTTAGCAGTGTCGCCAGCCCCGCCCAGACGACAAGCTCCCTCATACCTGAACTTCTACCTGCACACCTGGCCATGTTGTCTCTGATACTGAGACGCTAGTTGAGATCCTAGCTAGTTTGTGCCTACAATAAATCTGGACTGGGCTCGACAAGCGGCTTGCTTTATCAAGGCTTGTTGATGAATGAATGAACGCTGATGTCATGTACTGTTTTACCTGCCAGCGTCAGTTGTTTACCAAGACATGCTAATTAACCTACATGGCTGTCCGCGTTGGTGAAAGGGGGTTGCGTGCTTTGAACCAGAACCGGTATCCTTGCCCGCGATCGATCTTAAGAGAGTTCAAAACCTATCGCTTAATCTTTTAATTCATTTGTGTTTGAACATTCTACCTCCATGGTTTGAAAAAGTTTAATACTGTCTCCCTATGACAAACGTAGGTGTGGAATTCTGTGGCTGTTAACGGCACAAATTATTGTGGATTGCGAACTTAATGCCACAAAGAACATCGCAGATTAGAAAATTAAGGTCGGGGTCTAGTGGGGTGAACGACCTGTAGCACGCTCGGCTCTTCACTACCACATGACCATATATGGTCATCGGGTTCCAAGCCAACCGCGCGTCGCTGGGTTTCGAACGAGATCGCCATATTTGGGCATGGATATGTACAAAAATGGGTTTCTAAACCATATATGGCGAATTTAACCTGTAGTGGTTTTGCGTACGATTGACAGCGAGTCATCATTATTTTGGAAAGCTGCCTCAAAAGTTGTTATGTTAAATGCTCCCATACCGGAAGTCGCTTGCGAAGCTGACGTCGCACCCGACGAACGACCTTCAGCTGAATTTGTTGATCGATTGGAAGGTCATCGAAATTCGAATCGCTGGACTTGTCGAGAATATTTTCCACTTTAAAACTGTCGTTTTGAACCCCCTTAAAATGGCTTGAAAATGGCATTCTACCATTACCAAGCGAAATTGTCGCGTATAGCGTTATCTATTTCCAGTAAATTGTCACTTTCTGCAAGGTTACAACATCCAAATTTCAATATTTTTGAAGGAATAAAGAAGGAAATTCTATAAATCTGCTACCTTCTCGTTGAATACCGCTTGGTATTAATTAATTAAATGAAGACCTAATTTGTATAATAGTAATATATGGACAGGTGGTCACTATAGACAGAAATTTTACACCCCTGTGTAAAAATGCCATTTGGTACAGTCCGTCCATGTGCGCGGAGCCTTGTAGTGACACGGTGTCGTTCTTCTGGGTATTTTGCGAATTTTTTGGCCAATTTTCCAACTTTTTTCCTCAAAATATTCTTCCAACATATGCCACGACTTGTCGGAATATTTCAACGGTGGATTTATGCCGTTCTTTTGATGTTTGGGAGAGAAAATGCTCATTTCCTGACCGGGTGAACTACTTGGAGTTGGAGACAACAAAATGGCGCCTTTACTAGAGTTGGACAGACGGAAGACTATTCAGGTAAGATATCAAGCTGTTTTCGTCAAATTTATTTCCAATAAACTGATAACCTTTCGTTGTATGCTTTGTGTATTCTGTATGGTTTAGTGTGGTTCTTAGAATGTTACATATAACGTTAACATAAATTCAGCCGGTTTCTCTAACGTTATGACCATTCTACGCTGTGTTGAAAAGTCTGTTATACATGCGCTTCGTGCCATTTTGAACTTCTTGGAGAACACTAACGTTATATCTTATTTTTTGTCTGTCTAGTGGCTCTGGGGAGAAATATGAGTGTTTTCTAGTGGGAAAACTGTTCTGAAATAGAAAAGTTTTGTTCTAACGCCACGTGGTAAGCGCGGCTCAGCGACCACCTGTTGGAATGTGCCGCAGGTGGCGTTTTGATGTTCCCGCCAAAAATTGGCGCTCAAACAAGGCTTCCGCAAAGCATCAAGTACAGCTCCACTTAGCATATTTTAGTATTTTTCTACTTCTGATTAATTTCTAATTTCTGGTGTTGATGTGAAGATGACAAGGTACATGTTTTGTGCATACTTTGCTAGCCTTGAGAGTGAGGAATTCATACTATCAGGGTTGGCCATTTATTGATCTTGGCCTTTTTGCTGGTAATGTTCATATAGAAGCTTTTCATTGACGTCATGATAATTACCATTTGAATCCCGGTGACCAGGTGTTGGCGGGTAAATTGATTAAGTAGCAGCATGTTGGCATGTTTAACAGACATCACTGTACTCCAACATGGCGCTAGTGAAAAGCCTGTATTGTTCTAATCTAGGCAAATTTGTTTGTTCTTCATATAACAATTTGAAGAATATTCACATTTTTTGGCTTTTTCAGTATAGATTTTCAAATGCTCATGCACATCCCGGAAAAAGTCAGTGGTCTTCAGTGGTTGTATTATTGTGAGCTGCAACATACTTTTCTATATTCACCTTTACCTGGTTGCTTGTTGCATTGTGATGATTATCCTGTATCATGCATAGAATGGTGCATCCTGATGTTCCTGTCCTGACTGGGAGAAACCTGGGATGATGGGTGACTTCTTGAAGACACAGTGCAGTGAAGAGTTTGTACAGGTGAGGCAATGCTTCCAAACTTGCATTTTTCTTTCTGTGTTAAAACTCAGAGACATATAACACACATGTACTACCAGTAACATGTTTTAAAAAAAGTTCCATATACTAATGATCCTTTCATATAGTTAGGTGCATCCTGATGTTCCAGTCCTGACTGGGAGAAACCTGTGATGACTTCAGTCCAATGCAGACCACTGGAGGGCTCCGAGAACCAGTTGACTTGAAGACAATGAAGTGAAGAATTTGTACAGGTGAGACAATGCTTTCAAGCTCCTTTTTCTCAGCTGTGTTGGAACTCAGAGGCATAACACATCTAAAAAAGCTATTCAAGCATTACATTGATTTTATTGTTAGTCATTCAGTGTTGCCTGTAGATGCGCTTAGTTCCATATACTAATAAATGATTCTTTCATATAGTTAGGTGTGTCCTGATGTTCCTGTTATGACTGGGAGAAACCTGTGATGACGGGCGACTTCTGTCCAATGCAGACACGATGGGGCTGAGAAAGCCAGTGGACTTGAAGACAGTGAAGTAAAGAGTTTGTACAGGTGAGACAATGCTTTCAAACTTATATGTTACATTTTTTTCTCAGGCATAACACCAGTAACATGTCTGAAAAAAGTTTCTAGAGCCATTCAAGCAAATGGTTCCATTGATTTTATTGTACGGCCTTTCAGTGTTGCCTGGAGATGTCCTTCGTACGATATACTAATTAATGATCCTTTCCTATAGTGTCCTGATGTTCCTGTCCTGACTGGGAGAAACCTGTGATGACGGGTGACTTCTGTCCAATGCAGACCAGTTGACCTGAAGACACAGAAGGGAAATGAAGACCTAGAATGCAGATTTCCTTGGAGACACCGAGGGAGCCGAATAGTTTTCCCAAGTAAGCACGACTATTTCTTATCCTCACTTTCTTGAGAAATGTAAACACGGAATCAACAGTTACTCTAAACACTTCAGCTAGAATATTCTATGGCATAAAAATTTTGTTACGATTAACGAAACAAATGTGACGGCAGTGACAATGGACATGTCTCAAAGAGCATTCGGAAAGATGGCCAAAGTTTCTGTCTAGAACTTTTATTTCGTATGTGACTCAGTAACTTTCAAAAGTACGTATTATAATGTTTTGTGCTGTGCAGATATCAATAGAATATACGATGCTTATGTTTATGACGTATTTCACAACATGCTGCCTGATTGATTGCCTGCAAAAATCTGAGAACCACCATATAGAATTGATGTGGCCATAGCAGGACAATGTATTGCTGTTTTCATACACTGAGTTTTGTTTCTTTGTCTTCAAGATGTGGACCCGGAGTCTGGACTGTAGCAGGAGGGAAGAACCAGACTTTTATCGGCAGAGCTGTGTGAAAGAAAATGGGGAGGTGTGAGTATGGTTTCTTTGTTAACACAAGACAACACTCCACATGCACGCACGCATGTCTGTTTTTTTAATGCCCACTTCTCTCTACTCTGAGGGTCAACATGCCTTTTTTTCCATGAGGAGCCATTTACTGTAAATTGTGGCCGCTTTAATTTCACGTTGCTATCCTAAATTAGTCCCTGAAAAATTTATCATTTCATGTTATGAACACCAAAATTACCCAAAAATTGTCACTTTGGAATCTCTGAATTGTCCAAACATTGAACACCAAAATTACCCAAAAAGTTGTTACTTTGGTCCTTTCTCTAATTGTCCAAACAAGTAGTTCTTTTCACTGTTTACTTGTTAAGTCCATTTTCCTGCCAAAAACATTAAATAAGTGGGACCCTCACCTGGCTAATTAATTGGATTAACTTTTCCCGCCAAAAAACTTAGTATATACACCACTCTAACCTTGAACTTGTGCACCCCACTCTTCCTGCCCACCTCCCTTCTCCCACAGTAGTTACACTGTTCCAACACTTCAGACTTCTTTGGACATGTCACTTCTCCAAACATGTAGTCACCACACTCTGCTGCCCAAACACTTACTTGATTGAGTGTACTTTTTCAGTCACATTAGACTTTAGAATGACCTCTCGCTCTCTGGCCGAGTCAATTGCACTGGTATACTGATGTTTCGAAGCATCAATGTCTCCCAAAAAGACATCCCCCGGGGAGTACACTTAGTGCATTGACCGATCAGGAGACCATTCTAAAGTCTAATGTGACTGAAAAAGTACACTCGATCAAGTAAGTGTTTGGGTAGCAGAGTGTGGTGACTACATGTTTGGAGAAGTGACATGTCCAAAGAAGTCTGAAGTGTTGGAACAGTGTAACTACTGTGGGAGAAGGGAGGTGGGCAGGAAGAGTGGGGTGCACAAGTTCAAGGTTAGAGTGGTGTATATACTAAGTTTTTTGGCGGGAAAAGTTAATCCAATTAATTAGCCAGGTGAGGGTCCCACTTATCTAATGTTTTTTGGCGGGAAAATGAACTTAACAAGTAATCAGTGAAACAGAACTACATGTTTGGACAATTTAAGTGTAAAGAGAGGTTCCAAAGTGACAATTTTTGGGCAATTTTGGTGTTCACGACACGAAGCGATAAATTTTTCATTGACTAATTTAGCATAGCAACGTTAAATTAAAGCGGCCAGCTACAATTTATGGCAAATGGCTCCTCACGGAAAAAATGGCATGTTGACCCTCAGACTCAGAGTAGAGAGAAGTGGGCATTAAAAAAAGAGAAATGCGTGCATGCATGTGGAGTGTTGTCTTGTGTTAACAAAAAAAACATACTCACACCTCTCCATCTTCTTTCACATCACAGCTCTGGTGATAAAAGTCTGGTTCTTCCTCCTGCTACAGTCCAGTCTCCGGGTCCACATCTTGAAGACAAAGAAACAAAACTCAGTGTATTGAAAGCAGCAATTGGCCTGGCTAAGAACTAATGTCTACAATCTCCTACTATGGCCACATAAATCAGATATAGTGGTTCTCAGAATTTTGCAGGAAATTAGGTAGGCGGTTGACTGGTACATTTACTTTTTCTTGTTTGCAAATCAGAAAACCTTGTTGCTGACATGCATGTGTTACACCAAGTACGTTTATCTGTGACAGGTTTTCCACGGCATTTGCTGCATGCATCGCAGCTACATACAAGCCAGGAAAAAAACGAAATGAGAAAAAAAAACAGCTCGGGTGGTCACGAGAAAGGGCACAACTTATAAAGGGCTTTGTGATAGAAACATAAGCACGCAAACATGGACATAAAACAATGAGGGCTTCATAATCAAATACAAAAATGACAAAACGTCTTTGGTTAACTTGAAATTGCCTCAGATGTCACAAATTCAACTTCACCGGTACAACAAGGAGTATTTATCAAGTAGACATCAACTCATTTTGCTGCTCTTAGCTTTCCCGCGCTGATTTTGACCGAGGAGTTCGAAATAGAACAGGGGGTTCAACGTGTTTGATCAGGAAAGGTCCATTTAAACTGAAGTTTACCAAAAAAAAACATTCTTACCTGTCAGAACTCTTGAGCTTCTTCAGGGTTCTTGAGTCCTCATCGGGTCTGGTACAAACAGGAACAACAGCTTACTTTGGCTCTTCAGACACGCGTCTACCTGTAAATAAAAACAACAAACAGTTTAGGGCATTGGCGGAAGAAACATCTGATTAAAGAAGTGCATTCCATCAACAGCAACGTGATACAAGTTCGGCTGAAAACACAGAAGGAATTGACCATACAAAATAGAAGTAACTGTAAACACAGAAACAACAGTTTCTGTATTTACATTTACTTCTCAAGGAAGTGACAATAAGAAAAAGTCAAGCTTACTTGGGAAAAACTGCATTCTGAGTCTTCATTTCTCTTCTGGTCTACATTGGATTCAAGTCTCCTGTCATCACAGCTGCAGGTTTCTCCCAGTCAGGACAGGAACATCAGGATGCACCTAACTATATGAAAGGATCATTAGTACAGTGTACATGGTACGAGAGACATCTCCAGGCAACACTGAATGGCCGTACAATAAAACAGTATAAAACTGGTTGCGAACTTGAAAGCATCGTCTCACCTGTACAAACTCTTTACTTTACTGTCTGTATAATAAAACAGTATAAAACTGGTTACGAAATTAAAAGCATTGTCTCACCTGTACAAACTCTTCACTTTACTGTCTTCAAGTCAACTGTTTTTCTGAGCCCTGCATTGGACAGAAGTCGCCCGTCATCACAGGTTTCTCCCAGTCAGGACAGGAACATCAGGATGCACCTAACTATATAGTATATGAAAGGATCATTAGAGCATGTACATGGTACGAGGGACATCTCCAGGCAAGATTGAATGATTATAACGATATAATCAATGGAACTTCTATTTGCTAGTTTTAACATAGCTGAGAAAAAAAGGAACTCGCAAGCTTAAAAGCATTAATTTGTCTCACCTGTACAAACTCTTCACAGTCTTTAGGTCAACCCATGTTTTGAGTCCTCATCGCGTCAGGTTCGGACAGAAGTCGCCCGTCATCACAGGTTTCTCCCAGGCAGGACAGGAACATCAGGATGCACCATTCTATGCATGCATGATACAGGATAATCAGTACAACACATTAAAATTGTAATACATTTAGAACTTTTAATGAAAACGAAGTTGCGTTGTTACATTAAAAAAACTTGAACAACTAGGAAGAAAAGGACTTTCTTCAATCGTTGGGGTCAAAATATGTCTTTCATTGAGCATTTTGCTGTTGATTTAGAACCTAAAAAATTTTTTTTTTTTTTGCAAATCAGATAAAAATAGAAAGGGCGAATCCGAGAAACAGCAAATTAAATTGGTGTGACCTAAACCAAAAAATGATACCTAACTTATGTTGTGCTAAGTTTACTGCCAACTATTATTACAACATTCATTTAAGTAAGTAAGGTCAATCATTGTACAAATCGTTTTGATTCAGTGGGAACATCACATATAAAAAGGAATGAAAGACATCACTGCACCAAATTAAAAGACAAAACAATAAATCAGAGCCTTGTCTCCTTCATATTTATCTGCCATCCACATGGCATCTTTGCCTATTTTCGGCATGTTTTTTTTTCTGAATCAGGCGAAAATTAATGCGTGCGCATGTCATCCATAAACATTACTTGCTGTGGTCGAATTACTTTTTTTCAGTGCTCTGCAATATTGCAGAAGAGTCAAAATTTTGTTCTGCAATTTGAAAATACTTCCTGCAAATACACAAGGCTAATTCGAAATAACAAAATGCTAAACTATGCTACCAGGAGCTGTAATTTCGCCGCCTTGTTTGAGCGCCAATTTTTGGCGGGAACATCAAAAAGCCCACGTGCGGCACATTCCAACAGGTAGTCGCTGAGCCGCGCTTACCACGTGGCGTTAGAACAAAACTTTTCTATTTTTCAGAACAGTTTTCCCTCCAACATGAACTCATGGCTTTTCGTAGACCCACTAGACACACGAAAAATAAGATATAGTGTTCTCCGAAGACGCCACCAAGAAGTTCAAAACGGCACGAAGCGGCTATGTATAACTTTCAACACAGCGTAGAATGGCCAAACCAGCTAAATTGTAGCATTCTAAGAGCCACACCAAATGATACGGAATATAACTAACATACAACATAAGGTTATCAGTTTATTGTAAGTAAATTTGACGAAAACCGTCAATATCTTACCTTGAAAAGACTTCCCCACACCACGCCGTCTGTCCAACTCTCTGAGACGCCATTTTATTGTCTCCAACTCCAAGTAGTTCACCCGGTCAGGAAATGAGCATTTTCTCCCCCAAACATCAAAAGAACTGCATAAATCCACAATTATAACATCCCGACGAGTCATGGCATATGTTGGAACAATAGTTTCGAGACAAAAGTTGGAAAATCGACCAAAAAATTCGCCCAAACAACCAGAAGAACGACACTGTGTCACTACAAGGCTCCGCGCACATGGACGGACTGTACCAAATGTGATTTTTACACAGGGGTGCAAAATTCCTGTCTATAGCGACCACCTGCCCATGTCAGTCATACAAATTAGGTCTTCATTCATTTTACCACTTAATTTAACATGTCAAAAGTTGGAATAATCCTATCACTGTTTTTAATGCGTAAATATGACTCGTGTTTGTATTCTTTGTGTCGTTATTTGTGTTCGATACCCTGTACACCCCCACCGGCCCCTATAGTTTCACCGGTATAGTTTCAAGCCCAGAGTTTGAGCCTCAGTCTCTATAAGTTAATCGGAAAGGCAGGGTAATTGAAAAAAATTCACTGGCAAATTGGCTTTGCAAAAAAGCGGCATCCACTGTAACTGTGCCCTTCCTATGATAACAGTAGCGTTAACCCGGGGACGGTCGGCGCGGCACACACCGCGCGTCTCCAGTCACTGCCGGCGGGGAGAAACTCCATGTCCGCCCGCAGAAAACTCCGCCAAGTCACGGTCATCCTTCAACCTCAGTTACTGGAGTTTTACAGCAAACTGTCACCTTACTGTAGAGCCTAATAGACGTCCCAGCAACTGCTAGATGCTAAATAAATAACGCACAATAATTATACGCAATCGAATGCGTAAAAATGCGGTCACGTATAAACGGGAATTCTTACGGGAGGCCCCGCCACTAGCCCCCGAGGAAATACCGCTCCCGACTCCACACCGTACGGCCAGTTTTTACTGAAAAGCAGCAGCGGTTCGTTCACTACCTTTGTCTTAATCATAATCAACACCTTTTCATCATCAATTCGTAACACTCTCTGTTGAGAGGAAACTGATCTTAGAGTTTACTTTCACGTATGTTTCATTCATTTACTCGGAACCCTTGTATCACTTGTTTACTTTATTACAAACATGACAATGTTGACATGTGATAATCACTGCATTGTAAATATAGGACTATAAATGTTAAGAAACTGCCTAACTGTTTGAAATATCACCACGTCTGAAAAAAACATATAGCCTTCACGCTCCACCCATGCTTTATAAAGTACATTAGTTTCCAAGATTTGGTATCAGGTAAAAGAATTGCCCACCTATACTTTAACTTTTTATGACAAGACGGGTTGGGGACCTTCCATAGTTTCTCCATAGTTAACTTATCTCGAGTGTCGATTTGCGATGATCTAATCACAGATGGCCTTCTTACACAAGCTCATATTGTTCAGTACTATTGTTATGTTGGGATGTGACGTGTTGTCCCCATAAATAACTTTCATCATGGTCAATGACTCTTCATAATACATCATGGCTTTACTGTGATCACCGAGTACTTCCCAACATTTACCAATGTTATTAAGTGATTCAGCAATGTCTGGATGTACTCTGCCTTCACCATAGATAGCTTTCCTCATATGCAATGACTGTTCGTAATAACCAATAGCTTTCTTCTGATCGCCAAGCTCACTCCAACATACCCCAATGTTGTTTAGTGATGAAGCAATGCTGGGATGTGGCGTTGTTTCGCCATAGATAGCTTTCCTCATCTTCAGTGACTGTTCGTGATAATTGATAGCTTTCCTCTGATCACCAAGTTTCATCCAACAGTTCCCAATATTGTTTAGTGATCCAGCAATGCCGGGATGTGCTGTTGTTTCGCCATGGATAGCTTGTTTGATCTTCAGTGACTGTTCGTGATACCTGATAGCTTTTCTCTGATCGCCAAGGTCACTCCAACATACCCCAGTGTTGTTTAGTGATGAGGCAATGTCGGGATGTGGCGTTGTTTCGCCATAAATAGCTTTCATTATCTTCAGTGACTGTTTGTAATAACTGATAGCTTTCCTCTGATCGCCGAGGTCCCTCCAACATGTACCAATGTTGTTTAATGATGAAGCAATGTCGCGATGTGGCGTCGTTTCACCATAGATAACTTTTTTCATCTTCAGTGACTGTTCGTGATAACTAATAGCTTTTCTCTGATCGCCACACTTTCCCCAACAGTTCCCAATGTTGTTTAGTGATGTGGCAATGTCGGGATGTGGCGTTGTTTCGCCATAGATAGCTTTTCTCATCTTCAGTGACTGTTCGTGATGAGTGATAGCTTTCCTCTGATCACCAAGGTCACTCCAACAGGTCCCAATGTTGTTTAGTGATCCAGCAATGTCGGGATGTGGCGTTGTTTCGCCATAGATAGCTTTGTTCATCATAAGTGACTGCTCGTGATAACTGATAGCTTTTTTCTGATCGCCAAGGTCAATCCAACATGTACCAATGTTGTTTAGTGATGAAGCAATGTCGGGATGTGGCGTTGTTTCGCCATAGATAGCTTTCTCATCTTCAGTGACTGTTCGTGATAACTGATAGCTTTCCATTTATCATCGAGTTTACTCCAACAGTTCCCAATGTTGTTTAATGATGTAGCAATGTCGGGATGTGGCGTTGTTTCGCCATAGATAGCTTTCGTCATCTTTAGGTCCTGTTCATGATAACTGATAGCTTTCCTCTGATCACCAAGCTCACCCCAACACACCGCAATGTTTCCAAATAACGAGGCAAGGTTTATAGGTTTTTCTATACCTCCATAGATAGCATTCCCAATGCTAAGTGCCCGTTTGTAGTAGCTCATGGCTTTCTCATAATCACCACGCATGTGCAAGACATTGCCTATTTCATAAAGTATTTCGAACTGTTTTTCCTCGTCACCATCCGAATCTTTCAGAGCTTCCTCCAGGTGACGTCTGGATGCGTCTAACTGCCACAGCTGTCGTGATATTCGACCCTTTGTTAGAGATGTGGTGTCAAAGATGGCTGTTGGGAACATTTTTGTCGTCGGATTTTTCTTTGCAACTGTATACGTAATGCATCGTTTAAATGGAATGGCAGTATAGTAGTATCTGAACAACATTTTAGTGTCCGGTATGTAGAAAACTGACTGAACAAAAGTGTCATCTATGTCATGTTTGTCCAGTTGGACTTTCATCTCCGTGAGAGGAGACAGTCTGTCCTTCTGTCCCCCGTTGGCAATGTACGTTCTTAACCGTAGCTCCGCTGAGATGCTGATCAGTACAGTCAAGTGGTGGGCATCTTCGTCACTGATCCGCTGTGTCTTGTGTAACTCTTCTATCATTCCCCACACACTGGGGATCGTTATACCACAACAAATACTCAACACATCAACGGCCACGCTGGGAAAACGGTAGATTTCCTTCTTTACATCCAGAAGCTGCCCAGTTGGCTCAACGTTTTCTATTTGCCCAATATTATCCTTCAGTGTCAGCATTGCTGAAAAACGTGACAATACAGGAGACCGGTCGACGCTTCTTTTGACAATGCCTGCATACTCATCTACCAAAGACTCGTCTCCTGTCAAGTAGGTCACCCGTCTGAGGATGTCTGACAGGTGATAGCCTTCCGCCAGGGCGATGTGCAGATGCTGATATTCGGCCAACTTGGAGGGAGTCTGGATGAGACTAACGGGAGATTTGCTTTTGGTCTCGTCTCTTCCAAACGGAGTCTTAGAAGCCCATGGCATGAAGCCGTCGAAGGCGAAGCCGCGAGGTGTGACGGAGTCGTAGAACCAGTCTTTCTCTGGGTCTTCTGAGAGAAAGTCGTTGAGTGACGGGATTGCCATGGCTGGGAGGATGGTTTCCCCAAGGTTGATGACTTTTAGATGTAAGTAGTGTGTGAGATTTAGGAAGTACCTCCGTGTATCATCATCATCCTTCCCCTCCTCAATCAGAATGGCGAACTCCAGGTCGGAGTACGGCGTCACCAGTTCTGTGGCCTGTGACCCCAACCCAATGAAAGCGTACTTACAGGGAGGAGGTCCGATTTGGGCGATGCATTCATCTGTCAGTACTTGGATAAACTCTTGTCTTCCAGCTGCGATGCTCTTGAACAAGTTCTTGATTGCTTCAGCTCGTTTGATCTCTACCTCTCTCACGACGGGATCGTCTTCATCATACTGATAAGGGTTGTGTTCCTGATGAATTGCTTCGAGCTGAGATTTTGCACAGGCGCGCGAGTTGTCCAGTTCCTTTATGTGATCTAACGCGCTGCTATACGGACACGGTTCGCAGTCAAGGTTACAGGTGTTTCTGAGAAACTGCCTTTCTGTTTCTCGCAGTTTCGTTACCATGTTTTGTTTGTCTCCATCTGTTCTGGCCATGGAGGCGTTATACAGAGCTGCCGCCTGTGTGAATTTCCTACCTTCTCCAGTCCGCTTGCCTCGCTCGACGTAGACGTCACCCAACCTGCACAGACAGTCGGCTTCTTTAGCCTTCTTGGGTTTACTTGGGTCTGTATATGGGAATTAGAAATAAATGGATAAATTATTCGGATGGATCAAACTGATACCTTCATGGATGATATCTATGTTTGAACGTACGGAAATTCGTCCAAAAATAACACTGTCACTTGTAAAATATGATAACTATAGAAGTTGTCAAGAATTGAATTTTTGATGATAGAGGAAATTAGTTTTGACTCTTTATCGTACTGCAACTTTTAATTAGACATATCATGAAGACAATGGATGGAAAGTATATAACAAACCATGAACCAGCTTCAGGGCGGCTGCTAGGTTCTGCTCTGCTGCGTCCAGGTCTCCATTTTCCACGTCACGGTCTGCCGTCTGGATGTACCTGCGGTAGGATCTAAACAACAAAACAAGTATTTTTAAATACTTGTTCTTTAAAAATTAACATGCTTCACAAAGGCGACAAGTGCGCCACAAAGTGTTGAACAAAGCATTCATTAATATTGCCACAAACTGACTAGTATTTTTGACACAGTTATCCACTTTTGCATTCGATAACGTAATGTAATAAATTTTGGACAACAATATAACCCATATTCATATTTGATATTCAAGAGTTATTAAGATTTGAAGAATCAACAACACCAAATACATTAGACAAGGAAAGAGGCACCAACATGTCGTCCACTTGACTGGTGCTTCCGTCGCTAGAGGACGCAGCTGAGAAGGCAGAGAAGTGGCCCTTCCGTCCCCTTACATTTTTCTGTCGTTGCGTACGTGTTGACCTCTATAGGAACCGATGGGAAGCTTATGATTACTGGTCAGGTTATCTAATCCACAAAAAAAATCGACCAATGGTCAAAGGCTAACGACCTGACACAATGTTGAATACATGTACACTACAGAGTATTTGGACGGGGATATAAAATGTGATGATTATATATACATATATAACTACAAGAACAAAATAAGACACATTTTATCCTATTGTCAAGATGTACACATACCCACCAAAGGAAAATACATATTCCTTGCACTATTCTGTCCCCAAAGATTAATTAACTAGATTCAGTACAAACTCGACACCCACAGTTTTGTTCGGGGAATTAAGGAATGAAGTGACGAAATCAATACAAGAATCTGTTTTTTTGACCTCAGGTGACACAATAAGCCTTTCACCAATAGCACCGCGAAATGCTAGCCTGGGTACCATCCTACTTGTACGCCGTGGCTCCCACACTCGCTTCCCTAATAGGGAAGCGAGTGTGGGAGCCACGGCGTACAAGTAGGATGGTACCCAGGCTAGCGAAATGCATGACGGGATATATTTAGATAAACAAACCAGGAAGTGCACTCGTGAGTTCTGACTAAGTAAAATAGTTCACTCACCTTGTTTCTTGTTGTGGTGATGTCTTGCCTGATTTTTGCGGTGTGCAGTAAGCGGTGAACAATGACAACTGTTCCATGAACGTTGTGACACCGCGCCAGTGCCCTGTTGTACAGAGCAGTAGCTCTGGTCAAGTTTCTAGTGTCTCCAGTTTCTGTTCCTCTTTTCTGGTACACGTCACCCAGACTCTTGATCGCTTCTGTTTCTAACATGCTGTTGTCGTTTATTATCGCCTCTACCATCATCTGTGCGTATCCAACCAGCAAAGAGTCTCTGTTACCTCCAGTAGCCCGTCTCTTGTCCAGATCTTGAAACTTTGCCGCTACCTTTGCAGGTGTAGTCGTCTCCTTGTCTTCAGTTGGATGTTCCTTACCCTGTGACGACACCCCTTGTAAAAGCCTCTCCATGTAGTGGTAGCGGTGTTCTATACCATCTGCCTGTTCTTCATGGTAACACCGTACCATAGCAGCCAGATAAAGGGCCAAGGCTGTGTTGAACTTCCCCACGTCCTTCCCGAGTCTTCCCTTCTCCACGTTCACGTCGCCTAGAGTTTTGAGCAGCTCCACTTCCGCCAGCCTGTCCGTGTCGGCCATGGCGTCCACCAGGGCACGGAGGTAGCCTGTCTCCGCCCGGGCTAGTCCGTACCTCCTGCCCTTCTCGTCCGCCTTACGGAGTTTCTCACACACCCGCAACATGGCGAGTTTCTGCTGCGAAAATGTCCCTAAAACTCCTTGTCTTCACGGGTTCTCTGTGTTAGCTTTATGGGCCTGACTTGAACAGGTTTCACACTGCTTGTGTCAACATTACGTCATCTTTCAATGCAGAGGTCAATGGTAAAATACACAAAAGGTTCGGAAATACCCGTGTCCGTAAACATGTCAGGTAACCTGCCCACCTGCGTAAAGTGCTTAAGTGCTCAGGCCGGGCCTCTTGCTTTCTTAACACAGCTTTCGAGGCATCCTGGTTCTTCGCCGACACCACTGCGTCTCTAGCCTCCTTATCAGGCGTTCCCGAGTCGGATTTTCTGATCAAACGTCCGGAGATATATGTAGGGTTGCCGGCCGGAGCTTCTATTGCGTGCGTTTGATCAGAAAGTACCCCCCCCCCCAAAAAAGGCCGATCCGGGAACGCCTGAAAATGAGGCTATCCATCCATCTCTGGGTTCTAAACGATTATATAAAGTCCATTGTCATTTTCCATTTGATCTTTCCACCATTTGGGGTTTTTCAGGTGGTCTCGTGTTCGGGAGACCCTGCTGGTATACCTTAGGCCATGTCTGTACACCCAGAAATTACAGTATATTCCTACCTACCCGAAAAAATCTACTCTACTCTTCTCAGGCCTATGCACTGTACAGTCTGTAAGTCTATGCTAAATTAATGTTTTCTGCCCGGCAATGTGACCGTTTATGGTGTCAATGTTTTGTGTAGCGCTGGTGACATTGACAACATTTTCATTAGGCCTTTTACCACGGTTCCCACTTGGTATTAGGCGGGCCGTTGATTCTGTACTTGGGTCGATGCCCTGATATCCCATATCGGGATTCCATATGTACTGTATTGTGGATTTCCTATCAAATAAATAAGATCAAATAAATACATGTAGATCGGTGAATAGCGAGTGACCTTTGTCAATCAGGTCTACTTTTACTGCTTCGTGCCTTGAATTCCACTCCAGTACAACCGTGCCAGAAATTGTGTACTGGCACCCCTACTTTAGATTAAGAACCGCATCAGCAGCCTTTCCCAAGGATTCATAAAGAGCCTCGGCCTACTGTGAGCAAAACGGGTTTAAAAACTGTCAGTGTTCAGTTGAATGGTATTGCTTACCTTTTAACCTTCTTGTTTCCGCCATAAAGACCTGCCTCTTCGCTCCTATATTTCAACATTTCCAACATCTGTACTGGAGAGAAAATTTTTGCTCGGTTGTCTTATCATTTTATTTTTGCAGTGCAGTTTCTGTACATGCCGCCAGATGGCGTGCTGCTATTGATGAATTTTGAACCTTAAGGTAGGTATTTTATTTTGTTTACGATTTTCCTTCTAGTAAAGTCTCATAACCAGTTTCTGTATGTACCGACCACCCATGACCTGACCTCTGACACCGCAGGTACTAGATGCGCTGTGTAGTCCATCAATGTCATTCCAAGGTCAGGTGTAAGTTCGGACAGAATCCAGACGCGGACCTGTGGCTGCAACCCGCGGGTCGGATTCCCAACCGGCGTGTTGAAGTCGCCAATTTCGGTCCAATCTTAGCTCAGAGACAAGGCCAAAGTCTAGGTTTGATAACCATCTACTAGTATCGTATATGAATATTTGCAAGTCTCAGCCATCGAACTTGGACGTAGAATTCCAAGAATCTTTTTAAGTTTAGAAACACCTCCAAGTCCTAACAATCTAAAAATTCTTGTATATATGTATCGTGAAATCAACGAGTCCTGAAAACTTACGAAGTATCACATCTGATCATCTGCTACTTTTCCAGCACTGATACAATTCTTGCTACAACCAACGACACATCATAAGAACAGAGGACAGCACTACTGGTCATGTAACGTTTATTTTTGGTGTAAGTAATAAAAAAACATTTGAAGCAGAACTAGTATTCTTCGTGTGGCACTTGTAGACCCAAAAATAACATCTTAGCTTCCAAAATTTACACATTACAGCGTACCACATAAAAAGGGCCACTTTTCTCGAAAGTGGTTCTAAATAAACTAGATCTGCGGGAACGTTACACTTGGCACTACCCTAAACAAGCGTCAATCTCATTAAACAATGATACATTATGTACACTTCGTCATGTCAAACATTTGGATAAAAGTTTTAGAAAACGTCATAGTAATAACTTATGTATACGTATTAAACATTGCGATGGAATGTTAATTGTCACATCTGTCTCTAATAATATCCGTACATTCTCTTGATATGTACATTTGCGAGAATTCATCAAAAATACGGACAGGATTTTTATAGCATTGATACGTTATCGAACCATCGTCAAAATAGCAGGATCTGCTAAGCCGTGCGTACGTTCATTATTACATGGGATAAAAAATTTCCATGATTTTCCAGAAAGTGATTAATTAATTATTAAATCTAGCGGTGAAAGTCGATCGTATCAATCATCAATACTCTGTTCGAAAAGTATCAAAAGTGATTCTCTGGAAGATAACATACATAAAACACTTAAAACATTTTCATACATAAACATTTGTCTGTCTGTACATTTGATACAGAGTTTCACCATGTAGAGTTCTGTCTCATATTCTGAGCTCCTGCTCGGAGCCCGTGGGTGACGGCACGCGCGTCATGAACGTGGAGGAGTAGGCGGAGCGGCGGTGCGGCGTGCTCGCGCCGGAGTTCGGGCCCGTCACCAGCGGCGACACGGAGGGCGACCGCGTGGCCAGCGGCGACAGGGACGGGGAGAAGCTGGGCGTGAGCGCAGGCGACGTGAAGGTGGACTCGTGGCTGATGGGGGAGCGGGGCAGGGAGGATATGGAGGTGGCCTGGCTGGTGCGGGACGAGCCGCCCAGCGCGATGGGCGCGATGGTGGAGGTGGAGCTCTGCGGCAAGTTCGTGATCAGGGGAGGGGGGTGAGTTCTGACTTTCGGCGTGAACGCCGACTTGGGGTGGTGGATCTGCCGCTTGGCGACAGTCTCGTCTTTCAGCTTGGCGATCTCGAGGAACACGTCAGCCATGGGCTGATACTGTGGACCCCAGTCCAGCAGGTAGTCCCAGTTATAACTGCCTCTGAGCTCCTCCTCGCTGGCCACGATAGAGCTGAGCGAGCCGGCCACGGACGGCTGCCCGTCGTCGATGAGCACGAAGTCGCGCGTGCCGTCCATGATGGCCTCGTTCTCCTCCATGCCGACCTCGTGCAGCTTCTGGTGGATGAGGTTGCCGATGTCCATGTCCCCGCCGGCCTCGCCGCCGCCCTCGTCCCGGAACACGTGCATGCTCTCCACGCTCTTGCTGATCATGGTGTTGAGGTGCGAGCCCTGGTTGGACGTGACGGCCAGCCGCGAGATCAGGTCCGCCGTGTCCTTCACCGACATCTCCGACATGGCGTCCTCGTCGTGCTGGATGCCCGAGTCCGGGATCTCCCGCACCTTGTGCTGGTCCGAGTTGGGGGAGATGGAAGCCGGCGTCTCGTTGATCTTCCGGATCTCCTCGTCCTCGTCCACCTCGGAGGAGCCGCGGCCGCTGGACTGGGAGTTGTTGGAGTGCTCGGAGATGTCCGTGCGCGTCAGCGTGCCCATGTCGCCCGAGTTGTCGGCCGTGGCGGCGAAGGAGGGGTGCCCCCGGAACATCCTGAGCTGCTGGCTCTGCTTCTGGCTGCCGTCCCGCCCGAACGAGTGCGTGTTCTGCACCACCACCGTGTCGAACGACCCGTCGAACGAGGTGGGCGGCGGCCGCTGCTTCCTGCGCTTGAACTTGAGCACGACGAGGACCACGCAGAGGATGACGGCGATGAGCGCGAAGATCAGGATGAGAGCCAGCGAGAGCGGCGTGAGGGGCTCCAGTCCAGTGTAGGCGGCCGGGTTGCACCCGGGGCAGCTCCGGTCAATTTTCACCGAGATGGCCTTCTGCTGTTTCTGAGAACCGGGCCTCCCCGAGCTCGCCTCCACGATCATGTTGATCTGGTCGTCGTTCGTGGCTTGCCGGCGCCTGCGCCGGGCTTGGTCGGTTGTCGCGTCGCCCTCCAGCAGGCTGGCTTTCACCGTGATCACCCCGGACTCGTTGATGGCGAACTTGTTGCTCTGGATGGAGTACGTGACGATTCCGTCGGGACCGCCGTCCTGGTCCGTGGCCTCGACCTGCCCGACGAAGGTCCCGATGTCGGCGTCGGCCATGACGGTGAAGATGTAGTTGTTCTCGGTGAAGACGGGCGGGTACTCATCCACGCTGGTTATGGACACGCCGACCTGCACGTCTGTGGACAGCCCGCCCGTGTCCGTCGCCCGGATGTAGAACCCGTACGTGTTCGTGGTCTCGTAGTCGAACACCTCCCTGGTGCGGACCTCGCCGGTGCTGGCGTCGATCGCGAACGCGTCCTTGCCCTGCGCCACGCCGCTGCTGCCGTCCCCGGCCACGTCCCGATCCAGGATGGCGTACGAGAGCGTGCCGTACACGCCGGCGTCCTTGTCCCGCGCCTCGGCGGTGAACACCAGCGTGCCGACCGGCTGGCCCTCCGGCACGTCCTCCAGGTACATCAGCACGGGGAAGTCCGGCGGGTTGTCGTTCTCGTCGATCAGGCTAATGAGGACGGACGCGATGGTGTGCTTGGCGCCGTCCGAGGTGCTGTCCTGTGCGCGCACCGTCAGGTTGTGCTGCGCGACCGTGTCGTAGTCCAGAGGTCTCGCCACCGTGACGGCGCCGGTCTGTGCGTCGATGGCGAACAGCCCGTCGTCGTTCCCAGACGTGATCTCGTAGTGGATGTCTGCGTTCGGGCCGGAGTCGGCATCGAAGGCGAACACGCGCACCACGAACGCTCCGACGGGCGCGGACTCGGTGATCTGGGCGGCGTACTGCGTGGCGTTGAAGACCGGCGAGTGGTCGTTCACGTCGTCGACGATGACGTACACGGAGACCGTGCTGTTCCGCTCCGGGGTCCCGCGGTCGCTGGCCAGCACTCGCAGCGTGTACAGCGCCACCTCCTCGCGGTCCAGCGACCGGAACAGGATGATCTTCCCCGTGTACTGGTCCGAGTTCGATCCCGGCCCCGGCTCGATCGTCTCGATCTGGAACTTCCCGTCCTCGTTGCCCTGCACGATGCCGAAGTGGATGTTGCTGTTGTCGTGCGATTGGTCGGCGTCCGTGGCGGTAACCGTGGCGACGGTGGTCCCGCGGGCCGCGGCCTCGCTCACGTGCTCCCGGTACTCTCCCGCGGTGAACTGCGGCGCGTGGTTGTTGATGTCGTTGACCTGGATCCTAACGGCGACGACGGAGGCCAGGGATGGGACGCCGTGGTCACGAGCCTCGATCACCAGCTGGATGGTGGACTGCATGCGGGTGATCTCAATCGTCTTGTTGGTGAAGATGGTGCCTGCAGAAAAAATAATGTGACACACATTTGTTAGCTCTATGACCAACAGTACATCACGGACAAATCAAGATTGAATGGACATATACAGACCACTAGATATGCAATAAGTTTTGCAAGATATCCTGCAATCTTTCACAAAACACCATGCAGAGTTTTTTTTCAGTTGTAATTAGTATTCTGTTTTGCAGTTGTAAGTGTGTGTAAATGTGTTTTTGTAATCATGTGTATACTGCCACTTTTATGGATGAACTCCAGGAAGAACAGATGTACTCTAATCTACTAATGGATTTCTAACAAAACATTGGTATGAAGAACTGACCGTTTCTGGGGTCCACGTAGAACCCTTCGACCGGTGCCACCGTCATGCTGTAGGTGATCTCAGCATTCCTGCCGGCATCTCGGTCTGTTGCCGTCACAGTCGCGACTGAGTAGTGAGGCGGGACCATCTCTGCTATGTCCACCTGGGGAACAACAGACAACACTGTCAGAAACACATAATGACACAAGAGGCGAGAAGTTGAACCAGTAGCCATTAGTCGTTGTAGACAAAGTAAGACACAAGATAACTGTACTGAATTTTGTCACCACTACTTGTATTTAGCACATAAGAGCATAAATATATGATAAAGGTCTTCAGAAACACACACTAAAAGAAAAGGCAAGAAGTTTGACCTGTACATGCTACTATACATTAGAACTGTAGATGTAGATGAAGTAAGAGACCATTTTCCAAATGTATGATAAAAGTCTTTCATTCATTCACATTTGATTTCATTCAGATGTGACTTCTATGCATTATAGGTATTCTATGTATTCTAGATATTCATTTTGGGCTATAGCCTCTTCTGTATCCAAAAACATGGAAGTTTTGCTCAATCCTGCAGATTGGAAGTATTTATGTTTTTGAGGATAGGGCAACTGTTTTTTCCCCAATCCTCAATGAATAAATGTGAATAGAATGAAATCTTCCCCGTACCTGGTAAGTCTGCTGGTTGAAGACTGGCGGGTTGTCGTTCTCGTCCAAAACGTTGATCTCCACGTTAGTCTGGTCTGTGTGCAGCTCATCTGAAGCAACTATCGTGATCACGTAGCTCTGTGTGGTTTCCCGGTCCAACGGCTGGGCCAGGGTGACCTTCCCGCTGTATCTGTCGATGCTGAAGACCCCACCAGGGTTTCCTTGCGGCGTGAAGGTGTAGGTGATCGTTGGGTCCGTGTCGATGTCGTTTGCAGTCACCAACGCAAGCTCGCTCCCCACCTCAGCACCTGAGAAAAGGGAGGATGAACGTTTGTTAATAGTTGTTGGTTGAAGGCTAGCAACAAGAAAGGACATCACTGATTTTCAATACAACAGTTCTGTTTACATACAGGTTTGGTTTAATTTTTTAGTTCATAGTTGACCATATGAAAAGTACTTTACTTTTGCTATTATCAAAGCTTCTTCCATCATCATCTTCCATTCATTTTTTTTTACGTGTCAAGACCTACCGACTTCATCCATAACTCCAATCGAAACATCCAAATACTATCAAAAACTAAAATTCAACTCATCTTCTACATGTAGCACATTGAGAGGGGGTAGGTTCGGGGAATATGCTACATGTAGAAGACTTCTGTCCTACCACTTGCTACATAAATATAATCCAACACCACAAAGCTTACCTTCCGGCACGTTAACAGGAAGGTAGGGTGAGGGCAACCTGGGTCGGTTATCGTTGATATCCACAACACATTACCATTCCCTGATGCTCTGTCCTACCACTTGCTACATAAATATAATCCAACACCACAGAACTCACCTTCCGGCACGTTAACAGGCGGGTAGGGTGCAGGGAACCTGGGTCGGTTATCGTTGATATCGACCACGCTGATCCTGAGCGTTGCCGACCCGGTCAGGCGGGGCGTGCCCTTGTCGACGGCGCGCAGCTCCAGACGGTAGCTGTCCCGCACCTCCCGGTCCATCTGCACGTTTGTCGAGATGATCCCGCGGTCCCTGTCAATCACGAAGGCGTTGTCGTGGTTACCGCTCACGATAGAGTACTGGACCTCCGAGTTGGTGCCGCTGTCTGCATCAGTCGCTGAGACCTGGATAGACAAACAAAACAGTCATGATTTATTTAATGTTACACATCAATAGCAGATGTTGCCACTTTTGCACTTTGAGTTTTTGCTGTTCTTGTCAAAAGGAGCCATTGACACAAGTTATGGCAAAAAAGTATTAGACATAGCAATGCTATAACAGAAACTTTTCTGCTGCATAAGAAGAGTGGAATCATTTCATCAGCTGACCAACATCTTTTGCACCACAGTTGTTCCTCAATAAGACATCTTGAGTCGCATGGTTCCTGTTTAAAACCTTAGATCAGTCACTGATCAATTTTGGCAAAGTGATTTCTTCACTGGCTAAGGCTATAGCAACTTTTCTGCAGATCTTACCTGTATCACGAACATGCCCCTGTCGTTGCCCTCCCACACAGACGTGGTGTACCGGTCCTGGTCGAACCGCGGAGCGTTGTCGTTCTCGTCCCGAAGGTTGACCCACACTGTGGCGTAACCGTACAGCGAGGGGGTGGTGGAGTGTGCCGTCACGATCAGCCGAACGCGCTGGGCCGACTCAAAGTCCAGATTGGTCGAGTCCTTCACGGTGATCAGCCCGGACTGCGAGTTGATCTCGAAGGATTCGTCATCGTTCCCGCTGGCAAAGCTGTGGTAAAATCATGGTTTATTTAAGTTGTAAGTACACCACGTTTACAGACAAATAGAAAACTGCTCTTCTCTTCACATCACAAAAACCCAGACATTATAGAAAAAGTAGGATTATTCATATTCCACTGCCTCAGAAAAAGTTAGAATTTACATGAACTTGAGACGGTGCTGTAACATTTGTCAAGGACTAGGACTCGCATTAAGATATTGAATTATTGTAAAGTTCAAACTTTGTTCCAACACAAGAAAGGACCTTCATCAGATGTGTGAACTGTGATGCACTCGCTAAATCTCCAGAGAGATCTTCTGACGAAGGTTGAAGAGATTGACCAAAAATTTATGCTGAGTTCCTTTCTTGTGTACTGTTTGAACTTTATAACTATGAATTCTACCAACACAGATGAGCTTTCATTCAAGATATACAATATCAATATATGACTAACCTGTAAGTGACAGCTGCGGCCGCTCCGTCCTCGCGAGCTGCGCTGACAGAGATGATGTCTGTGTTGGCGGCGGCGTTTTCGCTGATGTAGGCGCTGTAGGTTCCATTCTCAAACCGCAGGGTCGTCATGCTGGAGTCACTCATCGTGATCACTACAAGGCCTGGGGACAAGAAGCAGCAATGATGACTTCAGATATACTAGTGTAACAGTATTCTAGCATTAGGCTTTCTCCCCGAGAGCTTCTTGCTAAACACCTCTAACTACACTTGAGGGAACCATTCCCAGAACTAATAGAAGCTCAAGAAAACAAGTCCAATGGAAATGCAGAACAAAGTTTGAACGTGGGGAAAAACCCAGGTGAGAAGCACAAATTACCACAGACACTAGTGACTCATGTCTGTTGACCTACATGTCAGATATGAACTGAAATAATGATGACTGTGGAGACTACCCACTATGAGAATACATGCTCATCCTAATGATGCCTACAGCTCAACAACAACAGTCTTAAGATTGATGTCTTACCAGTGGAGCTCCTTGCAGGGGATCCTTGGTCCTCAGCGATGACTTGTAGTCGGAAGACGTTGGAAGAGTCAGTGATCAGGCTGGACTGGGTGGTGATGACTCCACTCCTGGCTCCGATGTTGAACTTCTGGGAGTTGGGATTCGAGCTGTCAAACCTGAAATGGGAAAAAATAAGCATAAGTCTGTGTTACGGCGTAGACAATTCTCAATCTGACAATAGTTGGGCTGTGTTAACACATAATTATGTATACATCAATAGGATTTAGATGTTGCCAGTTCTTCTAACTTAGAGGTGTTTAGACCAACAAGCATTTAGTTCTAGGGGCCTGACCAATGGAAAATATAGCAACTGGACATAATGAAATCAGATGGTAGGCAGGAAAGCTTGAGTGTATTCATCCATACATGTCCATAAAACTTTGTGCAAAAAAGGCATGAACCTGGTCTTCAGGCTTTGTTTTCATTATGTTTTTCCAGTCAAGCATATTTATCCTAACTCCACAAAACAACTACAGGAAGTAGCTAAACTCTGACCTGTAGAGAATCTCAGCGTTGGACCCTGTGTCCTTGTCCTCTGCAGTCACGGTCAGCACGTTCTGGTTAACTCCGATGTCGCGCTCGATGGTGGTCTCAAACGGCACTTGGGTGAAAACGGGCGCATTGTCGTTTACGTCGCTGATGTCCACCGTCACGCGCACATTGGAGGTACGAGGCCCAAACGGCCCGCGGTCAGACGCGTAGGCGTCGAAACTGTATACTGACTGCTTCTCTCGATCAAGGAGCCTGGAAAAAAGTCAGAAGAGAGAAAAAGTTAGTAACTATAAAGGTAACATTTGCATTTTTTCAGCAAATCATAATGTTAATCTTTACAAAATACTGCTCTGTTTATTCTTACACATTCATATATACATGTATGGTGACCAGCCTCTTATTGTCTGTCCTGCTACAGTCTGCTACAGCACTTGTTACCATGGCGATAGACATATGGTCCAGGCCATTGACCTCATGTGATTAAAACAGAAGAAGAGGAAGAAAAAGAAACTGAGCAAGAGAAAGTTAATACTTAATGACCTGGTTGTGATTGTGATGAAACAGAGAAAAATGAATTAGTGGAAGAAACAGAGCAGAAACAGACAAGTATGTTTTCCTTTTGCACAGGTAAACAACATTAGAAAGGTCCTGACCTTGTGGTAGTGATGATGCCTGAGGTGTTGTCTATGCGGAACATCCCGTTGGTCTCGTTGCTGAGGAAGTAGAACACCTCGCCGTTCACACCCTCGTCCCGGTCCCGAGCCGTCACGCGCACCACGGTCGAGCCGACAGACACATCCTCCTGGGGGGTGAATGAAGGAATGAATGAATCAATCAATAAATTACTGATTGTTTATCAGGCCATGTTGATTTGATTATATGGATGACATCCGCGCGCGCATGGATTTTCGGCCGTTTCCAAAAAAAAAAAAAGAAGTTTTCAACCATACTGTAAATCGTACAAAACAGTTGCAAAATGAGCAAAAATATACCGTAAGTTACAAAAAATAATAAATAAAAAGTATACCAATGTCGTAGAATGCCAAAATCAAACGAAAAAAGACGAAATTGTAAAGAAATGAACTTGAAGACTAGATTATTCGCCAAACCATATTCTGTGCCATTTGTTCAACCCTCATGACCCTCATTTCAACCCTCATTTCAAAATGAAAACAACTTTTTTTTTTGCAAAACTTTTTTTTTTCGCACGCGCGCATCAATTTTTGGGCTCCCGGAGGATGTCATCCATATAATTAAATCAACATGGCCTCAGATACCCTTGGCAAAAACATGCATTTATTGATAATTATGAAAGAATTAGTTGATTACATCAGAAGACAGGTAGAGTAAAGACATCCTCCTGTGTAAAAGCAACCAATGAACAAATGAATGAATGAATAATTGGTTCCTCTATCAGTAAATATGAAAATCAGATTTCAGTGCAAAACTTAGAGTTTTAAGAATTTCTTGTTTCATTCATTTTTGTGAATTTCTCGTCTACATTTTGCCACTGGCACCCAGCCAACAGTTGGCCAACTTCTTGCTTGCTCCTGATCTATCTTCCAGTGTCTGTGGTTTGTGGTTGTACTTACCTGTCTGGTCTGGTGATAAGACGGGTCAGTGAAGATGGGGTTGTACTAAGGTTGTACTGGGGTTGTACTGGGTTGTACTGAGGTTGTACTGAGGTTGTACTGACCTGTATAGTCTGGTGGTATGAGGGATCAGTGAAGATGGGGTTGTACTAAGGTTGTACTGAGATTGTACTGAGGTTGTACTGAGGTTGTACTAACCTGTATGGTCTGGTGGTAGGAGGGGTCAGTAAAGATGGGGTTGTTGTCGTTCTCGTCCGACACTGCGATGGTGATGTTGGTTGTGCTGCTGAGAGGCGAGGCCGTGTTGTCGTGGGCCTGCACAATCAGGTGGTACAGCGGGACGGTCTCCCGGTCCAGAACCTGGCCGGACACAACCGACAGCTGGCCTGTCACAGCGTCCACTGCAAACTTACCGCCTACATTACCATCTGGGGGGAGAAGACAAAGGGATTTGGATTATTAGCTTGGTGGATTTGAAAAGATATCCTGGAAGACACAGTTGACCCATCATCAGTGGAAACAAACAAACATCGCTGATCTGTTGATGAAAGTTTATTGTTAGGAATGGAAATGCTTGTCAACAAAGCTTATAGTTTGTAAACAGGGCTTATAGTTTGTTAATTTGTATACAGTGCTAAGAAAACTGGTCCACCTGTCTTTCTTTAAGTGCAAGGAAAAGAAACTTAACCAAATTCTAAGAGTATTCAGTATTTATGTCTCATATGATAGAAAATGATGTTTGATTTTGCACCTAAAATCTTGCAAAGAAATCAATGGCTCCATGGGAAGAAAGAACACTCACCGACAATCTCGTATCTGACTTGTCCGTTGGTGCCGATGTCAGCGTCGTAAGCCACGACCGTGTGGATGATGCCGTAGTTCGGCTGGTTCTCCGGAACCGTCATCATGTACTCCGCGTCTTTAAACACCGGCGCGTGGTCGTTTGTGTCGAGAACGCTCACCACAACCGACGCGAAACCGAACCGGGAGGGGTATGCTCCGTCACGGGCATAGGCTGTAGGGAAACAACAACGGCATGGGTTAGATACGTGTACTTGCATATGTCCTTTTACAAGCAACTTACAGTTCAAGTGCTTTAGTCACAAAACAGTAAAGTTAAAACTGCCCAAACAATCCAGAGGATGCACAAAATAGTACCTGGTGTATGTGGACAGGTGGTCACTTTACACAGGGTTCTTAAAGCTTCTCTCAATGATAAAACTTATCTAAGGGACCATTAAAAGGTGATCACAATGGGACAGGTGGTCATTATGAAGAGGCTGCCACTAGTACAGGTTTGACTGAATCTCAAGAGGTTATGAAAGGTTTCCCAATTCTTTTTAAGAGGCCTTGAAGATATGCAAATAAGTGACAAAGTGTGCATGTACAAAATGTACTTCAAAACATTCTAGTGACAGGATCAAGAAAAATCTACTTCCATCCCTACAAAATGAACTCTCTGACATCACACTAACTGAGAGTTTGCCACCCTCCTAATCTCCCAGGACCTTCCGGTATGCGTAACTCAAGTCTCCGGCACTTTGTCTGCGTTAAACACTGATGAAAGACGGAAAAACAGTTGGCGTGCCACCCACCTCACAGGAGGGGCTGGGCATTCGTAAATATTCCAGAATTTAGGGCTGAGTTTGGATAACAACAAGCAACAAGTGTTTATCGTATAAACATCTTCAAGGCCAGCTCTGCCTGATTTAAGCCAGAAAGTGATGTAACATCTAGATTTGATACGTAACACTTGCTTGTACACAACATAAATATTCTAGAATTTATTACTGGGTTTACCCAACGATAAGCAAGGCTGTTTATCGTATAAACATCCTCAAGCCATTAGGTTTTATGTTTTATACAAGCTGATGTTGAATAAGAACAGAGGCTGGAATAACCTTTAGAATTGATGATATGCAACACTTTTTTAAGGCCTATAATATAATAAGGTCTGATAAATTAAATGTAGAATTTAGAACCGGGGGTGTTGCTAACAACAAGCAATGTGTTTATAATGCGAATATCTTCAATGCCAGGCCTGGCTGATTTGAATGTAAATATTAGTCTTAAAAGCTGAAGTTGAATCAAAGGCCAGAAAATGATCAGATGACACTTTTAGAATTGATATGTAACACTTTACAGGACCTTTATGAACAATCTACAGTTTATAACTGGTGTTAGTAAATGATGAGCAGATGTAGTTTACAGTATAAATATCCTCAAGGCCTTAACTGTTGTTATATGACCTGATGTTGAAGCAAAACAGAAATCGGAAACCAAATTGTAACATCTTGACTTTTATGAGCGCCACCCACACACAGGACGTTCATAAATATTCCAGAATTTAAGACACCCAGTCTAGTTAACGACAAGCAAGGCTGTTTAAGGATAAATACACCGATGGACAGCCATTCAAATGTTATACAGACTGGTGTTGAACAAAACCAGTAGCGGATGTTACCTCTTCTTTACCACCAAACTCACAGTAAATTATCTCAAATTTATGAGAGGGTTTAGGTAATGATAAACACTGTTACAGTAGTATATGAGATAGTTTTATGATGTTATTCATACAACTTATTACAAGCAGAGATTTAAGAAGAGAAGAGACCAGAAATCTATGTGGCACTTTATAATAACCTCCCAATCTTAACAGAACTTTTATAGATATTCTGAACTTTAGGGTGTAGATATCCTAGTACATGACATTGTATGCAAGCAATCAGTCTAATGGAGACTATGACAGAAACTGAAGGCTCTGAAGTTATACAGACTGACACTGAATGAGAGCAGTACCCGGAAAGTCATGTATTATCATAGATTGTTATCTGTGTGAGAAGACACATAAAATCTGTTGTCTTGTCTGGTTTGTCAGGCACCTGTTTACACCCAACATGGGAGAGGGAATAGTCAGGATTCCTGAATACTGGGAGGTACCAGATTCCCATGGGTTCAGCAGATTCAGAGGATTCCATGTGTGATATTTCATTTTGTCAAATACATTATATTTTATGTTATCTTGTCAATATCACTGTTCAAGCTATATTCTGCTGAATTATATGTTGTGTTCTATTGTGTGTTCTTTGAAAGCTTTAATTTATTATGGCTTCCGAACATCACTGTTTAAGCTATACTTTTGCTGAACTATTTGTTGTGTTCTTTTGTGTGTTTGTGTGTTCTTTGATAGTTTTATTTTATTAATAGCTTCCGAAGATCACTGTTTAAACTATACGTTTGCTGAAAAATATTTTGTTTTGTGTTCTGAAATAATATTTAGTTCTTTTGTACATAAAGATATTATTGCAACTCTTTCAGATATGAAAACAACCCCTCGAGACAGATAGCTGTTTATAGTCAATCTCAAAGAATGTTTGAACTAGTTATCTGTCTGATGACACATCATGACAGGAATCTAATGAATCTTACAAGGAAAATTAAGATAACAAACAGAGAGAATACCAAAATTCCTTATTCCTTACTACATTTGGGTCATCTCCAGTTATGTAGTATGAATCCTACAAGTACATGTACAATCTATTTTATTTACAACAGTAGTGTGAGTTTGGTGCAACGATTTCTGAAAATGTATTGTGTTAGCAAAGATTTATCAGCTTGCAGGGTTTGTAAGTGTGGAAAATGTAGCATAACTTTCATCAGATTCAGACAGGAACACACAACATAGTTACAGCAGCCACCAGACTATGTCCCATAGTTCCCGCATTCTTCCTGCTTTTCACACGCGAAGCCACACCGCAGCCAAGGCTGGCCTCGAGCTCATGTTTCAGGAATATGAAGATGTGAGACTGTAATTGTGAGGATTGGGAGCGAGCAGGTTATATGAGAGGTCTTTTGCTCAAGGGGAGGATTAACCTGAATATGCACCATGTTGGCTAGCCTGGTAATCAGACCAGGCTCCCCGGTATCTCTATGTAGCTGGGAGTACTGTTAGCCTGGCTGCCAGACCACCGTATGCTCCCCCGTATCTCTACAGTGTTAGGAGTACTGTCTGCCAGCCCAGGTCTATTAGCGTACATCTGGTATCTTACAGGGTCTGTTTCAATTACTGTAGTTCACCTACAGGAATTATTAGAAAGGCCGGCTGGAAAAACCTATTATGTCTGGGTAGGCCATTGGAGAAAGGTAACCAGGCTAAAAGTTGGTTTGATTTCACAGAATGGTACTAAAGGACAGTTCTGTATGTTTCTGATTCTTAAGACAGAATCAAGATAACTTCCCAGGCCATTGTTTTTACCTTGTCCTATTCCTTGCTTTTTTACACAGAATTGTCAGAAAGTCAAGAAAATTAACTGCTGTGGCCTTGAGACTAAATATATCACTTCTGACAGGTAGACAACAGATAAGGGTAAAACTATTGGCAGTGACACTGACAATGAACTGCACTAAACAGCTCTTCCTGAGTGACAAAACCCACGCCATGATGTCAGCCACACAAACTGAAGAACCTCCATCAACACCTAGGGGGAAATACTTAACGACTTTAGCGCTGACGAGTTTCAGGAAATACAAAGTCTGGCGAAGCCTGACTCGCTATTGGCCTGGCTACATTCCCTCTGTCCTCACCAGGTCTTTCTCTGGCAGTCATGGCCGCTCGTTACCTCGCCTGGGTCATTAGTTACAAGGCCAGGCAACCGCTAATTAATTACCTACACAAGTGGAAGGTTATTTCTGAACCAGGAATGTGCTATGGGCAGGGGTGCAGCAAGTATGGAATGATTCGTTCATGCCATTCTAGCTGAAACACTCGGAAGGGTCTGCCAGAGGTTACTTTTCTTAATACTGGATAATCTTATGAAAACAAACACAAGAGAGCCATCTTCACAGCTGAAACCTGTAAAAGTATACGGAGTGACACTCTCCAAGCAGAAGTTTGGGCTTTGGCTTATTGTTGAAAAGGTTTTTAGGCATTCTCATCAGGTATTTTTTTTGCCAGAAAATTGGTAGTGTGTTGTATTCTGCCTTGCCAATTTGATAATGTCTTGCCCATTTATTTCTTATTTCTTGACAATTTGATGATGACATGACAATTTGCTACTGTCTTCACAATTTGATATTGTCTTGTAGCCACCGAAAGATCTGCTTAGAGATTGACAAAGTGAAGGAAATAGGCCGCTGTAACTGTTACGAAGTGATACTCTCCAATCATTTTTAACAGGCTTTCTTTTTTGTACCGGCATCTTTTTTTGCCAGTCAAACAGTGGTATATTACCCTGCCAATTTTATACTGTCTTGTAGCCAACAAAGATCTGCTTGGAGATTGAAGGAAGTGAAAGAAAGAGGATGTACCTGTGATGAAGTGATACTCTCCAAGCAGAGGTTTAAATTATAATAAAGGTAAAAGAAAGAGTCCATACCTGTGACGATGTAAGAGTCCTGTTCCTCCCTGTCGAGTCTGAAGGCCGTGCGGATCACTCCTGTCTGCTCCTCGATCGTGAACCTGTCCTCAGCAACACCGCGCGGGATGTTGTACGTCAGCACACCGTTCGTTCCTGAGAAATATGTATGAAGATAAGTTTTCTACATAATGTGATGTTACAGAAGCTGTGGGTTTCTCATTCCTTGAACAGTAAAAAATTTGGAATGTTCAAAATTTAGAGTGTTGAAAATTTGGACTGTTGAAGATTTTGGTCTAATTCTTGCAGAAATGACAGTTAAAGCTGCTCTATGTAGTTTTTTGCGCCAAAAAATCAAATATTCTGAATCTAACAAATCTTGGTCTTATCATTATTTACTATCACTTTTCAACACTTTTGCGTCATTAAATTACGTTTCTGGCGTATTTTGTTAGCGCAAAAACAGTCCGCTCGATGTGCGCTCAGTTGCGGGTGGCACCCAGTTGATGCCACCGCTGGAACGTAAACAAACAACGGTTTTCGTTCGGGAATCTTCGGTAAGTTCCGGCTGCGTGACGTCATGACTCTGAAACAAGATGGCGGGAATGGAGGGCGCTCGGGATCGGGTGAACCGTGGAGGTAGAAGGAGTTTGCTGACCAGTTCCGCCAGGAAAAGAAAGGAGAAGGACAAGTTCTCAAAGCGGGTGTTGTTGGTATAGCAGTAATCGAAGGAATAACGCGATCAAAACAAACCCGGAACCAAAGGCGAAAACCGGCTGTTAGAATCGAATATCCCGCTCCCGGGTGAAAGGTCAAGTTAGACCACGTGACAAATCTCCGGGCCGGCTCAGGAGTACTCGGACGTCAACAAACATGGCGGACACCCAAGCGCGAGCGTGCGATTTCTCAGTTTTCTAACCGCTCGTATCGCAAAAATATTGTCTCGCCTCCATGAACTGAATGGATCAGTGTAACACGGTAGGGTTTATTCAACTAGCAATGTAAAGAAATGGCCAGAAAATCGACTTTTTGTTTGAAGGTTAGACGGCCAAAAAACTACATAGAGCAGCTTTAAAATTTGTTTCATAATGACCTCTACCACCACAGATAAAAATTAAGAATAAGTTTGAATCATTTTTATTTCTTTAAAAATTGCTTGACTTTAAGTAACAAGGCAATCAGAGATGGCAGACTTCAACCCCTTACCCATATTGCTTTGTGACCCTTTCTAGTCCCACAGAAACAAATACTGGACTTAATTATGTCCATTCTACAAACACTCACACACGTACACACACACATGCAGAGACACTCACAGACACAGACAAGCCAAAAAACAACACTTGACTTATATTGCTTCAACACTGGTCTTTGAAAAGCCATTTTCCAAATGTCAAAGGCCCCATGTTGGATTTGGGGAACTGCTGATAAAAAGACCATATCTTTTCCTCCAGGCAACACTAAATCCGGCTGTATGCCAACAATCCATTAAACCCGAGGAGGTTTCATGCTATCTTAATGACGGCCATACAATCCATTAACTCGGATTAAAAGATTCAAATTCTAAACACTTCAATCTCTGAAGATCAAGCCTTTTCCTGGACAAACATTCGGCAGAAATGTTCAAAAGCTTCCTTGTCGTTTGGTATTCCTTTATGTGAGGAAAGAGAGAATACGTTCAAATTTACGAAAAAACAGCATTAAAAATCAACATTTGAAGATAGAAAAAAATCCCGGCATACATTTTTTGCTATCACTATAGTGTGCCTCTCTACAAAATATGGTCAATGAATACCAAAGCACTGGCCAGGAAAATTCATTTTTCTAAAAAGTGGGTGTGGCTCATAACTCAAGATGACGTCATGGTGACGTGATAAAAATTTGCATAAATTATTGTTTTGCAATAAGGTACTCATATAAAAAAATTCAATGACCACATGTAATTCTAACAAGTCTTTTTAAGATGTCCTCAAAGTCCTCAGAAACTTCAACAGCATGTTTCTTCTTGTCGGAACCGTTTCTCTGTAGCACAGCCATAACATTCCCCGAATCTTTCACATCTGATCCGAGAGTCTCGTGGATTTAAAGTCAGATTCCTAACATTTACACAGGTCCGTTCTGATTAACGTCATCGCACCACCCGGCAAAACCTTCTGAGCTACTTATCAGCCAAAATTTCGAGCTCATAATCTTTAAGATTTCACTCCAAAGATGCCTTGGATCTTATACGGCCCACTCAGGCCATTAGGATGACTCCAAAGGGTTTCTTTTAGCAGGCTCTTGCTCATTTAAGGTGTAATGTTTGACCATATGGTACAGGGGCAACTCTCATAATTCCACCAGATATCTTTAAACTGCCATAATATATCATTAGGAAAAGGATGAAGTTAAAGAGATCTAGAAATGCATGACCAGTAATGATTGAGGTATGCACACTTCTGATAGCCTGGTGTTCAAGACATTCTTGAGAAGGCCTTGATAAGTCTTTGTTTTCTTGATGTGGCGGTCGTACTTAGAGTTCCTTTATAATGGATATTAGTATAAGAACAGTGCACACTGAAGGAGATATTCTGATAAATCAAACTGGATTTCTATGAGTCTATATTTTAAAGTCTGAGCTAAACAAACATCTATTTTGCCAGTTCCTTAATGTAACCCAAAACATGTATTACTAAGTGGTTCGCATGAGCCTTGTTTTGAGGTGAAAATTAAAGTACATAGAAGAAACAACTCAAACTGCAATCTGGATCATCACTATTGTTACAATGCTGCACTCCAACAAACACAGTATTCACTATATCTTATTTGCACTTACTATAATTCACTATATCAGAATATGTAAAACACTAAGTTAAACAGAGATCTACAGAAAATGTACCTGCGTCTGCGTCGAGTGCTGTGATCTGTATAACTGATGTCCCCGGATCCTGGTTCTCGGAGACGCTGGCCTGGTACGTGTCCTGCAGGAACCGCGGCTGGTTGTCGTTCACGTCGCGCACGTGGATCGTGATCCGGACAGACGCGGCGCGCGACGGAGTCCCGTGGTCCGTCGCCGTCACGTTCAGCACGTAGCGGGACTCCGTTTCGCGGTCCAGTCGCCGCTCGATCGCTAGCAATCCTGCGGAGATTGAAAGCAATGTTAGTAGAGCACCTATCAGATACGTAATTTCTACATTGGATAGGTAACTGATATCTAACATTATTCAAAATGTGACAAAGCCTGCGGAGATGAAACCAGTTCATGAAGTAAGAATCTATGACACAAGAACTGTGAGAAATTGTACTGCCACTTTTCATCCCAACAATTCATTGCCAGATACCCTGAACAAACTTACACAAGTGTTGTATATTCTCAAAACTACAGTCCTGTGTTCTCTAAATTTCAGCACAGTACAATTCTTAATTGCTCTTTACTTCAATGACAGAAATTACTTTTGCAGTACTTTTATTCTTTTATATGGGCGAGTCATGCCTGAAATAAAGAATAAAGAAAGTTCTCCAGAATGACTTCAGTTTGATACAGGACTGGGGGAAGAATCTTTTAAGTTCAAGTTAATATTTCCCAACAGAGCAGACCTAACACATGTACTTCTGAAATAAATTGTACTTTCTATACATTTGACACCAAATGGCAACCTGAACAGTTTGAAATATGTTCTTTTACACCGGCTCTGTCAGCCCCAAATCCAACCCAGCTTCTAATTCATTACTGTTAATAAGTTTTCCCAGACTGAGTCTCTCAGAATCTGTGGAATTCAGGCTGACAACACGACCGTAACCTCTCTCCTAGCCAGACAGAACAGACCACATTTGGGGGCTCATTTTTTGACAAGATGCCAAATCTGTATGTCTAGAAATAGTAATAAGTTTTTACTCATAAATCTTGTCTGAAACAGGTACAGGTCTTGCTTTATGCTGTAGGATTTCTATTAACTAAGGTCAGGCCAAGTTGTTGCTTGTCAGATTAAAAGAAAAATGTTGACCCAGAATTAAGATCAACAAGAAATAAAGCCTGAGGGGAAGTCTGTGCCTTAGTGCAGCCTACACAGTTCAAGATACTTCAATGATGAAGGTGAGATATCCAGGTAACGAAAAACACTTGTTGTCAAGAAATTACTCAAGAAAACTGATTTTGAAAACTGTCAGGCATTTCAACTATCAACCACTTTTCGTCAGTGACTGACAAATGTACTTAAATACATCCAGGAAATAAGGAAATAAACTGATATGACTTGAGGTGTAAAAAATGTCTGGACATGATTAAAGAACTAACTTCAGATTACTCCAGGTAGAAAATATTGTAAACTATCATACCAGACACTTTGTGGCTGCTCTAAAAAATCCAGACAATGATATGCCCTTTGGCTTCTGTCTTTATGAATGGTACCTTAGGCCATCCCAGTTCAATTTGTTGGTTCTTGGACATCTTTAGTGAAAAATTGTAAGAATGGGGCTGGGAAGAAAACTTTAATCAATCCATATTATGTCACTCCCTGAAACTGTATAGTAGGTATCAAGGAACAGACTTTCCTCTCACACTGTTTTCAGGAATAAATATTCTAATCTCTAGCAATATTTTCAAAATCCAAGAACCAAGAACTTAAATTGTTGTGGCCTAATCCCTGCCCAGACAGTCAGCTCCTAATTGCCTGCCTTTTAATAAGAGGTGAAACCGATCCTGGTACAGGAAATACCAAGTTGAAAACCGTTTACAGAACAGAGCCACACTTAGCCTGTTCCTGGCCCCACAACCAGCCTGTGTTTTGTATATATACATGTACTACTGTGATTGACCAGTGTTCATATCAAAATGTTTAGTTCCAATCAGTGTGTGTTTCTGGTAGGAAATGTTTTAAGTAAAGTGGAAATAAGAAACGTATGTTACACTAAAAGCTGTTTCTGTTTTGACAACGTTTAGTGATTGTTGTATTATGTCTGTGACCTTGTATACTGCTGCTAGTTAAGCTGTTTTAAAGAATAACAAAAATGCCTCATACTTAGACTATAATTTTCTTATTTCTTCCTACTGTATGATGTCTGTACTTTTGGCGGGTAATATTAGGCCATTACCAGCTGAGTCTTGCCTGTGCTGATTTTTAATTATCCCTTTGCAAAACTCGGAGCACAAGTAATGGATGCTTTATCCCTGCTTTTGTACAATTTTGTTGAATGTAATAAAATGAAACTGAAACAAACAAACCTGTGTTTGGGTCCAGCAGGAACTTGCCGCCCTGGTTCCCGGAGGCGATCTGGTACGTCAGGCGGCCGTTGTCACCGAAGTCGTCGTCGACGGCGATGACGTACATCACGTGATACCCGACCGGCTCGTCCTCCATCACGTACGTCTCTGTACGCGACACGAACACCGGCGTGTTGTCGTTCATGTCCTGGGGGAAGGAAGGAACGAATGAATGAGTGAGTGAATGAATGAGTGAATGATGTACATGACGTGGTACCCGACCAGCTCGTCCTCCATCACGTACATCTCCGTACGCGACACGAACACCGGCGTGTTGTCGTTCATGTCCTGGGGGAAGGGAGGAAGGAATGAATGAGTGAATGAATGGATGAATGAATGAATAAATGAATGAATGGTTTATTGCTGACTTGTCTTGGTACTTTCTAAAAGACAATGGTTGCATTTGCATTCATAGTTTAGAATCTGGATGAGTGAATGATTGAATCAATGAATGAATGGATGAATGGGTTGATGAAGGTTAGACATCCAGGTAAACAATATTTATAGGAAATTCAAACTCTACACTCTACTACTGGATAAATTACCAGCTGAGTAATTTATCCAGTAGTAGAGTTGGAGAATAAATGAATGGTTTTAAAATCACTTGCAACTGTTTTGCTGAATTGTGGATTTCATTACAATACTTGCAATTGTAGTATTCAGAATATAAATAAAATAAGTCCTTCTAAAAGTTTTCATAAATATCTAACAATTCCATTATGGTATGGTAGAGTGTTAGTATCTGTTTGTTCTGCATCTCACCTCCACAAGTATCCGTGCGGTTGTCGTCTTCGTCCTGGCGTGTGATAGGTTGACGGGCTGGTCCGTTGCCTCGACGACGAGCGTGAACTGGCTGGTCTGCTCGCGGTCGATCGGGGTGGTTGTCTGGAGCGCGCCGGTGACCGGGTCGATGCGGAAGTTGTTCCCGTTGGGGAGCTGGTCCATGATGCGGTACCGGACCGCGCCGTTCCGCCCGCTGTCCACGTCCGTGGCGGAGAACGTCCAGACCGTGCTGTTCACCGCCGTGTTCTCCTGCAGGCCGAACATCACCTGTGGGGGGGTGGACAGTTTCAGTGTGTTAGTAAAATCATTCATTCAACATCATAAGAAAGCTTCATTAAGCCCTTGTCACGTTGGTAATAACTGGCCCAAACAGGCAACATAGCTCACAGACAAATACTACACAATACAGTATGTTGCATAATATTGCACCATATTGTTTGAAATTCTCATATACATTGTGCTTTTATATCACTGTAAGAATATGATAAGTGTCACTATTTACATTTAACATTTGTAATTTTTTGTACACAATGAGACTTCCATGTGAACATTATTGTGACTACTGTAACAAACTTAATATAATTCAAGGAATGTACAATCTGCCAAAGTATATAAGAAGCTGCAATAAATGAGAGTTTACTGACCGGGTCGCTGCGGAAAGTTGGAGCGTTGTCGTTGATGTCGATCACGTTGATGTTGACGTAAATCGTGCTGCTCTGCTGGCTGCGAGCGTTGTTGTCCTGCAGAGACAAGACACGAGATGACAATTACAACCAATTTACAATGACAAAGAGGGTCATATGAGGGATCTGGAAGTTGGTGATTCCTTTCCAAATCAGCCGGATAGAGGCCTGGGAAACCCCGTGTTAGCCACACGGTGATCTACATCATCACCCTTGCAGACTAAATGGAGATTCTACTAAATCAAAACAAACAAACAAACATACAAACCTGTGCCTGGACCACAAGAAAAAATAGCGTGCAATTTTTGTAACATGACTAGAGATCCTAATAAAAATAAACAAACAAATAAACAAACAAACCTGTGCCTGTACGACCAGCCTGTAGCGTGCGTTGAGTTCGAAGTCGAGCTCCTTTGCTGTGAAGATGCGTCCTGTGTTCCTGTCCACGCCGAAGGTGCCGTACAGGTTGCCCTGCATGATCTCGTACGATACGCGCCCGTTTTCACCCTCATCGTTGTCTAGCGCGTGGACAGAACCAATCGTCGAACCTGCACATGGATGGGTAAGGTAAGAACTAGTTAGTAAATGTACATACAACAACTAAAAGCTTTAGTGATCATCACTGATGCAACAAAAGGTAAAGCTACTTTCGTACGGTCAACTACAAACTACAAAATAGAACTACAAAATAAATCATGAAATGCTACTTACTAAAGAAGATACTTAGATGTCAAGAGTATACTAGTGTACACTGTATATGTGGGTACACTGAGTATACACTGGTGCACCCACATAAAAAAATGAGTTCCATAGCTCCAATTTTGCGTGCACAAAATACATTATGCACTCAGTATTTCGTGTACCAGTAGCCCTGTGTTTTGTACTCATAGATCCTTTTATTAGTTGGTTTTACTAACTTCTCTCAGCCATTCTTTAATCAGCTGTTTACCGTGCCATAGTCACTTTGAGTATGTAATAATAAGAAATTATTTTCTATAAAAGAAAAGGCAAGTCTCACCTGCTTCCAGCCCCTCCTCCACCTCGATGGAGATGGTTGAGTTGACGAAGACCGGAGCGTTGTCGTTGCTATCGGTTACGTGGATGTGCACGAGCGTGGTGCGCTCGAGGGGCGGGGTTCCCCCGTCCACGGCGGCCACCGACAGCACGTAGGTCGGCTTCTGCTCGCGGTCCAGCGGTGCGTTGGTGGTGATGAGGCCGGACTGCGAGTGGATGTTGAACATCTCTTCTCCGTTCATCCCGGGGGTGCCTATAGGGGTTGATCAATGGTTTATTAGCAAAGGTATCATCTATTCAATAATGTGACATGTATGTTAAAGTTATTCTGGAGATGTTCATGGACAGGACCACTGGTCTTGAGTGTTGTGATACATGTAGTACTGTGTAGTATTTTCAGATATAAAGTGAACAGTGTCAATAGAGATATCTCAAAGGATTGTTACTTGAGATAGTTGACCCTAAACTTTTCTAACATCCTGTAGTATTTCATCAACTTTGCAGACATATCACAATGGTAGCCATATGA
>NW_017804542.1:1383754-1393215 GCF_001625305.1 Branchiostoma belcheri
GAAAACACAGTTAGCGAGGGTCCATGGAAAACAATGATGAGAAGGCCTAAAAAAGGCTTGAGAAAAGTACAGGTACTGCCCACTGGGAAGGGGAGGTAATACAGTTACAGCGGTCCAGTACAGTGATGAGACACACATACGTGGGTTCAACTGAAGATGTATCTACTATCTATAATAATAATTGAGCATTGCAGAGTAGCACTGCACTGGATTCAATTCACACAGGTTTACCATTCTTTATTCGAAAGAAGAAAAAAAACATTAACCCCAGGTCACGTTGTCATAATTGGCCCAACATGTACAGGGAGATAATTCACAGATGTATACAGTACAACACGACACATACATGTAATATTGCACCTTTTGGTTTTAAATTAAATCCTTTTTAAAATTTGATAATCTCAGAAAGTGTCATTTTTCCAAGTCCATTGATTTCCATAAGTTCTTACAAATTCAATTTTAGAGAGAACGCCATTCATCAGTTACTACAGTTATGTTTCTTTCCCAATATTGGTCATAATGCTATCATATGTGAAACACGAACTGCTTGATTTATTAAATTAAAGGGGTCATAGACGAAAACACATTGGCAAAACGTATCAGTCAGATACAATAATACATAGTTTCTATGCCCAAATGTAGCCATGGAGGCCGTACTAGACTGGGCCGTTGTGTCAAGGGGACAAAGTTCAACACTTCCACATGCCAAGCCAAGTCAGGACTCGTCCCGAATACTGAAACAATACTTCAACACAATCACACATCAAGCTGCAATTAGCAGCAAGACTTGTACCCAGATAAACCCTATACAAACAGCTCAATAAGCATCCTCAGGCATGGAGAGTTATTAAACCCCATTAGGAGCGATTTCTGATAAGGGCAACAGTCCAGATCTCTGTGTCCATATCAACGAAAACTGATCAATATCAATTGTGTGTATCTTAATATAGTACCAGTTGGAACAGGCACAGTCAAACCTGTGTACATACATGTACATGTATGGCCTCCTCTGCAAATACCTAAATGTGTGGTCCTAACCTGTGTGTGATGGGTTCGATGCCTGGCATTCCTGGCTAGATGTCGTGGCCTTGATAAAGACACTTAAAACAACTTTCCTCACTCCACCCAGGTGTAAAATGAGTCCCTGACTTCTTTTGGGAGGTAAAAGGCAGTGAATGGAGAGGGATGAGCTCTGCATTCCAATACGCTACTCTAGACATAGTGGATCAACAACCCACTGCCACTACGGCCTCAAAATAGCTATGGCCTTTACCTTAACCTTTGTGTTTTGCAGATCCCAGTGAATTAATGATTTGATCTTGACATTTTCAGCCAAACATCGTGCACGCGGATGTTTTCTATAAAACCACGTTTGTGTGGCCAAAACAGCCGAATGTCTGGTCCCACCCTCCCCCTCCCCTGGCTCCCTTATCTGCCTACATGCTCGGGCTGTAACTTAGCAGACAACAATGAAATCAGTCTGATGACTTTTAAACCCTGCGTCCAAACATGTCAGGGGTTGCCGTTGACAACAAAATGCAAAGCAAACATCTATGTGTTAATGAGTGATTCAATAAAAAAGTCTTTTTTATAAACAGCAGCTAACTAAAAATTGTGGTTCACAGCTTAGAACCATAGGTTACTTATCATACTTTTATTTTGGCACCTCAAAATTATGTATGGCAAAATATTTTTAACTCAAGTTTGGCAAAACTGCCAAAACATTTTAAACTCAAGTTTGGCAAATTATCTGCAACCAAAATCTAGGAACCAAATATCAGTGATTTTAGAGTCAAAACAAACTTGAGACAGGCTTTTTGTGGCAGAAGAGTTTTCCTCAGAACTTGGTCAAATCCAATCAATCATAATCATAACATGTAAAGCGGTGCCTTTCAAAGTGAGGAAAGTTGTAACTTTGGTCTCGTGCCCTTTCATCTGCTAATGTATCTTATAAAAATCAATATGTATTGACACGAGCGGCTGTGTGGGGAAGATAAACGTTTATTTGAACAATGAAAAGTTTCCTGTGAAAAGGCAGATAAAATGTCGTCACGTCCAGCGTGAAATATTTCGGTCATGTTAGCAGATACCAAATATTGATCTAGAAATAACACAGAACATGAAACATAATGGTGATGTATCAGAATGCTGATAATAGTGATGTGTGTTCCTAGTGCCTGCCAAGATCAATGTTGGCAGATCTCCTACTCTGGAAAACTTTTCTGCCTCAAAGAGCCTACCTCAATTTTGTTTGACTCTGTAATCACTAATATTTGGTTCCTAGAATTGGTTCTGGTTCTACCAGATTTTAGTGCATGTTGTGTCTACTCTGTTCTTCTGGGAAAAGCTTGTGTACTTTAAGTCTACTTTGGGCCTCATATACCCATACAATTGTAGGCTGGTTCTAGCTATCTTGGGGTGGTTCAAGCTTATTTTTTGGCTATTTCTAATGTATTTCTAAGTATGAAATGATGACAAAAATGTGTGATAAGAAATGGCAGTAAATGTCACTATCAGACAGATTTCCTCATCCAGAATATTTCATCTTTTGGTGCCCTGAAAATGCTTGGGTATCTTTAATGCATCATGGCCAATAATTACAAATACAAATGCAGGCCTGTTTTGCATCCCTAACTGTGACTCAAGTAAGAAAGGTTGTCATCATCATCAAAAGATACAAATAAAAGTGCAGATCTATTTTGCATCCTACCTGTGACTGAAGTACGGAGGATTGTCGTTCATATCCTCGACCACGACATGCAGCGTAGCGGTGGCCGTGCGGGGAGGGGTGCCGCGGTCCCTGACCTTCAGCACAAGGTCGTACCGCGCCGTGGTCTCACGGTCGAGTGGCCGCTTGGTCTTGATCACACCTGTGAGACGTTAGAACAGGACTTTCAGTTCACTTTCACTGATCCCTGGCCAGTGGAGTAGTTAAATGATGACCAATAGACCAATCATAAACTAATCATACAATAAGTAATCATAGAAAAAGACTTTTACTGAAGGATAACAGGATTTCTGTAAAACACAAGTTGCCCAGTGGTGATGATAAATATATTTATCTAGTGCATGTATGTATTTAATTCTTAGTAGGGTCTAAAGGTGTCTTTTATTCAACCACTGTTGTCATTCATGGGCCCTGCACTGCAAATATCTTCTTCTTTGTTAATTCTTCGTGCCTCTGGTGACTTTTTGTGTGGCTTGAAAGTCTGGCCTTGGTATCTGGCCTATCTCTATCCAGAGCCCCCTACACCCCGCACCTTAAATACATCAATAAATAAAAACAAACAACACCCACCCCTCTGGTGGCCAGTAGTGATAATGAAGCTGGAGTTGTTTGGGATGAGTGAGAAGTCCAGGTCCGCGTTACTCCCGACGTCAGCGTCCACTGCGAACACCGTGCCGACCGTGGTGCCCGCGGGAAGGTTCTCTACCAGCGAGAAGTGGTACGACTCCTGCGTGAACCGGGGGTCGTTGTCGTTGTCGTCGGTTACGGTCACACGCACGTTCGCCGTGGCGTTACGAGGGGGTGAGCCGTTGTCCCTGGCAACCACCTGGAGGAATATTATGGTTTATGTCATCATTTTGATTGGATATGAAAAGTACATGGCACCCATAGGCTGAATTGCACACTTTTTACATGTTTAAAAACTGTTGGCAGTAGGCACTTTACCGATTAGTGCTCATCATTAAAATTGAAGAATTTTGTTACAATGTATTATACTTCCTCTGTTTTGGCTTCATTCTTCGCCTTTTTAAAAGATTTATGAAGGGTCAGAAGGTTCTCCCCCTCAAAAAACACTACTAAGCTGGTAGAAAAAGAACATGTAAGGGGCTAAATCACAGCGTAGGGGGCCCCTACACTCAAATAGCCTACTGAGAACAATGATACATATTCTAAAAACACAAGAAATGCCGAACACTAACGCTAACCTGTAGGAAGTACGAGTCTCTAAGCTCGCGGTCGAGCCTGTGTTTGACGTATAACCACCCGTCCGGGAACATTCCGAAGTTGGGTGAGTCCGCGCTGTTGGAGAGGTAGTACGTGATGAACTCGTTCAGACCGCTGTCTCGGTCCAGGGCTGTCACCTGCACATCAAATCAAAAGAAGATTCTTTATTGACAGAGTTAAGCTATGTTACACCAAAGGGCAGTTATACCGGTTATACTGACACAGATACAGATAGACTTAACAAAAAAGTACAGGGACTTTTGTATGGTCTTCTACAACTAAAGATCTAACAACGCTACAACCTATCACACCACACACCAGCTAACACACCAGCTTCGCAGGCACGCGGCGCGGCGGCAGCTGGCTACATTACACAGAACTACTTGTTACACCTAACCCTTGAACATCTAACTCTAGACTTTGTTTAAAGCAATCTAATGATAGCTTGTAGGGCATGAACGAAGCATATTGAATATATCTGGTTTTGAATGGGGCAATATAGCATTAGTTTTGGAAGCGATGGATTGCATTAGCGGAAACTGACCTGCAGGAATCGGTAGTTCACGCTCGCCGACTCCGGAACCTGCACGTCGTAAAACGTCGGGCTGAACATCGGACCATTGTCGTTCTCGTCTTGGATAATCACCTGGGTTTGAAAAGAAGCATTTATGAGAAACTGAACAAAGACATGCAGACATATGGGTCCGACCCTATCTTGAATCATGGTGAATAAGACATGCATGCTGTAAACCTTTCTGCTACAGCCAACCAGTCAGCCATAATAGTTACCGTTCATATTAATCGTTTGTGCATTAGAATTAGAGCTAATGTAAGATATTGTAATTTGTATTGTACATCAAGACTCCAGGATGGCCGAATAAAGGCCATAAACTGGAACTCAGCGGCTCCAGATGTCTTACTGAAAGATGATTGCAGTACACTAGATGTTGGTTAACTTGAGGTATGAAGCCACTTTACTACTAGTATATGGAGATTCTAAATAACAAAAGAAACGCACCAGCAGTGTGAGGTTGGAGAAGCGCTGTGGCGTGCCCTGGTCGGTGGCTACGATGCTCAGCTCGTATCGGAGCGGATTATCGTTATCTGCGTCGACACTCCGTAGAATCTTCACCTCTCCGCTGACGGCGTTCACGCTGAACAGGTTCCCCTGGGTTTGACATGAAATCTTAACCTAGTAAAATGTTGAACTTACATTTTGTAATTCCAACACCATTATATAGAGGTCAAATTTTCAGTGGCCACTGTTGCCTTCATAAGAATAATTAATGACCAATCACTTCACAACGTGATCTTGCAAGAGTTACAGTTTACAAACACGTGACCTAGACTTTACACACTACCCTGATGCTTGATGTAAGCAATTGACCAAAAGTGCCGGGGAGTTTTTATATCGTCCACCATCTCTACTAAGTGAAGGCTGAAGTGCTCTGATATATATGGCCTCCTTAATGCCTCTTAAAAAGTAATCTTGTATCCTGTACCTGGTTGTCCCGAAGACGGTACCGCACCAGCCCATTGTTCCCGGAGTCCCGGTCCTGCGCGCTCGCCACGAAAATGACGGTTCCCGGCGCGACGTTCTCGGTGATCGCCACGCTCTCCGTCGTCACGGTGAACTCCGGACGGTTGTCGTTGATGTCCAAGATCGTGATGTTTGCCTGGGCGCGCCCGTAGACTGGGGGGTTGCCGCTGGACGCCTGGAGGGAAGGAAAGAATGAATGAGTGAATAAAGGATAAACCGGGGGGTTACCGCTCGAGGCCTGGAGGGAAGGAAGGAATGAATGAGTGAGCAAATGAACAAGTTGATGTCCAGGATTGTGATGTTGGCCTGAGCACGGCCATAGACTGGCGGGTTACCACTCGACGCCTGGAGGGAAGGAAATCATTAATCAATTAAAGAATGAGTGAGTGAGAGGAGGAGTGAATGAATGAGTGAATAAAGGAGTGAATGATTGAATGAATGAATGAAAGGATGAGTGAAGGAATGAACAGATGAGTGATGGAATGAATGAAATTTTACAATGGACTAGCGTCAGAGAAAGCCAGCCTATATTGGCTTATTAGATGCCCCAAGCATGGTTGTACAATATTTGTATAACTAAGAGATACAATACTCATAACAACTCAAACAAGACAATTATCATAACTCAAAAGTACAATCATGACAACTTCAAGTAATCATAATCATAGTACATCAAAATAATCACAAAAGGTGTAGATGTGTTAAACTGAAAATCATGGTAAATGAGGGAATGACTAGTGTATATACTTGAATGTTAAACATTATAACTATGGATTCTACCTACACAGATGAGCTTTAATGCAAAGTTGGGTACTAAACAAAGATGTACTAAACAGAACATAATCGTATATCAGGGAATGACCAGTGTACATACCTGTATGTTGAGCAGCAGGCTGCTGACCGTCTCATGGTCCAGGTTGAGCTGCGTGTAGATCCGGCCGGTGGTCGGCTCGATGGCGAAGTAGCCCTGCCGGTCCCCGGAGTGGATGGAGTAGGTGATCGGGTCTGTCTTACCTGGGGAGGGAAGAAGAAGAAATGTTCAGAATCACGATTGTGTTACCTGGTATTATCATAAGATAGCTTTATACAATGTCTAGAGTTAGATGTTCAAGGGTCAGGTGTAAGAAGTCGTTTGATGTAATGTAGCCAGCTGCCGCTGCGTTGTGTGTCTGCAAAGTTGATGTGTGAAGAAGAAAAGAAAGGATCAGAATCACATTGTTGTATTAGCTGGTATTGCAACTATATTTTTGTAGTTGGAATACTGTTTACTTGGCAATACCAGTTTAATTTGTTGGTTTACTGGGATAAAAAACTAAATATGACCTAATTCTTTCTCTCTCCTTATGACTATAAAACTGAGTGGACTGAGGCCTCAGGCTTTGTTTTCCTTATTTTTTTCCTGTTAAGCATTTTGAACATGACTGGCTCCTCTCCATGAAACTGAGTGCACCAAGGCATAAATCTGGTACTCAGTCTTGGTTATCAAATTGTTCCCTAAAGCAAATCTTTTTTAAATCCAACAACCAACATATTAAATAACTGTGGCCTGATCTTGAACCCTTCAGCCTTGCTGACCAGTAAAACAAATATTTTCTAGTCAAGAACCAACAATTTAAATCAGTATGGCCTGCTCTTGAACCCTTCAACCCAGCAGACCTAGCATCAGGAAAAGGCTGACCTCTGAAACCATAACTCACACCTGCCCCACTGCAGCTGTTACCCGGGAAACCATCAACTTTTCACCCTGGCAGATAAATCTCAGCTCCCCGTCTGCCCTTTCCCAAATCCCTCACGTACAGCCGGTAACTAATAGGGCTGGATTTTCCTAAATCGGAGAACAGTCACAAAGCCTCACACAGCCCTTAAACCGACCCACCAACAGGTGAAAGTAATACCACAGCTCTCAGCTGCAGCGATAAATTTCCCACCAAAGTTGGTGTGGGTGGCAATGAGAGCAGATTCTAGCCTACACCAGACTGACAATGCAGGTTCAAAACAGTAAATTTTAGCCAAATTGGGAGCATAACTGGCCAGGGGAGTTTGGCCAAGGTAGAGTTCATTTGCCTAAAATGAAACCCTAACAGTGGACTCTTTCTGGTCAGTCAGACTAGTCTCCACCAGACTCCTTTCCTGGCTGAATAAATAGTAGAAATTGGCCTAAAAAGGTAGAATAATAGAAATTGGCCGTGCAGGCCAGCTAACTCCCCTTGGAACAGCTACTTTCTTTTTTGGCAACTATCTACTCGGCCTGCAAAGGAGTCTGGTGGAGACTACAGTTAGACCCTATCTTTGCACAATTCTAGTATCCTATTCCTAACCCCCTTAGGAAGGCCTGGTGGAGGCTAAAGCAGCTTCTGAATCCCTCCTGTCAGCTGAGCTGGCTGGAAACGTGTTCAAACCCCCGACCCCAACTCCTGACCCCGGGACTCCAGCAATGCCTCCAGGGTTTGGGCATTAGACGGAATAAAACACTGGGCGCTTACGGGATTACAGTGCAAAGGGCACGGATCCAGATTTAATTTCTCACAAGGCCACACCAATTTACTTTGTCAGTTCTTGGATTTTTCTAAAAAATATGCTTAAACTGGAAAAAAAATAATGATACCAAAGCCTTAAGACCAGGTTTATGCCTAAGTGCACTTAGTTTTATGGAGTGAATATAGTCAAATTCAAGTTTTCTCCCTGCCCTCTACTTTTTATGATATCCTCTTGCTATATTTTCATCTAAATGTGTCTACAAACCAAGGAAATGAATTGGCATGGCCTTCAATACAGAAAAAAGGTTAGGACTCTCTTTCAGTGCAATGGAAAAGGGGGCCATTTGTTGAATGTGTATCATTTACAGCCTGAGAGACACTGGGAGTGAGAGGGGATATGGTTGATCTGTAGTGTTGGTTTAGAGAGGGTCTGCATGGGGGGGGTCCTGGCAACGGTTAACGGTAAATTCAGCAGGGCCGATAACGCTTAACGGTAAATTCAGGATGGTCGGCAACGCTTAACGGTAAATTTACAGGCTTTTTTTCGAGCTGCAATGGATTTGGTATTTCGCTTTGTGAGAAAAGGTGATCACTGACAAAATTACGTATACCTTACATGTAATGAAGAACGCATTTCCCACCTGCCCTGGTCCCCTAATGCGTCCACAAATAAAGGGGAGTCCAAGTCGACGTCGGCCAAGGCTCTACCCAGCTTGACTTTTTTCCGTACGCCCAGTTTTACCGATGGATTTTGAGCAATCTATTATATAAAGGGGGTCCGGGGGGTGCTCCCTGGGAAATTTAGGATTTTTAAGCCTTCGCAATTTCCCACATTTTGAGAGGCAAATCATGGTGTTGAGAGTGTTTGTCGGTCCTTCTGATGTTTTCATATTTTTACTCAAGATTTTTGTTAATTTTGTCTGTCAAGGTTGACGGATTTGTTAAAAAATTCTGTAACTCTCCGCAAACTTCCGGTAATTGACGGAAAGCTAGTGCTAGCCAGAGCCGAAGGGAACCGAGCGCAGAAGCGCGAGTCGAGCGCCAAAGGCGCGAGCAATGAAGGGGGGTCCGGGGGTATTCTCCCCCGGGAAATTTTGTGTTTTTGAACCTTCAATGACGCATTTTGAAAGGCAAAATTAGGCGTAACGAAGAATTATTCATTAACGCTTGACGCTGAATTTAGGATGACAAATAACGTTTTACGTTGAATTAAAACGACCAATAACGCTTCACGATGAATATACTGATAACGCTTAACATTGAATTAGAGCTGGCAGGCAACGATTAACGGTGAATTAAAATAGCCCATAACGGTTAACGAAAAAGGGCATGCAGGCCCTCTTTAGAGCTATGTCTCCTGCTGTGGAGCTTGGTCAGACCTCCCTTCTGCCATAAATCTACATTTCCATTCTGCCAGCTTCGGAAGCCTGGTAGAGGCTATATAATATTCCATCTGATAGTGATACAGTGAGAGAGGCAGGCCAGGGGAGTG
>NW_017804542.1:1393235-1440010 GCF_001625305.1 Branchiostoma belcheri
AAATGTGTCTACAAACCAAGGAAATGAATTGGCATGGCCTTCAATACAGAAAAAGGTTAGGACTCTCTTTCAGTGCAATGGAAAAGGGGGCCATTTGTTGAATGTGTATCATTTACAGCCTGAGAGACACTGGGAGTGAGAGGGGATATGGTTGATCTGTAGTGTTGGTTTAGAGCTATGTCTCCTGCTGTGGAGCTTGGTCAGACCTCCCTTCTGCCATAAATCTACATTTCCATTCTGCCAGCTTCGGAAGCCTGGTAGAGGCTATATAATATTCCATCTGATAGTGATACAGTGAGAGAGGCAGGCCAGGGGAGTGAGAGGGGATATGGTTGATGTGTAGTGTTGGTTTAGAGCTATGTCTCCTGCTGTGGAGCTTCATCAGGCCTCCCTTCTGCCATAAATCTGGTGCCTGGCAGCAACTGGGAACATCAAAGGCAAACCACATTCTCATGTCTCACTACTGCACAGCCAAGATAGCTACTGATGACTGGTCCATTTTGCCAGAGTAGGAGGGGCACTCAAACTCACACAGGGGCAGACAATATATCTTTTTTCTGACTTTGCAAAGGAGCCAAAGCAATACTAACCTGAATCTCCAATAGTTGTAATTGGTGATTTGTCAATAATCAATACTAATAAAAGTTCTGAGAGGGGTAGACATGTCTTTTTTTTGCCTTAAACAATAATAAATATATCAATTATTGATGATCGATAATCAATATATTACATGTAGATGTAAGAGCGAAGAGGGCTTGACAATCCCCCCCCCCTCCAAGATTTTAAAATGGCCCTGATGACTTCCTGCCATTAAAAGTTCCCTACCACTAGCAAGAGAAATCCCAGACTCTCCCTTCAGTTGTAAATCACACACAGTGTGTACATGTACTACAATGCAGCAGTGCAGGTTCGTGTAGGAAGCTCCACTAAGAAATGTGGATAGAAGCTTGGGCCAAGTTCTGAACTGCAAACAAATACAGGGCAAGAGTGCAGCGACCCGGGAAGTATCTCCATTTGTTACATCTAGTGTGCCAGACAACTACAAATCACTTCTGGAGCACAAACCTTTGCCAAGGTTGGAGTCTACTAAACTGCTGTATGTCTACTTCTGTGCTATTGTGTTCTTGGTTCACAGTTTCAGAGAGTGAATAGTCAGTTAGTTGCAAGTTTCCAACTTATATCTGTTTATTTTCAGGATCCAGTTTTTCTTCAAGCTTTCTGTTCGATCCCTTGCCATATTTGTGCTTTGGAATTCTGAGAAATATCATGCGCTTGGGAATGCATCTACCCCGGTATAGCAAAGACACTTGCGCTGCAGTGCAATGTGAACCAGTCAGAATTGCCCTGAGGAAGGTGACAGACGGTCACCGAAATGTCGGCTGAATAAAAGACTTGGTTGTGTAATTTTAAAAGAGTCTCTTTACTCTATTTCTGAAATAAGCTTACATTTCCATATTTCTTATCACCTGTAGACACACTTCTGTGCCATTGCTCGCGTGCCTTACACGTGAATCAGTGTGTGATCATCGCCCTGCTATCTACAGAAGATATGATGCTGTACATAACTCACCACCTACACAGGCTGCTATCAGGCCTAGTCCACACATCCCCACATAGGGACTATTGAAAATGGGATACTGGCACGCAATGTCTCAAAATTTTCTTAAGATATGACACTTTGCTATCTCTCTTCACACAAGACAAATTCAACCTGTCTAAAAGGACTTAAAGATAATGTTCACAGCATACAGGTGGCTACTATAGACAAGATTCTTCCATCAATCCATCAATGTGAAAGTAACTTAAAGAAGTGGCCGTCAAAAAGTAGCCACAGTGGCCAGGTAGTCCTTATGCAGAAGTGGTCACTAGTAAAGGTTTGACTGTATATCAATGGCCAGGTGGTCCTTATGTAGAGGTGGTCAATAGTACACATTTGATAGTATAGCAAAGAGACTTTAATATCTGGCTTTCTGATTCAACCTTTCAATTTCTTCATCTTCCACAGCCTAACAGTTGGACTGAACAGAGCAGAATATTCGGCCCCATAAGATTACCTTGACATTCCAGCTATAACATAACACCAGTTGGACTGAAACTAGGTCTGTATTTGTCTCCCAGATTCCCCTAGACAACATCCTGTTTGCTGACAAACTTTACCATCCTTCAGAACTTTGCAGAGCTGGATGGATGCAGGTAACTATCACTCAAACCTGTCTCACAGGTAAACGCACATCCATCTGGCTGAACACACCTGCCCATCACACATGTCCCACCTGCAAACAGACACACACCTGTCCGAATACACCTGTCACTGATGCTTATTGAACCTCTCCACTCCTTATACTAACAGACAACAGATTGGGCTGAGGATACAAAAGTTATTTTTGTCACTTTCAAAATTGTTTGTTACCACAAAGTTTAAAGTTTAACCTGGAATTATATATAATTTGTCCCATACGAAGGGGTTAAACCAAACTCTAGCAAGAGATATAAACTGTTACTCATTTGGATAAGTGTGGTGGGATCTCTAACATGGAAATTCCAACTTTATCTTGCAACTATCACTAACCAAAGCTAAGTATTTTTACATCAGTTGAGTAAAGAAACTGGCACAACACTGCTAGAGATTCAAACCCAGGACCTTCAGATCCCAAGTCCACAGCCTTAACCATGAGACCATCTCACGACCTTAACCTACGTGATTCACAACACCACGTCAGTGCCCTGTGCATACCTTCCCCTGAAGGCCACAGGTGGGGATTTCACCCATGTTGCCACTACAGAACCTATTCACTGCTAATTCATGGCTGTCTTAATGGCAGGTCCAGCCCCTGTATTTAGATCTACGGCATTGACGTCAGAACAGTAATTCTCCCTGTACCGGCAGATCCTGTGTACAGCTAACTCTGTATGGGTCAGCCGGGAGGTTTTTGTTCCCCACTGAAATTACACAACTTGTAAGTGGCTGGGTGATAATGGGGGTATAATGGGGATGCTAAAAATAACTTTCGTAACTCTAACATCAAGGAAGATCCAGTCAAAGCCAGGTTAAGACGTCCAATCAACCACTTGTGGCTCACAATGCACTGTATACTCTTATCTTCACGGTTTGCTACATGTACATGTGGCTTTTCTACATAATACTGTAGCTGTAATTCTGTTAGGATCTCCTTGCTACACCTGTATGGCTACTACAAAGGCTACATTTGGTTTGCTACCACAGCTTGCCATGTTACATGTGCATCTGTATTGCTACAGTCTACATTTGCCAACCTTGCGTGACACAAAAATTTTGCTACCACGACTTTCCTTGCAACATCCGTGTTGCTATACATCTGCCACAAATATTTTGCTACCACAGCTCCCTGCTACACCTACACTGCTATTTCCTGCAATCAAACGATGAGGTAACGACTTCCCGACCTTCACTTTCAAGCCATATTCGTTACCCCAAAGTTTGTTGTGAGTTCTTCCAACCAAACAACAAGACAATGGAGTGTTTTCCTTCTTCAGCTGTCCTCCTAAACTAACTTCCTCTCCCAAACGGATGTCTCTCCCTGTCTCTACATGATTCATATTCAGCCAATAAAAACTTTCTTTCTCTGTCGGCGCAGCGTGACGGTGTGGCTACCACCTGTGTAAAGCGAGTTGCGGGATTTCCATACAGTAATTCACTTTATGTTCACGGTAGCAAAAGTTCACGGTCTGAGAAAAGTGGACATGTTCACAGAGCTATGTATTCACGGTGGCAACAGGTGCAGGAAAAAGAAAGTCCAGGAATTATTTGTTAACTGTGGTGATAAGTTCTCGATACAGAAGTGACAGTGAAAACAGTGAACATATAAGTACAGTGAAAAATCAGGAATTACAGTACTCCACTCTTGTAGGACAAACACCTCTGAACCAACTCCTTATTGTCTGAGTTAGATCCCAGCACATAAGCAATCTGCACGTCTCTAAACATCTCTTTTGTACCTTCATGTCCAACTGTCCAACAGAGAAACTTACAGACAGTTCTGCACAAAGGGACTGGGACGTTAATCCGATGTAGGGTGTCAGGCTGTCACTACGGTGAGGTTTAGTGTGTACCTGTTCATACATCTTCAGATTGATATCTTTGATATGTTGGGATATAAAAAGAAAATCCCAATTTAGATATTAGTAATCTGAACCATAAATATTGACATGACTGGTCACTTATATCTTTTACTATGTAACAGCAAGATCAAGTATTTTCACTGTTACAATAAGGACCAATGCTTCATACAATGGCAAGGAAAGATGCTAAAACTATTGAAAATTTGTTGACTGTTGTAATGCCATGGTACATACAGTATGACTGTAACTATTATGTACAGATTACGAAATGTTTCCTAAATTCAAATTAGGCTTAGAAGTGTTTGTACCGCTATTTACAAATAGATTTAGAATAGACAGTTACTATTTCACTTTTAATCTATTTATGTGCTAATATTTTAGTTCTTTTCTTTGGCAAGTATACCAATGTTGTATACCACCGCTTTACATTGTTTGCAATTAGCCTCCAGGCATAAATTTGCAATAAAGTTATCATCATTATTATTTACAAGCCCCAAGCTAATATATTTCTCTGTCTCTCACAGTTTCTATGTCAGTGCACATTGGATATGAACCAGACCAGGCCCAACAATGGACGACAGAAATCCAACCATGCTGAACGTTTCATTGCTGCTAATTTCCGTGGAGTAGAGAAGAATGGAAGGACCAGATGATTGGTAAAACCAGACTGTCCCGAGCGCACGCACACCAGCAATTAATCCTGATGAGAAGTTAGATCTTTTGTGGTGAGGACCGCAGGTAATCCCTACTGAGTACTCTGTCGTGACAAGACCAGGCTGGTATCTTCATACTGATATATCTATATGGAAGGATATACACGGAGCAGGAATGTAGGTATCTGTATCTGTGTATCATGTGTATCATCTGATGAGTACTCTGTCGTGACAAGACCTGGCTGGTATCTTCATACTGATATATTCATATGGAAGGATATACATGGAACAGGAATGTAGGTATCTGTATCTGTATATCATTAGTACGTGTTGTATTATGGATCAGTATTTTGAGAATGTGACTATATCATGATAGGGGATATATTTTTGTGCAGATATTTTTTCACAGCATGTAACATTGTAACATTTTCAGCTTCTTTGAGCAATTTTGAGGCAAGTGAGTTACCAAATTTACCAACAGCCAAGGACATAATTTTTGTCCATTGTCTACATCCACTTCCAAGAAGCCTGGGGAGGTTATTCTCAAATTTGCAGGAATTCCCAAACAAGCACCTCCACAGTAGGTCACATTAATGCAATTCATTGGTTCTCTTATGTTGGAAAAAAAAAAGCAAAACAGCTAAATTAAACATGAAAAACATAGCCAGAGAGGAGAGTACCTATACACACAATTTAGGGAGGGACAACGTATGCTGGTAAAATTTTCCCTCATAGCTTTCATGTTGTCTTTCTAAACTATACTGGCTGTGATCCAGAAAAATAACTTGGTGTGGCCCACAGTTTACTTTGACAGTCCCATTCTGGCCATGACCTCAGTAAGCTGGCATGTCCTCCCAGCCCTTTATAAGCACTTCAGCCGAGCAGAAACGGTACTTAAGGAAGGTATCCACAACTTAAGACAGGTATCCAACACTACTTGGACAGGTGCTGCTTCCGTTAGGTCACAATGAAGCCAGTCTTCAGCTGAGACACAAACTCATCTCTGCTAGACAAAGGCGGTTCAAACATCTATTTTGACAGGGAAGGACGAAAAAACAGAAACACAATAAAACTAACAGCAACACAAGACAGTTTGTACTAGATGTTTTGGAATACAAAAAAGCAATTAAAATACAACAGAGATTGATAAGTGTAATAAGAAAAATGATATATACAAAAACTTGGTCATAAGAAAACAATTTTCTCAAAGGCAATAGATAGCTATCTACTCACTAGAAAGTAGGCAAAAGCTAAAATATACAATACTGCTAAATATGAACCCTCCCATTTCTGAATCACATCTATCAACAGCCATACTGCAGTATAAATAGTGTTGTGCAGTCTGTATAGTGAGTGTGTGAGTGAGTCTGTATGTCAACTTGGTGGGAAAACTCTAGCTGATCCCTTCAAGGCCAAAGTTGTTAAAGTCATTTATTTCAGGAAACCGTCCAATTCTGACGACAACAGTGGTTGGTTCTTCTCCGGCATAATGGAGGATTTCCTCACTTCAGACTTCAAAGCAGGAACCATGAGAGGTGGTGAGAGGGGCAAGGATAGGGGAGGACTCAAGGACAGAACGTCCAACATCATTTAATTAAAGAAACAGGTCAATTTCCGGTCAACGTTTAAGTACATTTTGACACTCAACATCTGGACGTTCAACCTTGTATAAATGGATTTTTGATTGATTCAAGCAAGTCATACGGTGGCAAGGCAGTATCAAATTGGCCAGAGGAGTGTCCATTAGCCACTGAAGGATACTGTCTGGCCAATTTGCTACTGCCTTTTGCGAAAGATCTGCTTGGAGATTACATTTTTGATTGATTCATTTAACTTTGAAGCTGTTGCAAAAGTGTTTAAGTACAGCAAGGTGTGTAGAAATATTCACATCATTTGAGCAAGAAAACCGTTCAATTTCCGGTCACCTCAGCCGACACCTGACCTTTTGACCTCCAGGTCATCCTTATTAAATGCAGTTTTGATTGATGGGTGGATTTTTAGGTTGTACAGAGGTGGGCACTTCTCAAAACTGATTAATGTGGAAGTTTGTAACTTTAAAATGAGAAAATTAGGGCTGTCTTATCTGTAGGATTAATTGATACTTTGTGAATCATCAACTCTGATCATGTGAGAAAGGACTTTGAACTAAGAATTGTTACACATTTAGTAATAGACCTTTGATTTTGAAGCTAAAAAAATTAAAGATGATGTATGTAGTGTGAAGAATCTAGTGTGGCTTACCAGCCCTATCTTGGCAACGACAGTCCCAGCCACAGTTAGGCCACAAAAAACAGGGCTCTCCCCAAGCAATGAAGCAAGGGTGCTCCCCCTCTCCCCAAATCCTAGCACAACTCCCAAAATGTTCAAATTTAGGGTTTTCTCTTAGTATTTCATGAGAATTCGCTGATTTTTCATCAACCGATTAGGGAGCACCTCTCCCCTCAGAATTTCTGGAGAAACCCCTGAAAACACATAAATAAATAATTAAAACCCCCACTAACCTGGATCAGAGTGTGCCGCCTGCACGGTGCCGACAGTGTGCTGTCTGGCGGCGTCCTCGGGAACGCTGAAGCTGTACCTCGCCTGCCCGAACACCGGCGGCATCTCCCCGGTCCCGATCACGCTCACCGCCACGCTCGCGTGCGTCTGCGACACCAGACCGCCGCCGTCCGTCGCTGAGACTGACAGGTGGTGAACTGACTGCTGTCCTGAGTTTAGCGGACCCGCCACGGTGATCAGGCCTGTAAAGAAAAAGAGAGGATTTTGAATTTTTTAAAGTTATTTATGCATTCTTGAGCTATTCACGTCAAGAAGAAACCTTCAGATCTTAACTTGGTGGCAAGGTGGTCTTGTTAAGAGTGTTGATTCTGACATGATCTTATATAATTAGCCTTTTGCAGAGACACAGAAATTTCTTAGAAACAATCACGCAAAAAAATTGCTTCACCACACCAAGCTTCTTTTCCTACAGGCATGAAAGTAGAAGTTTTATACTATTTTCCCAGAGGTATATAATAATATAAGTATACTTAAAGTTTTGTAAAGGGAGAGATAAATGTAGCACATCCATTAACATCAACCATGTCTTGTACTGGTAATTACTATTGTCAGCCTTGTAAGTTCAAGTGTTGTACAAACATGCATATCTCACAAAAGTCTGTCTCCATTCTATCAAAGGTTCAAAGCGAGGCATTCTGAGCATTTCATGAATAACTGGCATTAACATTCCCAAACAATCGTGGCCTTTCAAAGCTCCACACCCTGGCCGCTTATTTTCTCCTTAAACTGGACTGAAGGTGAATTTGTACAAACGACTTTGCAACACGAGGTCTGCCTCACTTGCTGGCTTGACGCAATCTTCTCTTAATCCTATTTCTTTGAAGCCATTACACCTGAATCCCGACCAGCTCGTAATTGCAGAAAACTTGCCCCACGATTTCTCGCAAGTCACGCCACCTTTTCATGAGATTTGCTGTAACATTTTCCCAACCTATTACAGGGCAACACCTAAAAATATCTTCGCAATGACATTGTGCAAGTAATTGTTGCAGCTTTCCAACCGTTGGCAAGCCAATCCTTGTGATCTCCAACTGAAGAGCTAATCTTTCACAGACAGTTGAGATTCAAGACTCAAACACTTTGTTCATTCATTCATTTTTTTTTACAAAATAATGTCCAAAACTATCTGCACTAGAATGATTCAATCATTTTCCTCCCTTTCCTGACTTTACCATAGTCCAGTTTACAAATGTAGGTGCAGGTAGACATACAATATAAATAAATGTATCTTACAATGTGGAAATCAAATTTCATACGCACTAACTAGTTGCACATACACATGTCATCAATTTTGTCAAATACCTGACAATGCACAACTCAAATTTCATATGCACTAACTTACACATACAGGTGGTATTTCGAGCCCTGAGATCTAGCTATAATTTGAAGTCATCAATTTTATCCATCACTTCATCATTTTGAGGGCATGCTCCCTTTTTATTGTGATTACACACACGCCTTTATTGTTTTCTTAACATCAATCCATCAACCTTAATTTCTCTTCACGATCAATAATTGCAGAAAGAATACAAAGTCCTGATAAACCCAGGGGGGTAAAAAATTGTCAGGGTTTTTGTTTGTCAAGAAGATAAATGTGAGCTGAGGAGGTATTTTTAAATCTGGAAATGTACATCAAGTTCTTTTAACTGTCTATTCCATAATCCCCATTCCCATTTATAAACTAGGTTACACCTATTATTAGACCTGATGTTGCCAGTTTGGAAAAAGTGTTGAGAGGTTTTACCCCCCAGGAATGCACAGATTAGATATTCAGGAATGCATAAGATACTGGGGAACAGGCCTAGGGTGTTGGATGTATTATAATATAACTGTTGGAGTTATGTCAGTAGATGTTAGCTAACCCAAAACTGCCAAAGAAGACCATTTAGGGGACTGATAAAATCTGGTCTATATGGACAGGTGGTCACTATAGTATAGACAGGATTCCTAATGCTTGTGTCAGTGGAAAAATTTTTTTGAGGTGTTCACTTGTAATAAAGTTGTATAGGCTTGACTGTAGTTCACACACTATGTTATTAGATGTTAGCTAACCCAAAACTGCCCAAGAAGTATAGGGTCTATGTTGACAGGTGGTCACTATAGACAGGATTATTAATCAGTTAATGCTTGTTTCAATGGGGAAAAAGAGGCTATGCCTTGACGTACCACATATATGGTCTGTAAATGTTGGGATGGACTATGTAAGGTTATACAGTGAAACCTGCCCAAGAAGACCATTCAGGGGACTGATAAAATCTGGTCTATGTGGACAGGTGGTCACTATAGTATAGACAGGGTTCTTAAAGCTTGTATCAACGTAAAAAAATTGTATTTTGTAGAGGTGATCACTTGTTGTAAAGGTTTGACTGTAGTTCACACTAGAGTAGTATGACTAGAGTTTAAGGCAAACATGACTCAAAGCTGTTGCTAGTCCTGCTAATATAAAACCAGATTGCGCCATGCTTTGCACATATAAAGCCATTGTCTACAAACTCCACCACAATCCACCGGTTTTTCACCCCCTTTCAGTCGTGCATTGACCTGGTCCTGTTTACCTGTCCACGTTTGAAAAACGCCGTCACCGCCGCCCCGATCTGTGTCGGTCCCGGCGTAACTGTAACCACGCGCACAAACGGAGCGCGGTAACCCGAACAGACCAAAACAACTGCCGCGTATTTACCTTACGCGTACCGGGCCGAGATGCTGTTCCTCGCTAAGACTTTGATCTAATTGTCTGGCGAGGTGTTTCTTGTGTTCCACTCCCCCACGGTGTGATGGGCATGAATGTGTGTGATTATATTCTCTATTGTTCCCCGACACACGAGAGCTTTCCTGTGTTCAACTGAGGACAATCGCGACGTATGAAAAACTTCCTAATTTCATCACAAACTTTGAAAGGTGTTGGTATGTTCTAACCTTGTTCAAACATGTGCTGCTCTAAATGTTAAATTGGCACAAGGAAGGGTAATGTTTAGTCTCTGTCCCCCACTGAGAGATGATACGATAGTACATAACTACAACAAACAGCTGAGATCCACAAAATCCTCAAAATCTTCCCCCGTTATCCAATGACCACATAATTGCATTTCTGTCTCCAGACTTCTGGGTCAAAACAATACATGTACTAATTTTTTAACACAAACTCTGTATCTGCCTTAACTAAACTCGTATCATTACTGTACTTTTTAGTTTCCAGCCCTTTCTCTTTTCTATTTCTCTCAATGAAAGCAAATTAGTTGTAGAAGCAGCCAAATCCCATCTGTTGAAAATACAAAGCTTGAAAAAGATACTTCCCAGCATTAAAATGTGCAAATGGCAACATTTTTTGTCTCTAAATGTTATAAAAATTACCCCACTAAGCCCTGCCTGTCTCTACTGAAGGCGAGGATTCTCCCTACCATTTGTTTTTAGAAAGGTCCAGGATCTGGGTTAATCCTAGCTGGTGGCTACAAACTCTGGACATTCCGACTTCTTCTAATTTCTGCTGGAAGTGAGCCGCAAAAACCCGGCCAATCTCACAATAAACCGAGAACAGGGAGAACCGGAAATTAGCAGCACCATGTTGAACACCTTGTAACTTGCACACCTTCCTGCCACGAAGAAATATACGTTCTTGTACTTTCTTGTTTTAAGTCTTCATAAATCTTATAAATTAGACTAGATAAGACAGGGAAGAATGATTAACTGCAATATATCAGTAACCTGACAAACCCTGTCAGATTTAGGGACTGAACTGACTAAGGACATATAACGTTTAATATTTTGCTTTGTACATGTTGGAATGAACCCATTTTTGAGGTGTTACTGTTCTAATTATTTGTCACCACAATGTTTATGAATCGTAATTATCCCCCTTTTGTTGACTTTCTCTGACTTCTTTTTTTAGCAAGTCCTCAGAAGCGACCCTCTTCAATTAAAATTCCATCGTTAATCCAGATGCCAATTAGTAGCTTTCTCGTCCGTTAAAACAAAGTGTGTTGGTTCCATACAATAAACTTTTCTTTGTCTTTAAACCAACAGTTTTTGCTGACCGTTTAGTGGCTGGGTGGTCAGGTTAAGCTAAAGTGCTTCCAATTAAAGATACATTTATCAAGTCCTTGGAAGCCCTAGATTTCAACTCCATATAGGCAGAAGGCACTGCATGTCTTAAGCCTATCTATTTATGCCTGAAAGGTGAAGAAAAAGTTCACTCTCCTGTTTATAATTTGCTGTCCAATAATTGGGATAAAACGAGCTAATGCCTAATTGCCATAATAGTTCGTTTAATCCTGATAAAATGGAAGAAAAATATGCAGTGAAAGTCCAAAAACAGTCCCAAATCCTATTTTCCAGATGAGGGAATTTGACAAGAAAGTCATAACATCTGATTGACGTCTTAACGAATGTGATCAATGAAGTTGTTTTGACTGTTACAGGTAAAAATTTCCTTAGGCAGTTTGAGAAGAAGACCCCCCCCCCCCTCGGGTAGGGATTTTAGGACATAACAAGGTACACATTAAGGAAAATGTCCTAATATCTGTACAAATGTTAGCAAAGGACATGTACTATCTTTTGACCTCTTTAAGTTTTATGAATGATATTAACTGACACTGGGCTTAAGATATATTTTTACAATTCCCTATGATATGGCAAGTTGTATACTAATTAACAAAGAAATTTCACTTGCAATTGGGAAAATTTTCCGCAAAAACCCAAGTCATTTACTATAACACAAGCTTTCAAGACTTGCAAGATTTTACTGGAGTACCTATAGGCCAATGCTTCATGGTTGACTCTCTGTGTAAGAATTATGGGTAAAATGCAACATGGCTGCAGCATATCTGGTTTCCGCAGGTAGCCATAACAAAAGACTGCAGGACAAGAAAAGCGCCCAGAAATATTTTGGACTCAGGCCAAGTTTAAACATTGTCTATTATAATATGCCTGCACCAGTCTGTATTCTCTAAAGGCTATTATTAGACACTGGTGCTTAGAATTCCAGTGTGTAATACCTGACAACTCTATGGCTGTTCTAAGGCCACACAAATTTCATTTGTTGGTTTCTTGTGTTTAATGCTAAACTACTAGTAGATGAACTTGAAAACACAGTCTCAAGGGAAATTTTGTACTTTGGAGGGCACATGGTTAGTTTCAAATTTTCCTCTCTTCTCACTGTTTTTATGATGTCTTCCACAAAAATTTTATCTTAAAATGACTGATAACAAAGTTAATACGATGATGTCCCTATATCACCAGTTCCACTGGCTTGGGTTTCTTGCTGGACTAGATCATGAACTTGAAAATAGAGTCTGTACTTCAGTGGACATATCGTCAGTTTTCCTCTTATCCCTTTGTTTTTATGATATTTCTGTACAAAAACGTTATCAATGTGCAATACCTAGGTTTATACAGTAATGTCCTTATATCGCCGTTCCGCTGGCTTGGGGACCAACGTTAGTGTCAGTTTCACCCCATGTGACTGTCCCTAAGTCCCTGTCAGGTCTTGTTAACGTCTGGACTAAGTGGAGTTATCCCGTGCATTCCTGGAGACGTTTTGTGTCACCTCTGATTACAGCAAGGCTCCTGACGCAGCCAGGCATGGCCCCGTACAGTCCCCCCAAACTGCTCAGACATTTTAAGCCTGTTTGCAAACAACCGTGCAGCAATACAGGCAGGCAGCAGGCCAATATGTGCATTTTCCTATACAACATTTTAACACGATCAAGCAATGGATATCAGAAAGAGATTTGGCAAATATCATCATATAGCTTCTCATAAAAGATATGCAGTGGATTCAAAGTTGCTTTAACTGCTCTTGAAGTTAAAAGTAGCTTCTTTGTTTACTAATTTCCTTCTGTGTTTGAGGATATGCTGTAACTGTACAGCTAATTTGTAGAGTTACTGTGAAATGTATCCTTGGATACCGCGTGTTGTTTGATGAGGTTTTTGCCCCGGATGGCTGACTTGCCTGGAAACATCATGATGGCATTGTTTATTGCTCTGCCCGAGAAATTATGTACGATTATGAAACAGATTAAAGCTACTTCCTGACAAATCTCACAGCTTACAGAACAGATAGCTGGAATACCTGCAGCGTTACTCTCCAAGCAGAGGTTTGGCCTGTTTTTGGACATTTTTCAAAGCCTTTTTTGAACCATTTTTGTCAGACTTTCTGTTTTGTTCCTGTTTGTTTTGGTAGCTTGGTCAATGTGGTCAGGAGCTCACTATAGACAGGATTCTTACTGCATGTATCACTTAATGTGAAATATTATCTAACTTAGGGAATATCAAAAAATAGTCATATTGGCCCTTATATGTAGAGGTGGTGACCAGTTTGTGTTGACTGTATTTTTAACAAGAAATAAATGTCTTCATCATAAATCTACAAATCTCACCTGTGTTTTAATTGATGTCACCTGTCACTTATGCAGGCTTAAATGTTCACAAGAAATAAGAAGTTGACTTGGTTTCTAACCCCAAGGTCAACCAGGGATAAGCTTAAAGATTAAGGATTATCATGACTTTGGTTTTGTATATTTTGGTCAATGCTCAGTATATATGTGTATCTATTAGGAAAAATCTGCAACTCTCACCTGTGTTTTCATTGATGGCGAACTTCCCGTCCGCGTTCCCGCTGACGATTCGGTACGTGAGGCGGGCGAAGCGGCCGGAGTCTCGGTCCGAGGCCGTCACGGAGACGACCTCTAACCCCACGGGGCTGTTCTCCTGCACGTCAGCGGGGTAGGAGAGCGGGTAGAACTCCGGCCGGTTGTCGTTCACGTCCTGCACGAAGATCGACACCCACGCCGTCGCGTCCAGGTTTCCCCCGTCCTTCGCAGTCACCGAGAAGTCGTACCTGGGAGATTCACAAAGAGCCATATTATTTATGTACGCAACAACTTTGTTGAATAACGTACAATACTCTTTCTGATCAAGTCAGCTCATCTGTACCTTCCTCATTCAAAACACTCATCCAAAACAGACTGAAAATGCAAACGGACACAAATAGGATTATACAGAACTGGTAGTAAATGTACTGTAATCTGTATATATGTATGGGGTCTCCCCAGAACAGAAGAGGTGCACCCTAATCGGTTGATGAAAAATCGAAGAATTTTCATGGAAATACTAAGAGAAAACCCTAAATTTGAACATTTTGGGAGAGGTGCTAGGATTTTGGGGGAGACAGGGAGCACCCTTGCTTCATTGCTTGGGGAGAGCCCTGTTTGAATGTAAAAGCAATCAAAATTTAATGTGTAAAAAGGGTAATGTGTATGTCATAATTCTTGATGTTATGTGTATATTATGTATATGTTACTTTAGACTCCAGGAAGAGTAGTGAAGTAATGTTATGTAATGTTCTCAGACTAAATTTTTACTCTCGCATACCGGCTGGGTTCGGTGTCGTGGTCCAGGGTCTCCGTGGTGCAGATCCATCCCGTCGCGGGCTGGATGGTGAACGGGAGTTGCCTAGCGATGGGGGTCTGAGGGAAGGAGTAGGTCACATCACCGTTCACTCCCTCATCTGGGTCGGAGGCTGACACCTGGGAGAACAGAGAGAAAGAATTTCGGTCAAAATTGATGCAAACAATAAAAGGCATAGACAATCACTACAAATAGTCATCATCACACAACATTGACTCAAGAGGAGGAATACTCTTCAAAATGATGCAAAACAATAAAGATTATCTACTACAAAGCATTTCTCCAAAATCCCCCAAAATCACATTTTTTCATAGTCATTTTGCATTTATCTTCTTTGGTTGCTATTTCTTTCATAATATGCTATATTGGCTTATATTTTATACTAAAAATCAATAATTTTTCAATTCAATTCAATTTTTCAACATATCGTATCAAGAAGGCAATGCAGGAGGTAGTATCACCCCCTTATACTACTGGTAGATCATAGTTCCTAGTTAACAGTTAAGAACTTGACTTCCGAGGGGGGGGGGGTCTAGGAAAAACCACAATCTCCAACTTTCCCAGAGAGTTTCACCCCCAATCCACATGGTACGTGACTCTGCAATTCAATCTCGTAAACCTTCCATTTCCTAAACAAACCGCCTCTACCAAGTACAGGTGAAACACAGGCCTGGATTCAGCAAGAACAACAATAATGTGTGCTTCGGACCCGATACAAGAGCTTAGCGGAGGATTAAAACGGATTAGAAAGCGGGAAAGAAGATTAGCGCTGTCCAAGAGACGAGTCCTCGGCAGAAGTCTTTTCAGACTTGCACATGCTGATCCTGAAGGTGTATCTACAGTCCTGCTCCTAATGTCTCGTGTTGACGAAGGACTTAGGAACAATCTCTTCGATAAATATCAAGCACATTTTGTGTAGGCTGCTGCTGTCTCACTGAATGAATAAGGAGGAACAACCGTACAAATAGTTCGAAATAAAGGCTGTGACAACTGAAGGTTTCTTGACAATGTCTTGTACTGTGTGTACCAGGGCACTCTAAGAAAGTTACCCAGATGTCTTCAAGGTAGAAGTAGATGAAGAATATTGCAGATTTTCTTACATGTACTATATGCAGAAAAACCAATAAACACATGTCACAGAAAGTTGCTGTGCTTTTTGTTGCATCAATAAAGCTTCTTTATCACACGTGTGTGTACATCCAATAACATTATGAACCGACTTTATAGTTGTAAAACAACAGTTTATCTGATAGTGTTATCCAAAGATAACATCAGAATGTAGGTATACTGGAGTGTTGGCGGGCTAACAAGGATTGCCTGACCAGCTGCCATCAATTGCATAATGCCACTGCCCTGGGCAGGAATGGCTTCCACAGAACAGGTACACATGCCATCCATCTATAGTACAGATCTCACAGGGAACATAGCCTAAAACTTTGCGTAAAGCTTGACAAAGGAAATATCTTCAACATCCTGTTTCCAAGACAAGCACAAAGAAGTATGTTAGACCTGGAAGGAGTGATCTACCTGCTGTATAATTAACGATGACGTTTGTCTGTGTCTACATGAGGAATAGAGTAATGGCACATCGTCGTAATTAAAGTTAATCCCTCAAAGAAGGCCGCTACTTTGTGGCACAAAGGCCTGGATGATTCAGGCCGCATTAAAACGCAACATTTCTCTGAATTTGCCACGTTCCTTCACCCGTCTCCGCCGGGAAAACCGCAACAGGAGACGGCGTCGCCGGTCGTATACCAAGAATCCTCGAAATTCTGCGTAATTACTTGTAACGAAACGTTTACAATCATTCTAAAACGATGAATCTGCGAAAACTGCTTCCTTTCCCCCCAAGCCTTCCCAATTGTGACATAACAGGGCATTAACACATGTCTTGTGAACTTACCGACCAAAGAAACCGTTCCGTATCGAACAATACCAGATAACAATACCTGTACTGTACACCCACATGTGTGTCTGTGACCCACACAACAAAGATGAGTGAGGAAAGTGAGCACATTACTGGATCAGGGGATTTCTGTAAGTGAGAGTTAACGACCGGGTAAGGCTGGTTATTTGTCCCGAATCCCGGGTACAAGTCCAAGGCCCACTCTCTGTGTATCCCTCAAAGCTTGCCGCTACAGTGTGGCACAATGGCTATCCTGGGAAATGTAACGATTCAGGTTGCATCGAAACGCAACATTTTTTTAAACATAGTCGCCACGTTTCCTCACCTTGTCCCATCTTTGCCAGGTGTGTTTTAATGTAGCTTTGTTTTCTGATGGAAGACACTGGAAGAGTAGGTCTACATGTAGCAGGCTTCTTCTTACTCTAAGGTCATTATAACTGAATCACAGTTTGGTCATACTGAGTCACTGACCTATCAAACTAAGGACACCAATTTGCCACATTCGTAACCAGGTCCACCTTCAAGTTCAAGACCATAACCTGGGCCTGAAACTACTTTTAGTTCATAGTTACTCCGTTCTTGTAAAACAAATATGTATTTTTCAAGACTAAATGCTTCATTACAGGTAGTGGCAAGTCTACGCACTTCATAACACATTGTACCATGTACGATTGTCGAGCAATAAAGTTCATTCATTCATAATGGATTAAAATACCAACATTTCTGCATATTTTTTTCTTGCTGGTAGCGGAAGAGTTGGAGTTTCGATTGTACCATTCTTGACCAGTCCAGCTGACCTCGTCTTTACATGCAGGTCACCCGACAAAACTGCTGCTTCCAAAACACCATTATAGGATCATTGTCTGAATACAGCCCCAACACCACTAAACTCCACAGGTTAACCATTAACATGTACTCACAAAGGAGAGGATTTCAGCAGGGTGGGTTTTATTCCACTGCACGTTATACTCAAGTCTTTAATCCGAGGTAATGCCAAGAAAATTGTATTTTTTCGCAATAAAACATAAGCTGTTCAACCAACTTTATCCACAAACGTGTTTTAATGGAACAGATTCCAGTTGTGCATAGATACAGTAGCTAGGACAATGCCTGGTTAATTCTATCGCTCGGATGTGGGAATTTTCAAATGGAGCAACGAAAGAAAACACAACCAAAGCACCGAAAAGTCATGGATAAAATCTCACTTACACAGATCATCCTTGAAAGGTAGAACTTAATTACAATTAATCCTTATAAAACTTGGCGCAGTCACACAGATAAATATTATAAGGACTGAGAATGTATGTCAACACTGTAATGTATACACTGTGAAACACACACAGACAGAAAGACACACACACAGACAGGCCAAAAACAACACTTCACTTCCTTAAGGTATAACAACAAACTCTGGAAAACCAAAATAATCTATCAGGCAAAGGTAAAAGCTTTTATAGGAAGAGTTGAAAGATATTTCTCCTGCCAGAAATCTGAGACTAAACAATGCCACAGGTGAGAAGACTTGTATATAAGAACACATCAATGAATGTTAAACATCCAGGTAAAGAGGTAGAACTGTGAAGACATTTCAAGTAGCATATTATATAAACCTTAACTTTATTGCGCAACAATTGTACATGGTACAAAGCATGTCATCCACTATGTACGGATATTCAGTCAGCAAACAAGGCAAATATCCAGCACAGGAATGTCTCCAACAATTCAGGGGTCCCGATACACCTACTGCTAGGGCTATATGCACCTAATACCTGTATCTGTACCTTAAAATTAACCTGTACCCATACCTGTGCAAAATCTATATACAGAAGGAAAAGAATATTGAGTAAACGCCACCACCCCCCTCCCACCAGATGATGAAGTCAATACACATGGACAAGAGGCAAGATATAAGCCTTTATACTTGTGTCCCTTTGGTCTCACACAAGTACTCTATATCTACACATTGACCCAACCACTTCCAGCAAAGTACTAAACAGCAGAGCTAGCTTCATACTTATGTCCATGTTTCATTTCAAGCCCTGACACCAACCCTGCACTGTCTCCCTGTCTCTACAGTTCTTACTGAGAACCTTTCAGGCAGTCCTTAGCTGCTGCACACTACTCAAACACCCAGGCTGGAGGGAGAGGCAAGACATGTGTTTTAGTGTATCTGATGCTTCGTTTCAAGTCCTGACACCCATAGTTCAGACCATTTTCTGCCTCCATGTTTTGACTCAACCCTGTACTCTTTCTCTCTATCAGTAAGACCCTGTCAGGCGGTCCTTAGCTGATGCACACTACTCAAACACCCAGGCTGGAGGGCTGGTTTCACGTTACCGGCTCAGGTTACCTGTCTGACGGAGTGGGTCCAGGGCAGAGTCAAGTTCACAACAGGTAATGCAGACACAAACACTGATTCTAGGCTAGTTCTGGCCAGTAATTTTCATCACACAAACACTCCTGACACCCTGTATGTGCTGTGATGTTTTCTTCAGTGTAAGAGAAGATTCTAAGAGTGTTTTTGCGATCGCTTGGAGTCTTTAGTTTTTTACGGGGCTGAGTGACCCTCTTGGCAGGGGCCGTGCAGTTTTCTTTAGGCTGAGTTTAAAAGTTCCCCGGCGATTTATCAAGTGCAGAGAGACGTGGCAGGCATGCGGAGGACACAATTAGCAGGCAGAGGTGTGCTCAGGACATGTAGGGTGACATGGGGAGGGACGCTGAATGTGAGGACATGTGTTTTGATGTCAGAATGACCCCAATGTCGTTTTCTGTACATCATTGCATACAATGTGTCTAGGGCTCGATATAATTACTTGACGCTTGAGCTGGGTTACCTGAAGTTTTAGTTTAAGTTTCCAAGCAGTTTATTTAACTTGAATGTCACTGAAAAATTGTAATTTTTTTTTCAAAAAATTCATATGATAGAAGAAAAAAAAAGATTTTTGTTTTTTCGAAAAAATATTTGAAAAGATGGGCTTCCAATTTTATTGTGTTGAATTAAAATAAAATTTAACCCTTTTCTAGAGCTGAAGTTTTGTGCCACCAGCAAAAGATTGACTTCAGTTTTCTAAGAAAAACAGCAATACTCAAGATTAGACATGTTAGAAGGCTTATCACATCCACATTAAGTCCTTACAGAACACCTGATGACAATGTTTTCCCCCTCAGACAAACATCCCGACAGTTTCTCTGTTCCTCTGCTTTAGCAACAACCAGCAACAATTGTACAAGTCTGACGTCTGAAACACTGGAGACCAAACAATTTATTTCTTCTGCCTGTTAATTAGTAATCGTCAGCACAAAGGACTGAACCGTTCAATGATGTCTGATGATGAATCCGGCAGGTTTTTCTTTGAGCGATACTTACACAAGACTTGCCTGTCCGGTACACAACCCCCCGGTGGTGCCTGGACCAATTTGCACGAGCGAGAAGTCAACAAGAACTCTCAAATGGACATTTGACTTTCCTTTGTATAATTCAACCCAACTCTGCCGCGATGCTCGATTATGAAAAGGGACCCATTTGAGACATTTACGTAAATTATATACAAATAACCACCAGTGAAACCAAGAGGACCGACAGCTGAAACAATGGCAGAGGCAAGACCGGTCGCCAAACCAAATGGACCCATTGAGAGAAGGGCCTATACACTGTCATCAGCATGGCGATAGTTGTCGTATGGAGAAAGGGCAGGGAGGGATGGAAAAACATCGTTAATTCTTGCCTCGTCAGTTCTGCTTATCCGAGTTCCTCACAGATGAAGCTTGTAGCTGACGTTGTGCAATTATCGAGTGACGCTAAAGAGTGTACCAGGTTTGATGGAGTGTCTGTTGTCAATGGAGGGATCGGAAATATGCGACACTCACTGTCATGATTGTAACTTCGAGTCACGGTGGTTTAGCTTCGGTCCCGTCCGAAAGCACGTCCAAAACACATCCATTCTGCATTTCTGAGTTAGTCCAAGGAAGTTAGTGAGAGTATCACAATAGTGTGAGACAGGTTATACACTACTAATGGTTTGTAAAGGATATTGAAAAAAGTTTATACATTCCAGCACTATGATCTAACTCACAAGATAAACTTTCCATTGTCTACCCCAGTCATTAATTATATCAAAACTCTCTGATTTGAACCTCGGTACATGGTCCAGTATAAACAGAGTATGAAAAAACTGACTAACTGACCGTTGCCAAAATCATATCCAGTTGCTTGACTTGAGTAACTGTTTTTTTTGGCGTATCTTATTACCTGGATGTCTAACCTTCATTGACGCAAAAACAGAGTATCTTCAAGTAAACCTTCATGTGTAGGGGATAAAACTGTTTTTGAAGATGTCTCTAACAGATTGGAGTAATGTGTTCATTTGTATGTTTTTTTAATCCCTCTTGTATAGGTTTTCTAATTTCCAGGTGATGACAACCGATCAACACAGTTTTCCTGGCCTTATCAGGTCCAGGCTGTCGACACACAAGTGCGTTGGCCTGGCTACTTTGTACTCTAGAAGCTCACTAGTACTCATGCCGGGTTCTAAAGCCCTTCTGCCTTGTTTCGGACCATTACCAGACTACACTCAACAGCCATTCCAGCAGCCATCTGCACTCGGAAATGACAGGAAAGGGCAGTCGGTCATTTTCAACCCCTCCCCCTTTCTGTATGAATTCAATGTGTCCTCGTATTGAGATTTTAGTATACTGACCTAACCCAGAGAAAGGCTAATGAAATACAAAGCCAGGCAAAAGGCCTAAATATGGTTTTAAAAAAAGTTCACAACAAGCCTAACCTTACCTAACCTCTGCTTGAAGTCAAGAAGAATCAAAATCTATACAAGAAGAATCAAAATCTATAGTGTCCAAAACCGGGTTTAACCAGAATCAAGCTCAGGAATGGTTCTGGAAGGTGCACGCATATCTAGAACCATGCCTAGGGCAAATCTCTGTTCTTGGATTCATGGGGACTATCCAGAACTGTTCCTGATCCTACCCCTAACCCATTCAGACACAGAACTAGACAGGCACAGTTCTGGATGAGAGTCTCAGTCTCCACACTACATGCTGACCACGTCTGTAGGTGACTCCATGCCACAAACCGTTTGTATCACACCACAGTTCAGGGCAGGCGGTTTCAGGCGGTTTCCTTGAGCCGGATTTGTTCCAGATCTCGCCTTACTTCTTACTTATGGTTCAGTCATCTTCTGTTCATTCTACATTCTTCTGATTTACTTATAAGGTGTCTAAAACCGACACGGTACACTTAAACTGTGTGACCGGAATCACGATCGAAGGCTTACAGAGAGAAAGTTCAAGCAAGGGAGGGAAAAAGTTGAGCTCCGAAAACTATTTCTATAATCTCGATACCAGCTTAGTGGCCACGCTGTTTGTTGACAGTTGATACAATTCTTCTAGACGTTTGATTAACAAAGCGAGAATTGTCTTCTGGTATACTTATGTGTAAGTAATTATGTACATGTATTAATAAGTATCCTTAGATTAGAACTCAGGTTGCCAAGTGTATAACCATGGCTGAAAAAGTATTTCAAACACTATCAAAGAATCCCTTCAGACTAAGTACTAGAAGCAAAATGATGCAAAATACACACTATTTGTGGTCAATTTCATCCTATCCCCTGAAAAATACAGTAACACAGTTCAAAAAATGAAAAACAACAATTTTTTGTCCAGTTTTCTTGTGTTTCAAATATTATCCCCTCACAATACTACATGAACCACAACCTGATACAAAATTCTACCTAAACTTGTATTTTTGACAATTTTCATATCTGGAAAACACAGTGTTGTACAGCATAATAGTTCCAAACTGAAAAACACCAGGAGTTTTTTGTCCGTTCTGGACATCCTGTGAGCGACATTTTGCATGCAGGACCGGCCCCCACCATCCTCCATAAGCACCCTCCAGCCGGCCATCCGATCCCCCCAAACAAAGCACAACAAAAGAACCCTGCAGCCCTCCCGACCATTCAAACCTCGCACAGCGGGGACATTCGAGAGCGAGGGGGGATTAAATTTCCGCCATTCCGCATTCAGAGCGATCGCCACGCTTTCTTGAGAAAGACTGGGTATTGAGAGGTTCGCTAACCCGCGTGACCCCACATTACTTCTGTCCGACCTGCGCAACAGAAATGTACGTCAGAGAAAACCGCCATGTTTTCTGGAGCTGCTTTGTGACTACGGACACTTACAACGTGGAGAAAAGCAACAAATTCTGGACTAAACGGACTATAGATGTCAAAATTGCATTTCACTATGAATGGAGAACTACAAAAGCGCATACTTTCTTATGAAAAGCATTCTAAAATCGGCTGAAAACTTTGGAAAAAAACTCACAATTGCTAGTTGTTGGTTTTAGTGAGTAGCAGGTTAGAATTAGTCTCCGAATGTTAGCTTGCAAACTTACAAGATTCTACATTAGCCAAATTTCTCTTCAAACATACTTTTCAAGTCTTTAGTCTTTAACATGAATAAAAATTTAACCCTGCCATACAATCATCAACAAAACTATGCAATACTAGAACATGACTACAGAAGCATCCCAGTCTACCCAATGTTGACCAATTTTACAGGTATATGCACAGGTTTAGACCAACAATGGAGGAAATCCTCCCCGAAAGATCCCCAGATTTTTGGCATATCTTCTGAAAGACAAAACTGTGGACAGACGTCCCTAATATAGACTGGGGATACAGGAAAACAAAAGGAGTTCAGTTTGTCATAACAACATGTAGACTTATGTGACATACATACTGTATAAGGTGGAGTTAGTCTTTACTATTGACAGTTATGCAGATACAAGAATGTAAAACAGTACCTGAAAATGTTATAGTTCTGTTGTCCTTGTGTGACTGTTTTGCACATTTTGTAAAACAGTAACTTAGAAAAATGTGTCTTTGAAATTTTAGAGAAGTTCTTGTTGAGATGTATTATTGTCAAGACAAGAAAATCAAATGGACATTAAAATCTGTGTCAAGTAAGAGCCATTAAAAAGTGCCCCAAGCCTGAAAAAAAGTTAAAGTCTACTCCAGAGACAACTACACATATTTAGAATGAATAAAAATGGTGCCATTACGCTAAGTTTTTTAGAGCAACTGTTTTCAATATTTCCATAGAATTGTTGAAGATTTAAAATATCTGCGTCTGATCGATTTTACCTTATAATAATATTCAGAGATGTCATACTAAGAACCACGCTCTTGTTCACACGAGTTCAAACGGAAATAGTCGTTACATAGTTTTTTCTGATCTCCAATTCAACATGTTCAAAGGAGTTCTGGCTGTGCCTATGGGGCTGAAGTGCTTACACACCTGTCACAGAGTACCCACCCGCGGGTAAGTGGAACAGTCCAACACTCCCAACCCAACACTAGCCTGGCTCCACAGGACAAACTTGCTACATGTACTCAAGTGGGGAGGGCAGACATACAACTTTTGCAGAGAGAGACACACATTAAAGTGATGGTACATGTAGTTATGAGTAACCGGAAAGTTTGAATCATTGTAACAGCTAACTGCTTCCAACACTGGCCTGGCTCCACACGGCAAACTTACTACCTGTACTCAAGTGGGGAGGGCAGACATACAACTGTTCTACAAACTTTATGAGTCAGAAAGACAGACACTCCTCAATCGTTTGCAAATAACTGAAAAGTACAGCATTGGCTGGTAATACTACAGAAAAGCCACCAGGTTACAATCTCAGAGATATTTCAGGGAGTAAAATAACTGGACAAAAATGCAAAGAAACGGTTTGTTTGAAAAGGTTTTAAAGCTCGACAAAGTAAGTGAGTACATGCATATACCATGGTGGATATGTATAACTCATACTGCGATCCACAAAATCGCCAATATAGTGATGGTAAGATTGAACCCATAATCGACAGACTCTTCATGTTCCTGATGTTTTCAGAGATGTAATTTTCACCATATTTTGTTTTTGCCCCCAGCTGTCTATAAGCCTGTTGTATCCATATTGTACAAAATGATGTACAAAATGACTAATAAACTGGTGGATGTCCCAGCTACTAAGTACCTAATACCAGCTCAGAAGAGAACAAGAAATAGCCACGCATTCAAGTACCAGAGTTATCAACCAAGGATTGAGGTGTTCAAGAATTCATTCTTTCCTAGAACTATCGCAGAGTGGAACTCACTGTCACCAAGTACAGTAGGGGCACTGTCAATAGATAGCTTTAAACAATGTCTAGAGCTAGAAGTTCAAGGGTTAGGTGTAACAAGTCGATCGGTGTAATATAGCCAGCTGCCGCCGCGCCGCGTGCCTGCGAAGCTGGTGTGTTACGCCGAAAGGCGGTTATACCGGCTATACAGATACAGATACAGATATTGTGTGTGAACACCTGGTGTAGCAGAGTCACCAAGGTGTCACAGATAACGCAACAATGTAGCAACAAAGTAAGCCTGTCCTTGGTTCAAGCTTCTTCTATCTGAACAACAATGCCACATTAACAGATGTCGTGGCTTAGCTAATACCTAAATCTACCTTTTAAAAATGTGTTAAACTCTGAGTTTTTCCCTACCTTGGAATGGTGCCTGAGAAAGGCACAAACTTGAGACATCACAATTATAGAAACTGCCACAACATATCACAAACAAAAGAAAAAAATTGGAAAATCCTTTGTTACATTTTTGTCACTGCCAATACAACAATGACCATAACAAAGAAAAATATACAGGAAAACCAGCAGACCTATCACCAAACTTTCCTGTCAACATAATTTATAAAACAACAATCATCAAAACAAAAAAACAAACTTTATCAAACATTCCTGTCAGGCGATACACCGATTACTCTTCCAGTATATCAATGTTACCATGGCAATGAGAGTACGGAATGTTTTTTGTGGATTATACCAGAAATGAGTCTGTCTGATATCAGTGCTGCGCAGGTGTTAGGAACACCTGAGACCCTGTAGAACTAGTGAAGCCTCCTTAATTATATGTCTGCAGGATCCGGGTGGGAATTCCTCGCATCTTATAAACCTCAGGCCACACCAAGTAAATTTGTTGGTTCACGGATTAGCCAGCTTCATTTTTTTTAGCTTCACTTTTTTTTTGATTTGAAAAAAAAAATATTCCACTGTTCCAGCCTCTGAATCAACTCCAAAATGCCCAAATTTTTGATCCAACAGTTGAAGGAAGTCCCTTCTCTTCAGAGCTGTTACTGTTTTTTCATCAATCAATGCAGCGGTTTGATTAAAAGTTTGAAATTCATCTATCAATGCAACTGGTTTGATTAAAAGTTTGAAATTGGTACTTTGAATTACAAACCAGCCTGATATGTTGACTTCATGGCTTCTATCTTAGCATTTTTGGCTATCATAGGATACCAAGTCTGTTTTCATTTATTCATATATTTTCTGACAAAATCCGAGAACCAACAAAACAAAATTGGTGTGGCCTTAGCGTCACCAAAACAGGTCAACACAAACTGGCGCAAACTGTAATAAGCAGTAAACACACAGATATGTCACCATCGGACTGGGACTTTGACAGAGCGGTTGGTCGGCCAGGCCCAGTCACTAGGATGTAGCCAGTCCCAGAACCACACCTGTACAAATACTGATAATCTCATACAATATTTCTACTGTTTTCGGGTTGACACAAAATGGGGAGAATGAGTTGTCAAATTACCAAGCAAGTCAGTTGTGTAGGGAGTCCCTCGCAATGATTTGCTTGTAGGCATGCGTTGATGACTTTTAAGTAAATTAATAGTGAGCGTTTTCTGAAAATGTTACTAGACATCACTTAGTTTGTAATAGAGGACATATTGGTAAACTTATTGAAGTTATTGGCTAATAATATACTAGTATGCTTATTCTGCAATCCATTGAATCTGACTTAGAATGTCCACAGCAATATCTAAGGTAAGCAAATATGCTTTTAATATAATCTGTGGTTTGAAAGCTGCAGTTGGAAACAAAGTTGCTAGGGGGCTGGATCGTACCCACTATAAAAAGTGGAACTCAAACCCTTCAGAAGCAATTCAGTTCCACTTAACCAGCAAAGATACCCGTAAAATAAAAGCGTAGCTTCCAATTAATGGTTGATTAAAACATACTTAATTTTTCATTCAAAGATTTAGTTGGCGTTGCCTTAGCTTCAGCAGAAACTACCTCCCAAGCTGCTTGTTTTGCAGTTGTTGCTGACTTTGCCAGGATATCCAGAGTCATCAGCCAGGGATAGTCCAGTCTTATCTTAACTATTACAGGTGCTTGGGCAGGATTTAGATAACACCTCAGTCTCCCCAGATGGCATATTGGGACAGCGGAACAAGAAAAAAGGCAGGGAGAAAATTAGTTTGCAAACCGTAAAACTGGTGTTAGCCGGATAAGAACAGTAAATCCTGAAGAAACAGAGCGCTAAGGAGGAACAGGTTTCACCGATCGAACCCAGCCATGGTAACCGGGACAAAATGGCCGCAATGTTTCAACAACTTTCCACCCCCCTGCCCTCAAACACTGGAGCTTTTACCACAGAACCTGCGAGTGTAGGCTCACAAATTGGCTGGGCTTGGCTGCAGAACTGTTGCCAGTATTACCTCCCCAAAGTGTTTAAAGTTTTCCGGTCGTTTTCGACATCCACAGACCACCTACATCGGACTAATGGCACCAAACATTGCTGGGGAGAAGTTTCAGCAACAAGGTTTCCTTGTGCATAACTATATTGTATGCACTAACTAATAATAATGTTGGTGTGATCTTGGCAAAATTTCAAGAGTACAAGTTCAGGTGGTTTACATTTTCATTGAAATCTGATAAAAAAACTCACACAAAAAAGACACCCTTAATTTCTTGGCTGCCATGTACAGCTAAGTACTCTATCTGCACACACAAAATGTTTCCTACATGCACTTAAAAGTTAAATGCAGTATGCACTTAGTAATGGTGGTGCTTCACATTTTCAATGAAATCTGATAAAAAAACAGACAAAAAGTTTTTGCTGCCATGCTACTCTATATCTTATGCTGTACACACAAACATTTTCCTGGCCGCCTGAATTTTTAGTTCAGGTTTAACGATAAACCTATTCCACAAAACGTTGTATTTCAAGCCCTGTGGGTAGAAAAAGCAAGCAAGCTATTGGAACAGAACTTATTGTTTGACCTTCTTAGCTGGATAAACCAGTCCCAGGCCTGGACATGTTTTCTTTGCTTAATGGTTTCTTTGGGGTGGAATTACCGAGGCTGGATCAGTACAAGGTTGTAAGGATAGTGTGAAACAGGTGTGCTTTTGGCAGTGGCACTGCTTTGTAAGTCCAGCACATTATTAAATAGATCTCAGGGGTCTTCCCAGAAATTATAAGGGAAAAGGTGCTCCCTAGTTGGTTGATGAAAAATCATCGAATTTTCACGAAAATAATTGGAGAAGACCCTAAATTTGAACATTTGGGGCTAGGATTCTGGGGAGAGGGGGAGCATCCTTGATTCATTACTTGGGGAGAGCCCTTGATCTATATACAAACGAGAAGGGTTGTAGGCTGAAAATGACTGGTAAAGTCGCTGTAGTTGAAAAACATCAAGGGGATTTGTACAGCGTGGGGTTTAAAACTGAAAATTACAGGATTTTTTTGTTAGCTTGGATGTGGACTTCTGTGCCATTGCCGCCGACATGTAACAATAGTGTAACACATGTGGCAGTTCTACCTGTCTTTTGTAACACTATCAACACACATCAAAGGGTGGATCTACTGCTACATCAAAGTTGCCGTTTCACATGGAACTAGCTCGCCACAATAAGTGGCAGATCGTGAGAATTGGGGTAAGCTGATGACAACGCTAACCTACGTCAGTGGAGCTGCCGGGATCTTCTGGGACTGAATCTACAAGAGATTTCTAATAACAAACTTTGGAAGAAAATTATAACCTTCGTAAATTACATCTGTGAAGGTGAAGGATCTCTAAAAAAAGTATTTTGTTAGCAACTGTAAGAAGCTTGTTTGAAAGACATATACGCTTATAGTCTAAAAATGGACCTTGCTTCCTGTCCTCGTTGTAAGTTGGAGTCAGCATTTAGACTAGAATAGTCACACGTCATAATGTTCACATTATGTTTCATCTATAGTGTTAGCATCATCTTTAAAGATGGAAGGATGTCTACTAAATGTTTGTCCTTTTCATATTACTTTGAACTCACCTTCTAAGATAAGAATATGCGAATTGAACAATTTTTCTCTAAAGTACTGTGAAAGAACACAGCCTACTATATATTAATACGGATGAAAATGAGCCAATATAAGAACAATTTACACCCAAAAATGCCCCAAGAGACCCTCAGACTGACATGATAGCTCTCCTCTGGTCTACATCATCTAATTTCAAACCAAATGGCCGCCATGTTTGCCTATTTATAGCCTATAATACCTGAATAATTGCCTGTCCATTGATTCCTGCCTTCATTAGCAATTACACGAAGCTCTAACGGTCCTCTTTAGCAGCACCAGATGTCGTTTAAACCTGATTCGTTTTTAATTACACCGAAGACTCCGGGATTGGCTCAGGATTCGATCAGGTGTTTCACCTGCTGCAAATAAGAACCAGAAGGTATCCAGGGGTTTCCCCGGCGAGATTCACGGCAATTTCCCCCTGAAATTAAACCGAAATGGACTCCTGATTCAATCTACAAGCTTCACTAGAACAAAGGCAGGCCTTTGAATACCGCTTTAGTCTTTAATGTTGCGCCATTAATATTAAAGAACTGAGGATGTGTATTACAGAGTAGAGGAAACCATTTTTGTGAGTGACAACAAGTGAGTAGATAAAACTTGACAATTTGAATTTAATAGTTTTTTTAGAAAGTCATCAAGGCCAAAACAATTAACTCTGGCCATTTTTTAAAATTGGATTCTAGGCCTGCACAATCCATAGATTAAAAACCCCACTGGAAGCAATTATTGTATTAATCCTACAACATAATCAAAGGCAACTGCAAAAACACAGTCTGGACACAATAATTGCCCATATAAGCTAGAAAGCAACACATCTAATTATATAACAGATAGAAAAGGATGTGTATTGTAATTATCTATTTATTACTATTATTCAACCAATATTCTCTCTAATCTGGATTTTGTCCCAATTTTAAAACAGGTCACACTTGGCAGAAGTCAGCAGACTCCAATGCCACTGACTGGGACACAATAAGCTCCTAACCAGAGCCAATTACAGTTTCTAGGTCAGCCTGGTTTACCCAGTCCTGTTCCTGCCAAATTGTGCCCCAATCACCTGGTCTAAAGAGTGGCTGAACTCCCATCTCCATATAACCTGGGAACATGTTTGTACAAAAGGCTGGATTGGGGGAGTAAACTACAAAGGTTTTATTTGAAAAAGGGACCATAAACGAATAAACGTCTTCATTCCGCTTTATAAATGCTCCCGAAGCGACGGTTTTGGAGTTAATGATTTAAGACGGATCCAATAAACTGAGGAATGCAGCAACGTTCAAGAAACAAGAAACAAGGGTTTAGCAAAAGGAGAAGCCTGTTCTTCAAATATACTATAACCGTTCTAGCCATTCCAGGGCAAGAGCTACTTTCAGGGACAAATTCAAAACTAGGCAATCAGAGATGGCAGACTTCACCCCCCCCCCTCACATATAGTAACATAGGCTAGAAACACACACACACACACATGCATATATGCACATGCACACACACAGACACAGACACACACACACACACACACACACACACACACACACACACACACACACACACACACACACACACACACACACACACAGAGACACACACACTCACACACACTCACACAGACATACATACACACAATACATAGACATAATACAGACACACACAGACATACATATACAGACTACACTGATGTTGAACTTCGAGCCTACTTGAAACCCTTCACTCCACACTTCATACACCATTTGTTTGTTCTATTGTCTCTATTATGATTAGTTATCACCGAGCCTTTTATCATTCATCAACCCTTCCAGTCCCCTGCCCAGATGTGAGAAAAGCACATCAGCCTGAGGGCCAGGCAGAAGTCACGCTTGTTTTCTCACAATGCCACCTTTGACTTTCTACTGCAGGAGCTAGACTCACCAGTCTAGACTTGAACTGTTGGTGGTAAACTCCAGGTACAAATTGGCCAAACTACAGGGAAATATTTCATTACTGGACAGATTTGTCTGTTGAAAATGGTACACAATTAGCAAAAAATATCAAAACATAGCCTAGTATTAGCCTAGCAGGGGTCTTCTGAGAAATTCTTAGGGGAGAGGTGCTCCCTAATCAGTTGATGAAAAATCAGCAAATTTTCATGAAAACACAAAGAGAAAACCCAAAATTTGAACATTTTGGGAGAGGTGCTAGGATTTTAGGGTGAGGGGGAGCACCCTTATTTCATTGCTTGGGGAGAGTCCTGCCTAGTAACAACAGCCTAAAAAGCCTGCAAAAGTCAGTTAGCCCAGACTAGCCTTGGGACTTCTGAGTGTACCTAGTCAACCTTGGCGACTAATCCGGCTTAAAGGGGGCGATTTTAAGTCTGACTTTCCACTTGCAAGCACGTAGGCTCAACATCCAACACACAACCACACTGCTGAATCCACCTCCTAACACTGACTGGATTCAACAACACAAACTTGTTTTTACAAGGGGTTGTCAGAAAATTTCTCCATGGTTTAAGAAACAAGACAAGGGCATGAGATTCCTTATCATACAGGTGAGAACCTTAAGAATGTGAAGGACACACCTTTGAGGTGCTCTGCAACTGCCTCAAGGTGTAATTAGATCTTAGCATCTTAGCAATTAACTCGCAGCCTTAATTATCACGTCCTGTAATTATCTGATTCCAATTCAATCAGAGCATCTCTGAACATACCGGCTGCCATCTTAAATAGTCCACACCAGTGGAATATGTTGGTTCTGGGTTTTAGAAAAATATTTTCTGAACAAATACACGAAAACAGAGTCAGAAGAGCTACAGAAAATCCATACTTTTGTAAGAAGCAGACATAGTTTCTGTAGGTGGCTACAGTCAACACATGTTTTTTTCCCTGTCTTCTGATTTCACCATTTCAGGCCAGACAGACTTTTGTTCTTCTGTTAGACTTTTGGATTTAAAAATGGATTTTTAACAAATCATGTGCAAGTCTCCTGTTCCGTTTGAAAGAATGCTTCAAAACATTTGCTCACTTAGACCCCAAGAACTACACAATGGGAGGAACGGGGTCATCAAAACAAGCGCACACGGCGTCTTTAGAACATGGCACAATGATAGCCTCCTTCGCAGTCTTGTTGGGCGTGGGCGTAATTTTTTCTCTGAGCGACGCTAGTAATATGCGGCCGCGAGGGACGATTTGCTGCCGAGGGACTTTTGCCACGGAGAGAAGGTTTCCGCGCTCCAACAAGACTGCTTCCAATCGGCGAGTTAAAAGGGCTATCAAAAAACACTTAGGAGCGATTGGCATGGATGTGTGAACTTCCCGCAATAAACGCCACCAGTGCAGGGTGGTGTTCACGCCCCGTTGATCGACGAGCCAAAACTTGTAACTTTCCAGCGGTCGCCGATCAACCCGTCGGTAGAACGCCAACCATTCCCGAAAACCGAGCCCTATCCACTCAACAAAATCCCGGAGACATTGCTGCTACGAAAAACAACTTTGAACAAATCACTACCACAGGAACCCGCAAGCTAAACTGTGATATTGCTGGGGGACGTCGACAGATAAACAAAGTGCCGCCATGTTGTTTGGTGGCGGGTTGATCTCACTGACCATGGGAGGGTAACACACCGCTCCGCAGCAAGTTGCGTAATAGAAAGAATTGCACATTTCACCAGCAAAAATAGTACTGCAAATTGTCTTGGTTTGTTTGCATGGGACGCTTAAATATGCACGGCAATGCCTTTGTTGTAACACTACCAATGTTCTCTGTTGGAACCTTCGACTATAACGTCACGCAAGCTAATAAAACCAACCGTTGACAAAGGCGAGCGCGTGTCATGCGTATCTATGAATTACCCTTGCGCGGACATGTGAATTGGACCTGCGCGAACATGTGAATTGGACCTGCACGAACATGTTAATAGCCTCTATGAAAGGCTGGCTTAATCCGAGGTCCTTTTAACTCGCCGATTGGAAGCAGTCTTGTTGGAGCGCGGAAACCTTCTCTCCGTGGCAAAAGTCCCTCGGCAGCAAATCGTCCCTCGCGGCCGCATATTACTAGCGTCGCTCAGAGAAAAAATTACGCCCACGCCCAACAAGACTGCGAAGGAGGCTAGCACAATGAGACAGTGCCCGGGTAGTTAGTAGCCTCCATAGCATGCCCAAAACTGGGGGTTTGGGGGTCTTCGTGGTCTTTGGGAGCTTTTATGTGCTATTTTCTGATTGCATATAGACAACATAGCCGGCCTGGTTAAAGTACCCCCGTTTTTAGAACTGGGCTAATCAGAAAACAGCCGAAGACCACAAAAAAAAAACTGGGCTAATCAGAAAACAGCTGAAGACCACCAAAAAAAACTGGGCTAATCAGAAAACAGCCGAAGACCACCAAAAAAATGGGCTAATCAGGAAACACCCGAAGACCACCAAAAAAAATGGGCTAATCAGAAAACAGCAGAAGACCACCAAAAAAAATCTGGGCTAATGAGAAAACAGCCGAAGCTCTATAGCTCTAAGCCTGCTACAGAGGCTAGGTAGTTAGGGTATCGCTATCTGTCCTGCCCCCTCCCGCTGATGTGGCTACAGATTTTTCCCCAGATCCTGAGTCGATCCCGGTGACAGGGACCCTCGCTGTGCACGCCTGGGGGTCACAGATAGTTACCTAGCAAGGGAGAAGCTTCTTCTGCTGCCTTTTGTTACCGAGGTTTGAAAGGGGAGTGTGTTACCCCAAACACCCCCTGGGTATGGTAGGATGTGTTGACACCGGTGGTCACAGTTTTCAACAGTTTGCTAGGCTCTGGTCGGAGATACAGGGCAAAGTGTGGTGGTGTAGCTTTTGGGAGACCCTTTCTATGACAGTTTGCGATGGTACGATGTGTTGACACCGGTCTCAGTTTTCGAGAGCGAACGGCTTGTTGCAGGGATCTGATCTGAAGTATAGGGCACCGTGGTGGTGTAGTTTTTAGGGGAGAGGAGAACTTTGTATGACCCTTTCTATGACAGTTCAAGGGGTAGTGTATTACCCAAAACACCCCCTGGGCATCCATGGTATGGTGTGTTGACACTGGCCCCAGTTTTTGAGAGTGAATGGTTTTCAGGGCTCTGACCAGAAATGTAGGGCAATGTTGGTGTTGGTGTTGCTTTGGGGGGAAAGAAGCATTTTCTATGACTCTTTGTTACCTAAGTTTGATTGGTTGTGTCTATTATACTACTCCAAATACCTCCTGACCATGCGCCACTGAGTTGACATTAGACAGGGTTTTCAGCAGTAAGAGTTGTCAGGATTCGGAGCAGAGATTTAAAGCTACTGTAATTCTGGAGACAGAGAAACATCTTGTGCAGCCCTTTGTTCTGTCCGTTTGAAGGGTGCATCTATTAGCATCAGCATTACCCCAAACAGCCTCCGGGCATGTATGCAACCTTAGTTTGACACTAGACCGGGTTTTCAAGAGCGAGGGGTTCGCTAGCGATGCTCCTATCCGCGTGAAAACAGGAAATCCTTCCGCGGCGAACACAACACGAGTCCCAATTGTCCGTAACACCGCGGCAGGTGAAACAGGTGTGCTGGGAAGGGAACACCTGAGGTTGTAACCTGGGTGTTGGGTAGGGAATACGGGGGACATCAGTGCAGGCAGTCAGGCCTGTGAGTAATAGCGCCAAATTACCTGTCTGTTGGGCCATGCCGGATGCTCACACACAATGGCCAGGGTTTCGCCGCCGGCACGATTTGTTACCAAGGCGCACAAGGGGGTGAGATCGTCTGCATTCTGCCGACCTGGCCAACCGTCTGACACTAACCAGGCACGGTGCATGTTTACACACAGAACCGTGCGGGAGAAGAGTTAGAACCGGGTAGACATGAACTTGAAGAGTTAAGAAAGATCGTAGCAATGTTTGAGACGTGTGTGCACGGCGGGGGGTGCAGTTTTTAGGTCTAACCTGACATAATTATGAATCATTGGCTCCAGAAATCGTCCACGCACACCCTCGGGCTAAATACCTGCCTACTCTAGTGTAAAACATCCTAAATACAAGACTTGAAGTCTAACATAAGAGTCTGAAACAATCCTGATATGAATCATGAAAGATACCGGACTGGGGGAGACAGCCAAAAATGATAACATAATACAGTAACTCAATTACAAGACACTATCTTTACACACATTTGAAATTGCTATTAACTTTTAAGAGTTTCAGGATACCAATTAAGATTGTAATACATTCATCTAATGATAAACTGGGATGTAATCATTTCAGACAAGAAAATTGCCTGTGGCCCCACCAGAAATGAAATCTCTGCATGGAAGAAATACCAAGTTACCACATCTAACACTGTACTGTACAGGAATTTGATTAATCTCCAAGCAGATCTTTTGGTGGCAAGACAGTAGCAAATTGGCAATACAGGGCTCTCCCCAAGCAATGATCTTCCCAAAATCCTAGAACCTCTCCCAAAATGTTAAAATTTAGGGTTTTCTCTTTTCATGAAAATTCACTGCCTTTTCATCAACTGATTAGGGAGCACCTCTCCCCTAAGAATTTCTGGGCAGGCCCCTGAATTGGCAAGACAGTATCAGGGCATTACCCAATGCACCACCTTTTGGCTGTTCAAAAAGATCTAGTAGGCATTCGTCGGTCTTACAAGACCATGAAAGTACATGAAAAAGATACAGGTAGAAAAAAGAAAGCTGATAAAAACACATAAAAAGATGCTAGAAATAAGTCAAAGCCTAAATATCTGCTTGGAGAGTAGCACTTTGATAGGCAGAGACATTTGGGCATCCATTCTAAGCACAACTCACCACCCAGAGTGTAACCTAATTTTGTACAGTAACTCAATCATACCCGCGGTTCACGAGATATTAATATAACATTGACCAGATGGTAACAAAATTACACTGGAGGGATCCAGTCAAAACGAATTCGAGCGCTGCATAATCAAAATTTCTGACTATCAACAACCAAGATAAGAAAATACCACCCAACTGTTCAATTTTTTCTATGTATAATAAATTTAAAAGAGGAAGGATGAATAAATTTCCCACTCATGTCATTCCTTTACATTGATTTAATATCTAATTCCTAAGTGGTTTCAAGGCCCCACACCTATCTTGTCTGACTGCTTGGTTACTTGTCATCAGGCAGAATTTATGTGAGGGTAGAGGTGTTGAAAAGTTATGGCTGTTTGTTTGTCCTTTCTTCTAGCGTATATCATTGTTTGAGACTGAAGTAATAAGAGAACGGCCTGTTTCTTATCATTATGCACTACATAAACTAAATACTCTTGTATTACTGTGATTGTGCCTAGAACTGCTTCATCAACATGACATTCATTAACATACAATAAAGGTCTTTTAATTTTACTCAATATGGTGATCTTGGTGAAAAAAAAAGAACAAAAAGTTGTTTTTTTATCTCTTTTTAACAGGAACACATTCATGTTCTTAGGCATGGCTGTAGGTGTTTCATCAGTGGCAATTTTACACCAGGTAAATCTGGCACCAACACCACACTACGTATGCTTCACTTCATTTACACAATCAGACAAAAATGCATGAATGGCCATTAGAAACAAAGGAGGCCACCTTTACTCCTCACCTGTTACACAACATGTTTCTGCACCTAAACCTTCACCTGCTTGTGATATGATTTAAAGGAGACTATCTGGTTACTATGGTCCATTGTTCTTCCATAACGTCTGTCATTTTAAACGTCAACAAAGGAAGGAATGCCTGTGTTTTGAATAGTTCTTCCTGCTTTTGCCTCTTGTATTATAAATACATAAAAGACTGTTTTGTTATTAGAGAAACTCGTGATTAGCCCTAGTTGATAGCTCTTGATGTTTAGTAATTAGGTTGTTAATTTTAATCCTTTTAGTTTTACCCTTCAATAATATGTTCCATAGCTGTTGCCACATATTGTACCACGTACAATTTCCTTGACAAAGACCGGAGTTGTACAGTTGAAAATTTGAAAAAAAGTCCAATCTCTTGTGTTGGAAATTACTAGTACTGTTTAAACAGCTTTATAATGACTTCTACCAACACAGATGAACTTTCACGATACATACAATTGTCGACTCGTGCAATTAAGTTATTCTACAAGTTGAAGTTCTTCTATAAAACCCACTGGCCTTCCCTCCCACCCGTGTAGGCATGTTTAGGTAGAGTCACACTTGTGAAGTACTGTGAAGTACACACCACCCTTAATTGGAGTCTAATGCAGTCTGCAGTAGGTGGTGATGGAGGTTTGCTGATTTATTCTCGAGACTTCCTCTGAGTAAATAAACTGAGCGATGGTTGGGGGAAGGAGGAGGGGGTGAACTTTTAGCCGACCTTCTTGGCTTTCACCTGGCAAAACAACAGGTGAGGAGAAAAAACAAGCTACTTGCACTTTCAGGCAAAAACAGGCACTTTCCAACCTTCTAACGCAATGTTGAATCTCCCCTTGGTGGTTCTTTGCCACTGTGTGGAACGAAAACATGTCAGGAAAGACAAATTGCTGCACTTTTCAGGCAAAAACATCCTTTTTTGAGTCTTCTGTTGCAATACTGACAGTTCTTTTCCACTGTCTGAAAGAAAAACATGTCCTAAAAAGAAAGCTACTTGTACTTCTAAGCAAAACAGCTACTTTCTATCTTTCCTTGGCAATGCAGAACTTTCCCTTGGAACAAAAACCTGTCCAGAAAACAAGCCGCTGATTCTTTTCTTGCATAACAACCATTTTATATATCAAAAACATAAAACTCTTGTCCTGAGTTGCCCCATCATGTACTAGCAATAAGGCCGTAAGGCGTAAGGTCTTCTCACATTGCAAGGCAAGCAAGAAAAATGAGCTGCTTGCTTAAACTTTTCAATTTAAAACAAACTCCAAAGAAACACATTAAAAAACGTGTGTCCTGAATTCCCCTTCCCAGCTATCGCTGACTGCCAAGTCGGCACACTTTGCAAGATAATGCCGCTTTTTGTGCTGAACGCTCCCGTTTCTATAGCAACAGCACCCAGCTGTGACGCGGAGCCTTTACACGACCCTGGATCAGTGCGGGATGGGGAAGACTGGGGCCTTTGACGGGAGGTAATGCCTGTATTCAGCCTCACTGCCAGTTTTGTCTGCCTTAGGCCCGATTTAGACTAGAAACGGTATACCGTTTCGAAACGGTACGAAACGTTTCGCCACAGAAAACGGTTCGTCTTTAGACACAGAGGCGGAAGCGTTTCGGGCCGCCCGTGGCGCAGGATGTTTCTGACCCACAGTGACCTATGATGACCTCCCCAAACCGCTTCTACGGTTTGCCTCATTGGCCTTATGATACTTGTGTTTCAGGGCCTTGAACTTCGCCCGAACCTGCTTTGGGGTGCGTAAACACCCCTCAGCCGCCAGCCCGTCCACAAGCATCTGTATGCCCTTCCTATTACGCGAGGTCTCCAAGCGGGATTGTATAGTTTGATCGGCCCACAAGCTGATCAAGCAGCGGATCTCTTCTTGGGTCCAGACCCTCCCCTGGCCTTCTGCCATCCCCCCAGACATAAAGGATGACGAAAATTCGAGAAATACATGATATAAAATGGCGAAAATGGACACAATCGAATATGGCGCGAATCTACCAGAAAATGAACGCGCGCGGGCTTATTAGCATGTGATTAGCATATAGCACGTGACCTGGTTTACCGTTTCAAGAAACCCTTTGACTTAAGACCTAGCAAAAAGCGTTTTGGGCCCCCCGCTGAAGGGTTCTGAAACGGTCGAAAACCACGATGGAGGTGGTTTTCGGAAACGGTCCGCGAAAACCCATAACAAACCGTTTTTTCCTCTTTAGACCGGGAACGGTTAACCGTTCCGAAACGTTTCCCTGGCCAAAACCCCTTAAGCGTTTCTAGTCTAAATCGGGCCTTAGGCCTAGGAAAAAAAAAACTAGGCCTAGTGCTTCCTGTTTCTCGGCCGATCCTAGAAAAAACTGCCAACCCTAGCCTTTTTAATGTGGATCCCTGCAAGGGACAGACATTTTTGGAGCCTTTTCTAGCTCCATGATCTAACACCTGAGTGATGAAACGTTGTACTATCAGTTTTAGTCTGAATCACTACAGATGACCCCCCCCCAAAAAAAAGAAGATAATCCCTACCTACCGACCCGAATTTATTCAGAACTGCAACAGGAAACACAAAACTTTTTTTCCTAGGCTCATTAATGCCAGTATTCAGCCTCCCTGCCATTTGTGTCTGCCTTACACAGGTTTAGTATTTTACCAAGCGGGTCGATCCCAGGCTGACAAAGGGCGGCTACAAATTCGCATCAGCCCGAGTTTCACGGTGGCTTGTCTCATGCCCGCGTGGCTCCTTTCAGCAGCGAGATTCGGGCATTCATCCCCCGGCTACATTACTACCGACTGTGCGCAGACTGACTTCGTGAGGACAATGCCGCATGGTAAATCTACAGGCAGATCTTTCTCTACAAGCCTATAAATTGTTAGCCTCTACCAGGCTTTGGGAGGCGGCTGGAAAGAGTAGAAATCAGCCAAAGAGAGAGAGATAACATGGCAGGGGGGGCTAGAAGCACAAAATATACTCTCTTTAAGTCTTAGGTCTAGCAAACCAACTCCCCTGCCATGTTATCTCTATATTTGGCCAATTAATTCTCTTTCAAGCCGCCTCTGAAGCCTGGTAGAGGCTAACAGTAACAAATTGGCAAGACAGCATCAAAATGGCATTGGAAAGGCAATGTGACTTGTCCAATACACAAAATGAGCAGCAGCAAAATTCTTCGACTTTGAACATTCCGTTCAAGCATATCTTATCACTAACGTTGATCAGTTTGCACTTGGAACATCGCAGCAACTGTATCTAAACCTGGCAGGTGTATATATACACTAATTTACGAAGGCTGACAACTCTGTTATCCCTTTCAGTTGGTAGGGGGTCTCCCCTGTCAAGTAGTCTTTAATTTAATAACCGTCTTGTGTGCGAATCTAAGAGCTACTTGTTCAAACATACCAGCCTGGTCCTGTACATAATCTGTGATCTTTTGGTAGCTACAACTTTCCAATTTGTAGGGTTCAAGTTCAGACAGTATCAAATTGGCAGGGCACTGCTGCAGTACCCAATAAAAAGATGCTGGTATGAAAAAGAAATCCTCATAAAATGACTAAAATATGTCAAAACAAGCCAAAGCCCAAACCTCTGCTTGGAGAGTACCCTGTCCTTGGCTATACCATGGAGGTTATAGTACAGACCACAGTGGCCCAGTCTAGACAAACAAAAAAGGGTACCAGAACAAAAAAGAAAACCCAATGAAACGCCCCAAAAGACGTCAAAGACAAGCCAAAACCCAAACTTCTGTTTGGAGAGAACCCTGTACTAAGAAGGTTACTTATACTATATACTACAGACCATAGAGGCCCAGTCTAGACGCTCCACTGTGAGCAAAAACAAACCCTGCTGTCTTTACATGAGCCACATGGTCCCTGTACTGGTAATGGCAGAGAAATACAAGCAGGGCTCCTGGTCTGTACAGGAGAAATACAAGCAGGGCTGCCCATCTGTACAGTCTGTACAGGACCTCGCTGCTTGTTTTCCTTGGCCCTGAGGAAGGTCAAGTTTACCCGGCTGCTTCCCGGGCTGCTCCGTTTTCAGGGAGCCATACCTCTAATCACCGCGGGCAAATTTGTCCACTCTGTCAGGGGGGAGGGGGGCGTGTGTTCTGGTCAAACACAGGCTGACAGGGCTCCAAATTCATTTCTAGAAATAGGTGCACTTTTGTACACTTAACCTAAATTTAGGTGCCTAGAAAGTGTTTTGGGGATAAGTACAAGGTTGGCACAACCTTATCGTAAACCTTATTGTTCCTCTTAATCTAAAATTCTATGGCTAATAAGAAGAAACATGAGGTAGATTTTACTATGTTTTCTATATGCTGTGTATATCGTCTGATTTTTCGCAAACATAAAATTAACAGCAACGTCTTTTTTTTCAACAGTAAGTTCTACAGAAGCTGCCATGTTTGTATTTCAATGACCTGTTTAATTTTCTTACAGTATAAATTCTGGTTCCTAAGCCTTTACACGTGCCTCAGCCCAGGTGAGTCCAGGTATGACTCCTCACCTGTAGCATATCTACCTATGTACGACAGGTGTACTCTGTACTCAGGTACACACAGGGCTAAGTAAAGCCATATATGGTTCTGCGGGGGGTCAGCGTGCAAAATACCTGGTTGCCCAGTTGCCCCAGGCAACCAAATTTTACTTGGGGCAACCTATTTTTGAACCTAGGTAGCCCAGTGTGCTACCTGAATTTTAAGAATGCCCCCCCTTCCCCAAATCATGCCCACTTGGCTTGCACCACTGTATCTGGCAGATGCTTTTTAATTTTAGGTATTAATGACTATTACTAGTATCAGTTAACTAAAGGCTGTTAGAAATATTGTCAAAGGCTTATGTATGTAACATTACTTAATTTGAGGAAAGTAATAACTTTCAGGTGGGGCAACCTAAAATTCTGATGGGCAACCTAATTTTTGCTGTAGGTTCAAAAAAATATTTTGTACACTGCGTGGGGGGTAGATACAGGAGCTATGTGATCACACCGCGGCTGGTGTGTGACATACTTCCCTGCCCTGGTGATCCAGTCCCAAGTACACTCATTTGTAAAAATCCGCTTGTCAAAACTCGCGAGCCGCTAATTATAGCGACCAGCCGCCCTGCCGAAGTCCAGACCAGCTGGTTTGGTTGGTAAGGGGCGGTTGTCAGAGGTAGAAACACTTTTTTTCAGTGCTTTGCAATATTGCGGAATGTCAAAATTTTGTACCGCAATTCAGAAATATTTTCTGTAAAATGGATCTAAACCAATGGCATATACAAAATTGCTTGTTGGCAAACATTTTATATGTAATGTGAAAAATACATGCAAAATTACTTGAGTTGGCTGGTTTGGTTGGTAAGGGACGATTGTTCGTTAGAGTTCTAATCAATTATGTGGACAGTGGACAATATGTATATGTACAACAAGCTACAGTCTGAAATATGTGCAGCTGAAGTTGGCTTTGCTTGTGGATAAAAATAGACTATAAAGGAAACACTAAATTTGTCTGTAGTGCTTGATTTAGCTGAGAACATCACACATTGATAGACAGTAAGCTAAATAGCTTGTCATAATTTAGCAACAGTATTTGATGTTACATGTGTATGTACAGTATTTGTAGATAGTTTTGCATGTTGTGTTTTTTTTTATTGATGTGTTAGTACAGACCAAGTGCCTGAAGCAAAACAATGTAATAAAAAACAAACAAATTCCTTCTGGGTTCAACTGAAAGTTTAACTGTGACAGTGAATGACTTCGTGAAGATTTCAAACTCTAAAATGTCCAATATCCATACACAAAAGTGCAGATGTTTCCAAATCTTTCTGTAATCTGATTCCATCTTCAAGTAGTTACTTATACAATCTTATAATTGGCAAGTTTCAAGATGGCAGAGATAACACAGTGATGTATTAGAGCGATGGCGGCGGCAGGAACAAAAGAAGTGGACGGACACCCAACCAGAAGCAGGTAATTTCAGTGAGACAGTGTAGTCTGCTAGCCTTCACAGCATGCCAAAAACTGGGGGTTTTGGGGGTCTTCAGCCAGTTCAGGAGCTTTTATGTGCTATTTTCTGATTGCATATAGACAACATAGCCAGCCTGGTTGAATTACTCCCATTTTTAAAACTGGGCTAATCAGAAAACAGCCAAAGACCACCAAACTCCCAGTTCTATAAGCCTGCTATGGAGGGTAGGTAATTTTGGTGAGACCAGTAGACAGTGTAGTCTGCCCCCCTCCCCCTGTGCTGTCAGTACTGGTGCCAGCCTGGAGACTCCATTGTTTTCCTTGCTGGGAAGTGAGATTCATGAGTTGGGAGGACCCCTGACACTACTATATATCACTGACTGTGTATCTGATCTCCTAACATGTCACTCCAGGTATTCAGGCTATTCCAACACAAAACAGGGAAGGAGACCCAAAGGGAGGGATGGAAAACGATAGAAAATTAAACATCACCGGTACTGTATAATGAATAGCGGTAGAAATTTTTTGCAATATCTTTTTTTAACAACTTTCTAAGATTTCTGCCTGTAGGGTTTTGGATCCAAAGCCCATGTGCTATGTAAGCTATTTTTGAGTTATTTCACTGAAATTTGTAATTCACAGACTAAATTCCACAAGCTCTCTGACTGTAAAACATTTCCAAGGCTTCAAAAATACTGGTTATCGCAATAATTCAACACATTCTATACATGAGTCATGAACAAAGCCTTTTCCATGATTTATACAGATATATAATCACCAAACTAGACAATAATCAAACAAAATCACAAATTCGTCCTTTGGTGAATGTAATATATGCTATTGTCACCTTGGCAGGTCATGTAATATCAGCAAAACTTTGATCTCCAAACCATTATGTACTAGTAGGTCTATGTGGTTCTTTCAAAACATTTATGAAACTTCAGGTGCAATTTCTTGCTAGCTAACAGCCTTACAAAAGCTACCAGATCATGTTACCTTCTAGATAAAGGTTTCAATTTATATAAATCAAAACCAGGTGGGTTGATCAAGGAAATTTTGCCCAGAATTTTCGTCCAAACGTTTCACACTGCAGAAAGACGTTGGTATCGAGGTAGGGGGTGGTGAGTGTTGTGAGACGGTGTCGTGTTATATTTACATCATATCCAGTCTAACAACACGCCAAGCAGGCGGGAGTATCATGTCACATGTCTGTCCTTTGTGCCTTGTTGTCTTCTGGCCTCCTGTGGGTTTAGGGAACACCCCGCCATGTTTTGATTTCGGCAGTGGCCAGGGGGTCTTTGGACACACTAGTTTATCTTCCACTTTACTGGCGAAAACGCCAAGATACTGAAATAAAACCAGTCTGCTACAGTCCATACTTGTCTGCATATTAGTTTTCCCTTCTTGTAGGTTCAGAGAAGGTAAAATGAATCCAGAAGAGCAGGGTGACTGCAGTAAGGTTGTATTTATCTGGTTACCTTCGCATAAACAAAGTTTCAAACCGTAACAATAGATCAAACCTTCACCTACAAAATTACTGAAACGCCAGATGCTTGCTTAAGGGTCCATTTCCTGTCATCTATAGTTTTATAAAAATAATTGTGAAAAATGCATGAATGAAATAATGAATGAAACACCACCACATGCTCGAATTCAAAACAGTACTATGGATTTAGACATACAACAATTTGAGTGTTTCCAAGCACAGGAAAACCACAACAAAACAGTTTACAAAATAACAGAGAAAGCGGGAAGTTACCTACTCTGCAAACAGGGTTTTAGGCTTCGGCTAATTTTTGACGTTTTATTGGGCTTTCTTTTTCGTACCTCTGGTATGCTTTTCTGCCAGCTTTGGGTGGAAAATGCATACTGCTCTACTAGTACTAGCAGTAGCCCTACCAATTTGCTACTGTCTTGCAACCACCAAAAGATCTGCTTGGAGATAAGGAAGTTTTGGAAACTACATTCCTGTCTGTAAGTACTGAGCATTTCGCTTCGCTCCTCCCTAAGACACTGTATTTGATTAATGTTGAGCACCCATTTGCTAATGTAGTGTAATGGACTGTGTTATCTTCTGCTATAGACAGTGTATCAGACTAGAGGATCAACCGAAAACCCCAACAACAGGATCTGTTTTGGTCTCTAAGTCTGTTGGTAGAAGGTATTTGTCTGCTTTGGGTAGAGTAAAGACAAAATCTCATTGTCTGTTTGTTACAGTTACAGTCAGAGGCTATGTCTGAAATGATTGAAATTTTGTGACAAGTAGTCTCTCGGTGCAGGTATTCAGATTTCTACAATTCAGCTCAGAAGTTCTAGGCTACTGTAGGGCTTCTGTATTGTAGAAGGTGTACTGATGTGTGTACTACAACTTCGATTTTATCAAAGACAGACTCAAACACTTCAGAAGCAGAAGCAGAAGAAGTTGAAGTCTTGAAGACACAGAAGACATAAATTCCCTGCCTGCTATCTCAGACTGCACCTGACCCCTACCCTGTGTCTGTCTGTAAATTGAGCTACAACAAATCACCTGGTCCTGTTTGCCCTCCCCACACCTCACACACTACTGTAACTCCTGTTTTCTTCACGTATTTTCACAGTTTTGTGTCAATCCTGTAAAGTGAACTTATCATTACCAAAACTCAGTTGTCTTTCACCTCCATGCACTTGCAGCAACTGTAAGGATTATTATAAAGTTCTGTGAACATGTCCATTTTGCTCAGACTGTGAGGAACTGAAGATACGGTGTCTGGTATCAGGAGACACGTCAGTTGAACAAACTCTGGCACTTTACCCAAACCATGACAACCCTGCCGGCTGCCAGGGCTGACACTCTGCACCTGCATACCTGCACAGCACACAGGCCTCCGTAGCAGGCTTATAGAACTGTGGGTTTGGTGGTCTTCGGCTGTTTTCTGATCAGCCCAGTTCTAAAAAAACGGGGGTAATTCAACCAGGCCGGCTATGTTGTCTATATGCAATCAGAAAATAGCACATCCCAAAGATCCCAAAGACCCTGAAGACCCCCAAAACCCCCAGTTTTTGGCATGCTGTGGAGGCTAACAGCACACAGGCTAGCTGCCTCGGCACACAGTTTTATTTACTTTCCCCGTGAAAGCCCCGTGACCAGCGACTGGGCTACGGTTTCCTTGCGTCATTCTAAGAAACACGCTCGCGAGGCACGGACATCCACAGGTGAACGCTCGGCCGCGGGTTAATTTTACCTGCCACAGGTGTGTTCTCCACAAGGTGTGACACACCGGATGAACTACCTGTCCCTTTACGGCAAATTTGGAGGGAAAATTTCTCTTCATTTTACATAACGACCTACAAGAAACGAGCGCCGATTTACCACATGAAAGAAGTGTGTCTTGATAAGCGGTGATTTTCCCTAAAGTGTTATAAACAGCACAGATAGGTGAGAAACACGGAGGAATGCACAAAACAAAGGCTCCAGAAACCAGGAGAAAGGCAGGGCATGGAGTTTTTCTCACTTCTTTCAGAACTGACAACGATGATTCACATTCAGCCGAACCACACACAAAGAACCCCCTCCACAACTACATGCAAATCATCCCCACTAACAAATTCCACCGACAATGAGACGTCCCATTTATGTAGATTAACTCCAGGTCGGCCTTTCAGTCGGAGAACCAAAATTACAGGGTTTGCTGCCGCACATACCTGTCTTGTAAACTTACCTCATGAATAAAAACCGGCACAATTATCTAGCCTCCATAGCATGCCAAAAACTGGGGGTTTGGGAGCTTTTATGTTATTTTCTGATTGCATATAGACAACATAGAGGGTCTGCATGGGGGGGTCCTGGCAACGGTTAACGGTAAATTCAGCAGGGCCGATAACGCTTAACGGTAAATTCAGGACGGTCGGCAACGCTTAACGGTAAATTGACAGGCTTTTTTTCGAGCTGCACTGGATTTAATATCTTGCTTTGTGAGAAAAGGTGATCACTAACAAAATTACGTATACCTTACATGTAATGAAGCACGCATTAAAGGTATGTGTTCCCTGTGTTTCCCACCTGCCCCGGTCCCCTAATGCGTCCACAAATAAAGGGGAGTCCGAGTCAACATTGGCCAGCTTGCATTTTTTCAGTCTGCCCAGTTTTACCGATGGATTTTGAGAGGGGAGCGCCGAAGGCGCTCGTAATCTTGGGGGTCCGGAGAAATTAGGATTTTTAAGCCTTCAAAAACGCAATTTCCCGCATTTTGAGAGGCAAATCATGGTGTTGAGAGTGTTTGTCGGTCCTTCTGATGTTTTCATATTTTACTCAAGATTTTTGTTAATTTGCCTGTCAAGGTTGACGGATTTGTTAAAAAAATTCTGTAACTCTCCGCAAACTTCCGGAAATTGAAGGGAAAACTGGTTCTGGCTAGAGCCGAAGGGACCGAACGCAGAAGCGCGAGTCGAGCGCCAAAGGCGCGAGCAATGTAGGGGGTCCGGGGCATT
>NW_017804542.1:1440031-1462801 GCF_001625305.1 Branchiostoma belcheri
CGGGAAATTTTGTATTTTTAAACCTTCAATGACACATTTGCCCTGCACTTTGAAAGGCAAAATTAGGCGTAACGAAGAATTATTCATTAACGCTTAACGCTGAATTTAGGATGACAAATAACGTTTTACGTTGAATTAAAACGGCCAATAACGCTTCACGAGGAATATACCGATAACGCTTAACGTTGAATTAGAGCGGGCCGGCAACGATTAACGGTGAATTAAAATAGCCCATAACGGTTAACGAAAAAGGGCATGCAGACCCTCAACATAGCCGGCCTGGTTGAATTATCCCCGTTTTTAGAACTGGGCTAATCAGAAAACAACCGAAGACCATCAAACCTCCAGTTCTATAAGCCTGATACGGAGGCTAACTATTCACAGTAACACTATAGTATGAGCTGAAATGTTCTAATTGTACAGAGAAAGAATTCTCCAAACACTGAAGGGAAATACTGTAGGAAGTAGCCCAGTCAACTGGAAAGGTTTCTTCCCCTCACCTGTTCTGCTTTTAAGTAATGAGGTACAATTAGAGCTAAAAGAGTCGCAAATTGATTCTGTTTAAACTCTTATGTATGTACGCTTAGCAGTGTGGACTTGCGATCAGAAAAAAGGGTTGAATTATGTCATAAAGCAGTTCTAAATACTTAGCCTCTACCAGGCTTGGGCTGGAAAGAGTAGAAATCGGATGCGGCAAAATGTTTTCTCTAGTAGACCAACTCCCCAGCATGTTATCTCTCTATTTGACTGATTTCTACTCTTTCCAGCCGCCTCCCGAAGCCTGGTAGAGGATACTAAATATTGATAATGATTTTTGGGTTGGTTTCTTTATCAATCATGCCCAGAAAAGGGAAGATTAAATATTTGTTGCAGGCTTTGAAAAAAAACATGCCTGCATGAAAGAGCTGACAAAGTGTTTGGGAATCTGATCTCCATATTTGCAGGAAAAAAAGTTTGCTGTAACCGAATCAAGCATGCAGATCACCTCAAACAGGTACACATGTACACAGCCCTGTGAACCGTATCTAACTGTCATAACTCTTACACAGTTCAAGTCATGTCAGGAAAAACCTATAAAAGTACTGGTACTAATATTTCTGTCACAACCCCTGCTGAGGTGACAAAACTGGTTTTGTGATGTCCATGCAAGATGAGTCGTATCATATTTATGCCAGGCCATTTTTGAACTGTTTGAAGTTAGGTATAACTTTCCATAGGTCAAGCTATAAAATACCGTCTTTGTGTCGCTTTTACTATCTTCGGCTTGGTTACAAAACTGGTTCCAATTCCATGAAACTTTGAAAGATACAACTGTTCTATATTTAGTCTCAATATTTTGTTCATTACTTACTATAAATTTCCTTGACACCTATGACAGGTGAACCCATAAAAAATAGTCTCTTTTTTATCATAACCGTATAATCTTAGTTATACAAAACTGGTTCCATGTCAGACAAACCTGTTTCTTATCATATTTATTTTTGAATTGTTTGTTCGTTACTATAAAGTTCCTTTCTCAGTCACCTATGACAGGTGAACCCCATAAAAACTAGTCTCTTTGTGTTGTTTTTATCATAACCGTAATCTTCTGGCTTGGTTACAGAACTGGTTCCATGCGAGGCCAGTCTGTATCATGTTTGCAGCAGGCAGTTTTATCTGGGATGCCTGCAGCTATCTCCTCTACCATCAGCTAATCTTGTGCTCACCCCTGGTGAGACAGTTTAGCACCCTCATATCAGCCACGCTGTAGACAGATCAGTCAGGTAAACAGACTTCCAAATATTGAACCGTTCAATGCATAAATAATATACACTTTTGTGCAACCAAACTTGGAGTTGCAAGTAACTTTTGGCTGTAGGAGAAATGTTGCACTCAGATATGTGTGTAAGGTAACTTAGGATGCACATTTGTACAAAGTAACACTGGTGTATACAGCATATTCTTGACAGTTTTCAAAGTGTCATAAAAAAATATTAAAAGCTTTGTTCAATTGTTTAAAATTTTGCTATGGAATCTAAGATTCAAGCTCTGGAGAGAGGCACTAAGGTTTGTTACTAAGATTTTGCCTCAACAGTCTCTATGCTCTGCCTCTGCACCCAAAATTTTTCTGCGCACCTGTTCCTAAAAAAAGTAATTCAGAGTCCAGCAGACTGAGTAAACTTGAAGTTGTGATAAGTCAGAGTCAGACAGGTAAACAGGCACAACAAAGGGCGGAAACGGCAGGTTCGGGGGCCAGAATTTACAAATCCTGCCCGGCTCCTATCTAAAACAAACACCCTGTCTCAGAAAAAATGTGAAGACGGGAACAATTAGTGTAAGATGGAGTTTAAGTAAGTGTGATGTCAGAGAAATGAGGTGCCAGGAACAAAACCCAGCTGCCCAAAAGACAGTCGACGGCTTTCCTAAACCTTAAAATGTTTCTAGGTCAGACAAAAATTACAGATAAGCTTTGGAACAGGTCCGTGTATAGTTATGAGAAAATTACCTTCTTTGTTAAATCTGGTTTTTAGTGACTCGTGAATGCGTAGGGATTGTCTGTTAGATCAAAAGATATCAGAACTAGCTGAAGAATAGCCACACCTTTAGAAACATTCCATTACCCTGAGGGAGGTATCTCAATGGACGCCTGATGGCCCTAATAGAGGGGACGGCGCTCTTTGTTTTAGCCGTAATTACACGTTTCAAATACTGCGTTTTATAGAGGCCATCTTGACCCAAGCTTCCTTGATGTGGACACTAGAAACACACAGTGTGAGTACTCTCCAAGCAGAGGTTTGGGTTTTGGGGGTATTTTTAGTGTGTTTTTAGGCTTTTTTATTGGGGTTTCTCTTTTGCACTGAATTTTTTTTTCCACCAAACCCAACCTCTGCCGGCAGTCGAAAACTTCAATGGGCTATAAAACTAATCATTTCAACACATTTCAGTCGTTCTGCAAGGAGGTGTGAACCAGACACATGAATAGGCACAGTCAGCAGGAGGCGTGTGGCCCAATGAATGCCTTTTCGACTGCCTAGAAGTGTGATAATCTACCACAATAAAATGGATATCCCTAATGACAGTTTGATGGTTCCCGGGGAGGGGCACTATCGCCTGTTTTGAATAGGTTTGCCCCTCCCCGAGGTGAGTGCCGGCAGAGGTTGGGTTTGGTGGAAAAAAAAATTCAGTGCAAAAGAGAAACCCCAATAAAAAAGCCTAAAAACACACTAAAAATACCCCCAAAACCCAAACCTCTGCTTGGAGAGTACAGTGTGAGGTCCTACTGGACTCCTGTCAGCTACATGTGTGCTCTGTGTTACCCCTTCTGTACTGGCCTATAATGTAGGTAAAATTTATTTGCTAAGGACCCACTGACAATTTGTTGTTACAGGCAAGCTCTCACAAATACTCGCGCCCAAGTGTGGGCAGCGTGTCACAGTTTTCTGGCCCTTGCAGCGGAACTGGGGCTTGATAATGGAACGTCTGATCGACCGGTTGTTGTTGCATGCCCACTGGAGAGGCTGTAGCCATAGAAATAGGAGCTCGAACTGACATTATTTGCACACAAGGGCGACGCATACAGTCTCAAACACCGGGGACCGTGCAGATTAAACCCCACGTACCAACCTCGCAGACGTGACCAACGTAAGAAAAGCCTCCCGTCGCCAAAACTTCTAATGACCCCGGCTGGCTACAGGCATATGTTTGGCTTTGAGGACAGTGTTTTCCTTTGCTTTCTCCACAATGGCAGCTTGCTTCACCACCAGACTTCAAACCTTCACTTCCCACATTCCCTCTGTCGCAATGAACGACATCCAGAACTTGAAATGCAAAGAAGAAGGAATGTAAATCCATTGTGTAGCCGGACACCCTTTGTATTCCCCTGCTGCAAGCCCTCGGCAAATAGAATTAGCGAACGGTCAACCCACCACTGAGTTATTCTGCTGTACTGTATTTCACCATTAGCATACACACAAAAGTGAATAAACACCAACGCCGATTATCATCAACTAAGTCCACTACACACTCACACACACCAACAGGCTGGGGATGACCTGGGGAAAATTAGAGAAGCAATTGGCATGGCCTTGTAGCAGCCTATGTGAAACGCTTATTGCCAAATACATGTGATCCGAGATGTCCTTTGATCTTGAAAATTACAGGCCGAACAGCTTGGCCTGGCGAGTAACAATGGGTTCTGTTGCATATTCCTCCATTGTTTGCTAAATAATAGCCGGCCAACTGTAGTAAACATGCGTGTTTATGCGTGGCAACTGGTCGAACATCACCGATGGTTCCCCCCAAGCCGCTCGACCACGGAAAAGTGCAAGCCGATGCCACGTTTTAACTATCAGAAGGACGTGGTTGGAAGAGAATTCCTGCACTTTGCATACGTCATGTGTGAGGCTGCCTAGTTGTAGTACAGAAAGGCCCCGGGACCAGACTTGGCAGTGTTTGCTGTGGAAATGGAGCATCACCAATCTCTGCACTGTGACCTAGCAAATGCTACAGGCATGTCTGCCCAACACAATACAGGCAAACAGTCATCCTCTAATCCTGATGGAGAGACCTGCCCTCCCCTAATGCCTCTCAAACACACCTGGAACGTAACCCGATATGGGGAGTGTAATTCGACCCTTACCTGTACGATGCAGTGTCCGACATCTTCGGCTTCCGAGACCGTGGCGTTGTAGAACGTTGGATTGAAGATGGGTTCGTTGTCATTGAAATCCAAAAGCGTGATGGTGACTTGGATGGTGGACGACAACGCCGGGGTGCCGCGGTCCGTAGCATCGATGGTAATCCGAGGGGCAGGGTCGATCTCGCGATCCACGATCGCGCGCGTCGTGATCAAACCGCTCGCGGGATCCACTGTGAACCAATCCGAGTGCGTTCCAGGCGTTGACAGGATGGAAAACGTGATCTCCGCGTTGATTCCGATGTCTCGATCTCGAGCTGTGATCTGGAAGACTGAAGTACCAATCGGAGCTGCCTCAGACAAGGATGGTGCGTAGGATCCGACAAATTCTGGTGCGTTGTCGTTGATATCCGTTACCTCTAGCGTGATAGTTCTGTCGACAGTTAGCGGCGGTGCTCCTGAATCCTGCGCGATGACTCTGATCTGGTAGTTCGGTACGACTTCACGATCTAGCGGCCTTGCAACAACAACCAGGTAGATGATATTGTCTTGAGTAGTCAGTCCGAATCTGCCATCGCCGCCTTCGAGTGTGACGTTAACGTTGACGTTCTCACCGTTGTCGGAGTCCGAGACGGAAATTCTCGCGACAAAGTCCCCGGGTTCGGCACCTTCTGATACAGAAGCTGATTGGTTCTCGTTGAGGAAGGTGATGTCAATCGTCGGAAGGTTGTCGTTGACGTCGATGACATTCACAGACACGAACGCCGTAGTCCTTTCTGGCTGCGTCCCGTTGTCGCGCGCGTACACGATCAACTCGTGAACGGATCGGTCCTCGAAATCCAGCGGCTTGTTCACCGAGATGACTCCCGTTTCCGAGTTGATCGCAAACATTTCCTCCGGGTCGCTCTGTCGTCTGTCGATGCCGTAGATGATGACGCCGTTTTGTCCCTCATCTTGATCAGATGCTGTGACGTCGAGAACGCTAGTTCCTACGGTGGCGTTTTCTAGAACTTCTGCGGAGTATCTACTCTGCGTAAATATCGGCTGGTTATCGTTCACGTCTCCTACCCTAACTCTCACCGTGGTGCTGCCTGATCTGGGAGGGGTGCCGCCATCATAGGCGTAGATAATCAAATTATATTCTGGAGTGGTCTCTTTGTCCAAGGCATTGCTTACCACAAGTTCTGGGTACAAGACACCGTCCCCTCCCCTTCTGGCGTCCAATCTGAAGGCATTTCCGACGTTTCCAGAGTTGATTTCGTACCTCTGGACGCCCAAGACACCTTCGTCTGCATCTTGTGCCTCGTCAATGTTTCTCTTGACCCCGATGGGGGTTGATTCTGAGAGTTCTAACTCGTACAGATTCTGTGGAAAACTCGGGCTGTTGTCGTTTATATCTAGTACCTGAACTTTCACAGTCACTACCTGCCCCAGCGACGTACTCACGGCAAGGAGTTCGTAGAAGTCTCTAGTCTCTCTATCCAGTCTTATCCCGCTCCTTATAACTCCCGTGTTTTCGTCTATGCTGAGATGTTGTAGTAGTTCCGTGTCGCTAGGGTCTGGGGACAGGTAGAACGGGCCTGTTATGCCCGATGCCTCCACTATGTTTCCTATGTACGTACCTGCCGCCTGCTCCTCCTCCGTTTGGAAGGTAACCTCGTGAGACTGAGTGTTGGCAGGGTGTAGGAGGAGGGATAGGAAGGCTAGGAGCGTCCATGTAGGGGCCATGGCGGCCCAGGTAAGGGGTAAAGTCCGCCGGGGCATAGCGCGCGGGCGGGCGGTGTCAGCAGCACCAGGCTCCCGCCGGCGCTACAACCGCGGCTCGGTGCGGCTCGCTCGCTTCACGACGGCACGTCTCCCGACCGGGACCGCACCTCATCGCCGCCGGACGGGGGCCAGCGTGTCCCCGGGGAACCCCGTACGGCTGGCAGTCCAACTCCGGCCCGACAAAACAGGATTAAGTCGGGCGGCGATCGGGGGAAAGCCGAGCTGTGTGTACGATGTGTTGGTTTCCTATATCCCGGTCGGTAACAGTCTTGGCGTCCCCTGCAACCACGTATCCGCACACGATCGGAGGCTACTACGCGCGATTCCAGCAGTGTTGGTGCAGGTTTCCTATCGGAATATCCTCCTAGAATCCGCGTGAGGGTGTCCGTGTAGGTTGTTGGGTCCGTGGGGCTGCAAAAACAGGGTAAAATCCGTGAAAAAGAAATCAGTGTCGCGACTCCAGGTCCGAACGCGACCTCCCCACAAAACTTTTGAGCATGGACGGCCTCGCAGGGGGTCGTCACGTGACCCGCCGGACCGGTAGTGAGAATTTGACGCGCGGCGCGAAAAAACACATTAAACTGGTGAAAACGGGGTGTAAAAACGCCGGAATTGTCTCAGAAAAACCCAAGGGAGTACAAGGATACCCCTTTCATCAATCCGAACAACTTTTGTGATGGTAAATACGACAAGTCAGACCCGCGAAAGCTACTAGATATGCATTTGAATAGCTGTGTTGTCGGCTGCCTACTTGAAGGGCGGCATTACGTTACCTGGGTTTGAAAGGACAAACAAAAGGTCCCGGCAGCCGCCAGGTACTTGAGAAACGGTGTTCATGACTATTTAACATGGCCGCTGTGTTAAATCGCCGACTAGCGACTGGGAAGGTGTCATGCCAAGACGTGTGAATGGGCAGTGACAATGACTTGGAGTTCGCGCTATGCATGAAAATGGCGAGACACAAGAAATTGTTGTCTTTTATTTCGTCTTTCGCGTTGGAAGGTTTTGTTCTCTGACATTGGACAGTTATAATTTATTCCGACGCCTTGTTTTCGATAAAAGGAAAAGTCATTTGCGGTGGTGGAATCTTATAAAATTTATCTTCAGACTTTCGCATTGTTTCTTTCTGTGCCACTTTATTATATTTTCTCTGCCAATTCGATTTTAGATCTATGATCTCAAAAGTAAAGTTTTTTTAGAGCGGTATGGGCACCATCCCTTTTTGAAAATACATGAAATAGCGAAGCTTTACATTGGGGCTGTGTGTTTTGATAGTGTCAAACTGCATGAAACAAGAAGTAAAGCACGACTTCAGTTACTTCCGGGCGTTTGTTTGTATCGGCCTAGGGCAAAATACCGATGGCGGGAACTTCTGATACGTGTTAATGGTGTCGTAATTTCTGCCGAAATCAAAAGAGCGAACCGCGTTACTCGAACCGCCACGAGGTACAAGAAATACCAGGTAGGTGCTAACTGTTTCCTAACCTGGGTACCAGGCTGTTGCCAGGGCCATATACAGTTTAGCTCCTCGACTCCAACCTGTTACCATAGACCCTCAGTCACTTTCTCAGAGTAAACTGGGGGCTGGTCTATGTGTATGTAGAAAATACAGTAGGGGCACCATCATTAGATAGCTTTGAACAATGTCTAGAGTTAGAGGTTTAAGGGTTAGGTGTAACAAGTCGTTCGGTGTAATGTAGCCAGCTGCCGCCGCGCCGCGTGCATGCGAAGCTGGTGTGTTACGCCGAAAGGCGGTTATACCGGTTATACAGATAGATACAGATACATATGTACTGACCATGAGTATTATGGCATCGAGGCTAACTATTCCCATACTATTTCCATCCGGATTTTATGTTTGTCAGAGTTGTGAAGCGAGCTCCAGTGGCCGGTAACTCACCGTGAAATGCTGGCAGCGCTATCTCACGTCACATCAGAACACGATCGGAACCTCGGCACCGGGGGATTTCAACCCTTCACGGGCCTGACAAGACGATTCGTCACAGGGAAAAGGACATCTGTAAGACTGGAACGAAATGGCGGGAAAATAGTTACTCTAGGAAATGGATATCATGGATGGACTGGACTGTGAAAATGACTGTCAAACGTTTCAAGTACCATCCACCACTTTTCATCAGTGTCTGGATGCTTACCTGAAACACCCGACAGTTTTCAAAATCTATCTAGACCAGTTGCTTGATTAATTGTTTTCTTGTGTATCTGGCCCTTGATCTGATTTAGATCTACCTGGATGCCTATTAAATGTTTAACAGCGTTTGGTGCACTTAACTGATATATTTCTCGTATCTCGCTACTTCCGAATTCGAATTTCGGAACCACAAGATGAAGGAAACCGGACATATATAAAATTCTTGTAACTATTCGGCACGAGAAAAACGCGAGTTTATCAAAAAGGCACCGTGCCGTTTTGTTTCACACCTAATTCCACGGTTCTGGGACGGAATCGATTCTGTCCGCCGGTGACACGGCGGGAAACCCGCCTGGGTGCGATAACAAGGTCTGGCGCCACGGCCCGGGACACGGGGGTTCTACTCTCCAAGCATATACTATGATATAGGTTGGTGGGCAAGGTTGTTACCTATACGAGGGGTGTTCAAAAAGTTCTCGGCCTCACCTAGAAAATAAAGGCCAAACTCCTATTCTTTGGTATGGCTGTATACTATGACGTCTTACATCACTGTACACAAAAATTCAAATTTTTGTATTCATTAATGAGCACGTGACGCCCCGTGAAAATGGGGTGGGTGAGGGCAAATCACAAAATGGCCGCAACAGAAGCGTGTGCTGTGATCAAGTGTATCGATAAAAAAGGATGTCTCCTAATGACATCCATGAAGACATGGTCAAGACACTTGGTGATGACTCCCCTTCTTATTTAAATATAAAGAATGGGGTTACTAGCTACAAGCGCGGCAAGGAGAGCACAAAAGATGAACATAGGTCAGGATGCCACAAATCAGCACCATGGACAATCCAGTTGAGGCCACCCATCACATGGTAGTGAATGACAGATGTGAGACTGTCCAACATGTAGCAGGTTCTTTGGCCTGTGTTATGACTCAGTTCACAATGTTTTGTCGAACATCCTGGGGATGAACAAACTGTCTGCATGGTGGGTGCCTCGAATGTTTTTTGAACATCAGAAGTTAAACAGGCTGGACATTTCAAGGAACGAATTCAGTCCAATCCATGCAATTTTCTCAAAACATTTGTCACTCAAGATGAGCTGGGTTCACCACTTTCACCCCGAATCAAAACAACAGAGCAAACAATGGATGAAGAATTTTTCCCGCCCCCCCAAATAAGTTTTAGCGAGTTTCGTCCGTTGACAGGGTTTTTGCCTCTGTTTTCTGGGACAGTAAGGAAGTAATCATGATTGACTACATGCGAAGGGGTTAAAGCATCAATGGGGAATACTATTCAACAGAATTACGACATTTGAGGGCAACGATCAAAGAGAAAAGGAGAGGAAAGCACCGAGCTGGCGTGATGAAAATGCACCTGTCCACACAGCACAGGGGTCAGCGACAGCAGCAAACGAATTTGGTTTTGCAGTCTAACCCCACCCTTCCAATTCACCTGACCTAGCACCCTCGGACTTCTACCTGTTTCCTAAACTCAAGCTCCACTTACGTGGTCAACGTTTTCATGGTAATGGTGACGTCATCTATGCGGTATAGGCCTATCTGGGGGCTCCGGATGCAACCTTCTTCCACAAGGGGAAAATAAAGCTGGAACATCACTGGACCAAGTGAATTGCAGTTAGAGAGGACTATATTAAAAAATAGTGTAAGAAAAAATTTACTGCCCTGACGTTTTCTAGGTGAGGCCGAGAACTTTTTGAACACCCCTCGTATATGCCTCGTTTTTTTTCTGTCGGTACGTTGGGTACTAGGGGTAGCGGCAGAAAAAAACGTGGCATGTATAGAAAGGTAACAATTTCCCCACCAACCTATGCTTGGAGAGTAGGACATTAGACTTCAAGTACAGGTGTGGTTATATATAGCTCGTTTGTGCGTACTACTCAGTGAGCGTCTTTCAAGTCAGGGAGCTTCAAAACGCGAATTTTAAACTTCCTCTCTCGCTTAAAGCGTTTAAAACTGTGTCGAAAAGTCATTGAAGAGACGAATAAAGTGTCATTTTCAACCAGATTGGGCGGATGGGTGTAGGGTGGATCATAAAAATCTTATCCATTGACCCAATGATGTCTACAACCCTAACGACCTTCACCGTTATCGAAATGAGAAAGTTTGCAGGACCTTTGACCCGTCCGGTTAGCGCGCTCACCTGTCTCCACAACAGAGCGCTGCTGTGGCCCTCTAGCGGCGAGGTGCGGAGGTGCAACCACGCACGGTAAAATAAAATTTCTCGCACTGTTTGATATCTATTATGAAAACTGCACAAATATGATCATTTTAAAATATAAACTGGATGAACATATTTTAGTACGGTATTTTTTTTACAACTTTTGCAACAAAGCAAATACAACTGGTTGTCCTGACTGATCGTTTTGTGTAACGAAGCGTGTCAGAATTAAAGGCATGAGAAACCAAAACAAACAGCCAATAGCTTATAAATCACCATGAAAAAATCCGCCTCTGCAACACTAACAACCTGCAATCATCTCAGAAAGCCGGTATTTGTTGTTGGTCCCACACGCGGCTCGTAGCCTAGATAAACAATAAACAACTTGACAAATAACAACAAAACATCCCGGGGGATTCGCAGGTTTTGTTTAGCGATCGCTATTTGTTGTGTTTTGACTGATATGATATATTTGTGTCTCTCGGTTTGAAATGAGATTCATCAATACACATACTGCACGCTGTGGTCATTTGGTGGGAAGGGGGTCGGTGGTCTGATAATAGCCTCTACTAGGCTTCAGAGGCGACTGGAAAGAGTAGAAATTGGTCAAATAGAGAGATAGCATGTGACCAATGCAGAGGAGTTGGTCTTGAAAGCAGAGAACAGTACTCCTTCAGTTCGGACCAACTCCCCCAGCATGTTATTTCTCTATTTGGCCAATTTCTACTCTTTCACCACGCACCTCTGAAACCTAGTGCCTCGTAGTGGAGGCTACGGTTCTTCAGTACTTCTAAACATCCTACTACACGTGGTAGTTTGACTTTCTACGAGACCACACTTTTGTTGCGGATTCACCTATCCATCGCACAATAGGAATAAGCGAATGAAGAAAATAAGTTCAAACTTTATTGCAAACTCTTTCCCGAACATACAGTACAGGGCCAGTACAGTGTCTAGTTTGTAGATCTACCCAACGAGGTTTAAACTCTTTATCTACCTAACGTTTCTAAGTAGTCACATTACTGGATGGTTGACCTAGCAAAACAAATACACATCCCATACATTTGATGATCCACTGAATGAGCAAAATAAAAGGAAAACAAATACACATCCCCGTCCCCCCATCTCGGACCCTGTCATCACCTGTACAAATGAACAGGCGGAAAAAATAACAGACTCTCAATTATTTTCACTTCCTTTTTGATTAGCCTAGTCCAGGCGCGACCGGCCGTGAGCAATCCGGTATTACATTGTAGATAACTATATAAGATTTCTCCCAAACAAGGTTTCTCGTCGCTCGCTTTTTCTACATTCGTTTTCCTATTTCTCACATACACTCATTTGTAAAACACAACATATACCTATCCTAGCGGTTCCTTGGTTCTATTATAGTTGTCGTACGGAAGCCAGTCCCTGAAACAGAAGTTTGGTTTTGGTCTTTGTTATGTCTGCTGTTTATTTTGTTTGCTTTGTAATGTGTATTATGCTTCTACTCTGGTGAAAAAGTAACATCACTTATGAATATACATTATGCTTAAATTACGAAATTTATAATTCTAGAAACGTAGACACGACTCGAGAATACTGAATGCGTAGAACATTTAAGAACATTATTTTAAGAATTATTTCAAAAGGGTAACTACGTCTTTCTACATTCTCCCTCCAGACTTATTACCTCACTGAGTTCAAGTGTACGTGGAGGTTTCGTGCACATATTCTGTCACTACTCTCAACATTCTTACCGACTGCTGGGAATTACTATCGAACGTTACTGTCTATCGTAGAGCCTGATTCGACCTTCATTTCGGAGCCGTTGAAAGAGATATGACTCAGGCGCTGACTGAAATCTCTGTTAGTGTTTTGGGGTTAGCTAGATCTATATACTAGTATGCATGATCATGCATGTATATGCAAAGACACTCATGTTAATTAGCCCTATACATTTACTTATACTGTATTCAGCTTCAATAAAAAGATCGATATAATAAGATGAGATCGATATTCATTCGAGATAAATTAAATTTGTAGTAATTGGGAAAGGGACTGATCAACATGGAATACTCCCCTGGTATTCTAGTAGTATTCCCTTTATTTTGGCCAAGTTCCACTATATTTTTCCAGCGCTCCGCGGTGCCTGGTAGAGCGAGGCTATCCTTTAATAACAACGGTATCGGGTGACCAGGGCGTGATTACGGACCCAATCCAAAAGTACTTATAACCTGCTGCTACGGGAAAATTCCGGGAAGCTAGTCGACCGGCGACATTGGTACTACCAATAATTACTTACACACCTTAATTTTGGTAAACTTCACCGGAATTATTCGGAAAACATTGTACACATTGGTCAATTGGATAAATGATTCGCAAAAGAGTCCATGTAAGTCCTTTGGCGCGCATGTCGGACTAACTCCTCTGACCAATGGCCCATCAAATTCTTTATACTATGTGTAGTGAAGACGGTATTTTTTGCGTCTCTGATATTGCGGAGATTTTTTTGTCCGATCCTTGGATCCATCTGTTGTCCCTCCCCGCTGCGGGGTTAGGGGACCGTGAGTCGGACCGCCGTCAGAAACACATTCAGCACCGGACAGTAATGGAGATATATGGAGTCTGCTATTATCCTGGGGTAGACCCGTCTTCTACTGTTCTACCGAAAAGACGTTAACAGTTAACACGTTGGAGTCAGCATCTAGACTAGTAGTCGTCGTCATGCATTGTCTGTACGTCATTTCAAGTCATGCTACCTGCAATTTAACCTCCGGCAAAGTATTTTCATTTTGAGAAAAGGAAAAGAGGTAGACTCAAAACCAACTGTGACAGCCATTCTTACTCTCCAAGCAGAGGTTGGTGGGGGAAGATCGTCACCGTTTTATATATGCCTCGTTTTTTTTTTGTCGCCCCCCACCCAACATCCTTGGGACTATCCTGGTGATTACTAAGTAGTAAAGAAGGTGGCAAGGACAGACCCAAATGGAAGAAAAAAGTCATGGCCTTATGTCTCACAAGGTCAAGGGATGAAGAGGACAAGTAATGTACCGGTATTGCTGTATAAAAGCCCACTGGAAATTGGCCAAGCTCACCGGGTCGTCCCCACTCTTCTTTTATAAGAGCAATGAATGTTGAACTGCCTTGAAAGGGCGATCACTAACTAATCTCGCCACAGGTACACCACGTAAATAAACGGAGTCCGCTATTATACATGGATCGGCACAGGGAGGGGGGTAGTTACTACGTACTCTGTTATTGTGTATCATAAGCATAGGGGTTATAATATAATGACACAGTGAAATGTGCATACTTAGCATGAACTATGATTGTAACTGATTAACCGTATTCAAGGACCTCAGTTTCAAGAAACTGTCGAATGTAAGGAAAGACAGAACCCGGGTGCCATGGTGACCGTGTACAGATTTTAACGCATCTCCTTTTGTGTGTTTTGTGAGTCAGTTGCCTGCCGTAACCATGGTGATAATCTCTTATGGCGGGAGAATGGACTGACAGGAAAAAGCTGAACCATCTTTTCTCATCAGAAAACCTCTGTCTTCTTTGGTCACCACCGGTGACGTAGAATGGACGCTACTTACTTGAAAAAATAAGTTTGATGCAAAATCCGTGACGAAAAGGTAGAAGTGCCAATGCTCCATGATCTGACTCTAGTCTCAGGAAGGATTTTAGAGAAGGTTGTTATTCCAAAGCTGTTTTCCCCATATTCATATAAAATTTTATTTCTTTGACATGTCTGAAGAGCCTATGCAAGGTCCTCATATGTCAACTGAAAATATTCTTTTATACTATAGGCGCCGGCAGTGAGGGCTGCAAGAGGGAGAAAAAAGAAAGATATCGCGAAAAAAATAAGCGCAAGCAATGTCTCCTTGGAGAGCAGTTTTCTCCAGAGTCGAGGCAGATGTGACAGAATAAATTGATTCTAGGCTCCGGACGTTTCTTTGTGTCCGTCCGGCCGCCATGTGGCCAAATTTGTGGCCAACAGTCTGGTCATTTCTGGGGTCAGCAAGTCGCATTGTGCGGAGGGTCAGCCCATACAATTTACCTAGCCTCCATAGCACGCCAAAAACTGGGGGTTTTCGGGGTCTTCATGGTCTTTGGGAGCTTTTATGTGCTATTTTCTGATTGCATATAGACAACATAGCCGGCCTGGTGGAATTACCCCCGTTTTTTAGAACTGGGCAAATAAAAAAAAAACAGCCGAAGACCACCAAACTCCCAGTTCTATATTAAAGCCTGCCACGGAGGCTACCTACCGCCATGTAGCCAAATTTGTGGCCAACAGTCTCTGGTCATTTCTGGGGTCACCAAGCCGCATTGTGCGGAGGGTCAGCCCGGACAATGCCCGCCCCAGGCAGGGTGTGTGATAGAGTGCTGCAGACACTCGGGCTGGCGGCGTGAAGTTTATTAACGCGATGGAGCAGTTCATTATGTCCAACGCCGGTCACTTCGGGTTTAGGAAGTCGTTTTCAATACTTGAATAGCTTTTAAGGGCGCCATGATGGAAACCATAGCCTCTACCAGGCTTCAGAAGCAGTTGGAAAGAGTAGCAAGTGGTCAAATAGAAAGATAACATGCCAGGGGAGTTTTTAGATTTTGAAAGTCATCTTAAATACATTAAGGGCTCTTAAGTTCGCCTTGATGGGATCCATAGTACATTACCATGAGATAGCATGTGTGATCATGTGTGGCCCGGTGGTTAGCGACCCTTCTAAGGAACCGGAAGGTCGAGCGTTCTATTAAACGTCCATGTTGGAGTGAAAGATCGTAATGTTTTCTGACGGCCGGGTTTTGCTACTCTCCAAGCAGAGGTTGTGGGGAATGATCGTTACATTTTTATTTTTACTTGGAGATTAGGGTTTTGCACAGTCTGACGATAGAGGTAGAAGGGACATAACCTCCTTGGTCTGACAAAAAGGGTCGGTCGGTGCGCGGTGGAATGGGTCCAAGAGAAGGCCGTTCTCAGTAAACGTTACTAATCTTTCACACTACTAGTATATATAACATCTACTTGAAGAGCAAATGTCGGGGCATATTTCAATGAGGAAGTATATGTGGTTCACTGGCTATTGACCAAACCAAATCACCAAACCAAACCAAATTGGCTATTGAGTATTAACCCTTCCAGTTCACTGACACTGAAGGGTCGAGGGTTCGAATCCCGGCGGCTTTTCCTTTCTGTCCAGCTACAAAGTGACCACAGTTATCCGGCATGTGTTGCAAAAACCTGGCCGGATTATCCGAGTTAATCCTACCAACAGTTAATCACACCGCCCGGGAGACGGAGGATTAGGGCGGCTTCCTTTTCTGTTCCTGGTTCCAGAAAGGATAGAGGAAATAGTACTGTAACTGTGACTACATACAACCAAGGACGTTATTGATACTACCAAGGATGTACAATTTGAAGAAGAAAGTTATCGCCTACTTCATACAATCAGAAATGCAATTGACTACACATTACAATATACACGATAAGAGAAACACACACAGATGAACATACAAACTACTACTTGACTTGACCTGACTCCTACTCGTAGTATACATTTTTCAGTAAGGCTGCCTATTGATAAAGTCAGGCTTGTATGTATGCCACAGCGGACAGACCGGTCCGAACGTGTCGAGGCTCTGACAGTATTACTCATCGAAAGTAGACAGTATGATTGCAGGGGCGTCTCGCCGCGACTATTTCTTCTGGTGACTCAAGCACACGTAGTAAAAAATCATTACATACAAATGTCTTAATAACCCAATATACTATCAGCGCCAGACATCAACACTAATTATCTACCGTCATTCCTGTAAGAGAACTTCAGTAAGGTTACCAGCATGTGCAGGCCCCGCGGCGGTGGGGAAGAGTTATTTTAATATAGCCGGCCATCCTACATAGCCGCCGAGAGAAGGTTCCATTCCGCCTAAGATTACCTCTTTGGTACATAATCATCGTTATTACCTGTGTGTGTAGGCTGTGAAATGACGACATTGGACATCCGATGTTTCATGCCGGAACTATTTCTATAACATCGGAATGTCACTACCTCACACACACAGGCCTGGTAATAATGTCTTAAACATACATTAAACGAGGTGTGGACACAATTAAGGGCTTAAGTTAACGGTGATGTTAAAAAGGGATAGCCAGGTCGGTAAATACACATAATAGAGCAGTTTACAGGCCCACTGATCGTAAACGTAACTTAATCTCCAAGCAGATCCTATGGTGGCAAAAGACAGTACCAAATTGGCCTTGCAGCATCCATTTGCCAGAGAGGGTCCATATTGGGTGGCGCATATTGGACCCTCTCTGGCGAATGGATACTGCCTGGCCAATTTGGTACTCTCTTTTGCCACCCTAGGATCTGCTTGGAGATTTGCTCCTACACCAACCACCTGTTGTGTGTCTATAGTGGCATTTTTTCCCGATTTCGTCACGTACATTCTCGATTTGCTGCAATGTTTTGGCAATACTAGCCTCTATCAGGCTTAAATATTCGGGAGGCGGCTGGAAAGAGTAGAAATCGAACAAATAGAGAGACAACATACCAGGGGAGTTGGTCTGCCTCGGGAGAGGCAAACTGTTCTCTCCAGCAGACCAACTCTCTTGGCATGCTATATTTCTATTTGGCCGATTTCTACTCTTTCCAGCCGCCTCCCGAAGCCTGGTAGAGACTAGCCTCGAACAACTAGTTCACAAACTCCAGAAAGTTAGGTAGAAATCTCTGATAAACGTTGTTTTTGTCGTAAACGTTTTTGCTGATTTAGTAAATTCTATTTGCTGCATTATTTTAGCATCGACAGAATATATGACTTTACAAATTTGAGTAATCAGCAAGCCCTGATAGCGATCTCAGTGTGTATTTTTAGCGCATTTTTTGCCGATTTCGTGCGCTCAATTTGCCGCATTTTCCCGTCAGTCTGTTGCTACACGAGCTAATAACAACCGAGAGGCGAGTTTACTCACTACTTAACATGACTGGCGGACAAAAGTACGTCCCAGACAACCCCGGAACGTGCATCGCTCACTGTGACAGGTGACTGACGGGCGGTAAGGCCATGGTTAGTCATTAGTGTCGTGCAAGTCCACAGCTTCGCTTGTTTTCGCTAGCCTCCATAGCATGCCAAAAACTGGGGGTTTTGGGGGCTTCAGGGTCTTTGGGAGCTTTTATGTGCTATTTTCTGATTGCATATAGACAACATAGCCGGCCTGGTTGAATTACCCCCGTTTTTAGAACTGGGCTACTCAGAAAACAGCCGAAGACCACCGAACCCCCAGTTCTATAAGCCTGCTACGGAGGCTAATCAGAAAACAGCCGAAGACCACCAAACCCCCAGTTCTATAAGCCTGCTACGAAGGCTAGGAACGTGCATAGCTGACTGTGACAGGTGACTGACGGGCGGTAAGGCTGTAGTTAGTCATTAGTGTCAGATCCACAGCTTTGGACTTCAGTCTTGTCGTTAAGACTTGTGTTAAATGTTATTTTGATGGCGAAACTTCAATATTTGCGAACCGGGCCTGTTTTAACGGTTTAATAAATCTATATCCACGATTGCCGTATTGGAGTTGGTGTACCATTCTGGATATTCTTGCTTTTGAACTTGAAAACGTGGCAAGAAAGGAATTTGCATCACTTTTGTTGAAGTTGGTTGAACGTTGTGCAAAGTTGTAATCAGTCGTTACTATGTTTAAATTCCTGTCGTAAAGACATGTCAACTGTTAGTCTACTGACGAAACTCCAATATTTACTTCTCAATTGAACTGTCCAGTAAACTCTTTAAGTGGTATCACACGTACGGATTCATTATAAAGTGTGTCATTTTTGCTCGTTTTCTCGTAATTTTTATAGATAAGTAGTTAGCAACAGAAGAATGTAGTAGTACTTCAGTAATGTTGACATTGGGTGAGCGCAGTGCAACGTTATATAGTTAGTTAGGTAATTACTGTCAAACTAAGTCTTGTAGACTTTAGTCCGAGTTGTCGTGAAGGCATTTTTGACAGAAGGTTTGAATAGACTATTGCTATTTTTGGAGACAGCTTTCCCCCGAGTCAGCATTTAGACTATTGCATCATCCCACTTTTAAAGGCATCCAATGCGATTTCAGGGCATTAATACTGGAAATATTCTGCATAAAGCAGTCTTTGTGACATTGACACATACTGCTTTACATTAGCACATTTAAATCAACATTTCATACTTTGGGCATTTAAAACTGCAGAAACAAGCCCCTAGAGGAGTCCTTTCTTTTCTGATACCCTAAAAATCAGTTTAGGACCCTTCCAGTAACCATTTTCTGTCAGAATTTTGGGAATTTTTGCTCCATGCGGGTCAATATACATCGGGACAGTGTGGTTACTATGTAGATAAATGACTAGAATATTGGCTTTGAAAAATCGGGTTCCCAAGCCTTAAAAACTGCACTGGAAAATGCCTTTAAAGGGGCGTGAACGCGTCAGAAGCTGAACATCTGTAGAATGTGGGAAGTTCCGGTTTACGTCTATCACAGGTACAGGTGTGTTTTTGTGCACCTACTTCCGGTGCGGAGGAAGTTAGTATTAGGAACCCTGTCATCAACGGTGGTGTCGGTATAATCAGGGGAGATGGTTATGTCTGAGTTCCGAGGGAACCCGAACCAACACGCAACAAAGATCTTCCGGTGGCGACAAGACAGTATCATATTGTCAGGACAGCATTCTATACGCTATTATCTATCACCCCTTGGGAAGACCTGGATGAGGCTATATCATGACTAAGCGCTTCTATTGATAAGCCATTGGAAAGGCTTGGTGGCGGCTATATAGTGTATATTCACGACCCCTTAGAAAGGCAAGTTGTGGATGCTAGTGTACATCCATACCTCCTTAGGAAGACCTGTTAGACGCCACAATTATATACGGTGTACTGTATATCCACAAAACTTTAGGAAGGCCTGGTGGAGGCTACAATTTTGGGCGGAGGATTTGTGACTACATTGCTGGTTTATTTTCAGCGAAATTGCGAAAGACGAGAGCTTACGACCACTTATCCATGACTGTCTATCAACAGTCGGGGCAGAAACCGCCCCCGGGCTCAGGGTGATCCTCTGCATTTCTTCACGTATGACACGTAACGCTCACGGTCGAAACACACTCAACTCAAAATGTATCTCTCTATATATACACATGTATATTTGTGAGCTGAAAGTTGTCCCATTCGAACTCCCATGACTGTTTTGTTATGTAACATTGTAACATACTAACATCTCCGCTTGTTTGTTTCTTCCTTTTAGCGAGTTTAGCCAACAGTACTGGAGTGTTGTCTAACTAAACAGAGTGTAGCCTCATGTGCAGGCTTTTCTATCGGACATTAAATGGAGGTCCCGTGTTTGGGGAGAGGCACACCCCACGCACGTTAAAGAACCCACCACAATTAATTTTTTGAAAAGAGTAGGGGTCCTTCCCGGTGTGAGTAGTTCAAACCTTACAGTACAGCCCAAGATGGCTTGTACAAAACTGGTGTGTTATGACTGAAGGCGGTTTACCGTTTATGCGAAACAAACAAACAAACAAAAATCCCGCGGCAGCAGCATACCGGCAGGCTCACAACAAACACAAAACCACATCCGCCACGTCACGAACCCGCAGACTTCAAAGAAAGGTCTGACATTGTTTCCACAACAATGGGAAGAACCTGTACCTCACGCGACCCAGGCGGCGAGATCAAAGAAAGGGCGTCGGCATGGCAACGTGACGCTACACACCTTTTTTGTCAGGTTAAGGTTGCAAGAGAGGAAGAACAGTGTATCAATTCCTAGGTGGAACAAAAAACATCAAAATTGTATCAAATATATCAACGCTGTTTTCATATTAATTCGTCTAACTTCGTCCAAGTTCTAGTGTAGAGACGTTTCATGTTGAACATTATACTTGTTTTTGCTAACTTTTAACTGCATCATTCTTAAGAGCATGACACAATTCAGAGTTCAGCAAAAACTACATCCTAAGATCTGGATATGAAGAGCAAAGGGCGCGAATCTCTCTTCAGTAGTTGTGTGCATAAGTGAACGTAGGCGAGTAAAGATTCTATCTAAAGCCCCCAGGCAAGTATGACCCGAGCCACTGCTATGGTAAGACTGGTAACACCAAGGTAAGACCCGTTAACTCCGGTACGTGCAAACTTGAATGTGACTACTCGATAAGATCTTGTCTGTAGCGCCGAAACCAATCGACCAGGTAAGCTCTTACGCAAAGAAGAAGTCTCACATTTTGATCATCAAGCCAAGCTACGTGCAGAAGTGAACGAGTCTCAGGTTGAAGATCTCGTCTCAACATCTCACCAATTATCCAGGTAAGTTCTTCCGTATTTTAGCACGTCCGTCTGATGGGGACAAACGGCCGGGCGTGGTCAGGAATACAATCATCTTAGCATCCCTTCCACTGTTGCACTTTGCTACAACTTTTGGTTCGAAAAGAAATTTTACTTCGGAAGGACAGAAAACCAAGAAGGGTGGAGAAACCTGGTTGTCAGATCTTCTGTGGTATAATCTCCAAGCAGATCCTAGGGTGGCAAAAAACAGTATCAAATTGGCCATTAGCCAGAGAGGGCACCCAAGGATCTGCAGAAAGTCGCATATTGAACCCTCTCTGGCGAATGGATACTGCCTGGCCAATTTGATACTGTTTTTTGCCACCCTAGGATCTGCTTGGAGATTTACGGTGGTGCCCTGACGGTTGACTGATTGGATGAACGCCTTTTGGATGGCCTAAAGATGACTCGACTTTTCTGTCAGGCCGTTTTACGACTATTTATTTCAAACAAAGCCACTGTCTTCTCTCTGTGGACAAAACAGAAGCACAATTTACAGCAAAATTAACGACACGCCAATGTCCGTAATTCTGTACTGCCCAACACTGACACATTGAGGAGAACTAAACTGCAAGTTCAAAGCAAACCGGTCCACACCTGTCTATCCAACCTTTTTACAACTATTTGTGGTAACGATTCTGAATTAAACATTTGGGTACAATTTACAACATTGACGACACTAAAGATACCAGTACTAATCCTAACACTAAGCGATGTTCGGCGATTCCGTTTGTTGTTGTTGGCAGAGTGACGGTCATGATCAGCTGAGTTGTGGCGTCCTGACAGCTCTAATCCGCAGGTATTCCGCCTCCAGTCCGCGATTGTCAGCCTCGTCTCTTGTCAGGGTGGACGGGAAGTGAGAGAACACAAATGGACGGCAAGGCGAGGTTGTCGACCGAGTTAGCCTCCGTACCAGGCTTATACTATATGTTATAGAACTGGGGGGTCATTGGTGGTCTTCGGCTGTTTTCTGATTAGCCCAGTTCTAGAAACGGAGGTAATTCAACCAGGCCGGCTATGTTGTCTATATGTAATCAGAAAATAGCACATAAAAGCTCCCAAAGACCCTGAAGAACCACCAAATCCCCAGTTTTTGGCATGCTGTGGAGGCTAGGCTAATTGCGCATTGTCGCACTCGTCTCTTGTCAGGTAGAGCGTGAAGTGAGAGAACACAACTGGACGGCAAGGCGAGGTTGTCGACCGAGTAAAGGTTGATCGGGGATTAGCTGAGTAAAAGTAATCTCCAAGCAGATCCCTCTCGGTGGCAAAAAGACAGTATCAAATTGGGCAGGCAGTATCCATTAGCCAGAGAAGCTCCGCGGCCACCGTTGGTGGGGGTCAAGACAAAAAAAAAAACAACAAACGGCCATATATAAAAAGGTAACGATCATTCCCTCACAACCTCTGCTTGTAGAGTAGAGTAAAATAGCGTCTTCCACGAACAGTTTTATAAGGTTGGGAAATCAGAGATTATTAGTTAGAATTCCCTTTGTACCAGGTAGGCTGAATAAATAGTAGAAATCGGCTAGGACTCCCTATGGCCGGCCAACTCCCCTGGCCAATAATTTCCCCCTTAGCCGATTTCTACTATTTATTCAGCCTACCTGCAAAGGAGTCTGGTGGAGACTAGCATTGCCCCGAGGAAGGTGACGGAAGGTCACGAAAACGTATGCCACCAGGTATAAACACAAATAACTTTGTGCCAAAAAAAAAAACAGTTAC
>NW_017804542.1:1462821-1468352 GCF_001625305.1 Branchiostoma belcheri
TTGCTTGAGTAACTGTTTTTTTTTGGCATATCGTATTACCTGGATGTCTAACCTTCATCGACGCACAAATAACTTTGTTTGCCCGATCACAGAACGGGATGTTTTTGCACGTACTTCCGCAAGTTGGTTCTAATGCTGACAATAGTCGCTATGTGACCTTGGCGTCGATATTGTGGAGTGAAAAATAAAAACCCAAAGAAAATAAATAAGCGCACGAAGTCAGTATTCATGTCAGGTTGTCAACATGGCCGTGTACTGAACTAACATGAACTCAAGAGGACAAAACAACGGTAACGGCCAATTAACTAGTCTTCGGAGCTCAACAAAGTCGCATAGAAACTTTTCTGCGTCGCTAGTCGCTTGGACAAATGAAAGAATGTACGGTAACGTTACACGTGAAACAGCACGTAACACTTTAACTGTTACTCTCAAGATTGTGATGTTGTACGTAATTGTCCCACTGAATGACGCTGGTGGCATTGACATTGTGAAATAAGACAAACAAACAACGACTGAAAAATACGTACGTCCGAAAACACGTCCTTGAAAGCTGTGATGACCTTCAGATGTTCGATGGGGGAGGGGGGCGGACACCTGTTGATTATAGGTTGTCAGGAGTGATAACTGCAAAATGCACATCGACGATATACAGATATATGTAATTATATGGGCGTATATCCAGTTCACATGGGAATATACCGTAACGCTGTCGTATGTTTAGTTTGTTTAGTGTATTTAGTTTAGTTTGAAGAGTCCGTAATGTTCGTAACGTTGTAATTTTTGTGTTAATGACTCCTCATGTAAAGCTAAGGTCATCCAGAGGACATCTCTGTTCACTGACCGGATCGAACAGTGACGTGTGTTTTGGGTCCGTCCGTGTATGTTGACTGTTGAGTGTGTGGAGGTGCATCCTAAGCGACAGTACTTCACTATTTACAGCGATGTAAACATACGGGCTGTCAAATTATGTCCGTAACTCGGAGGTTCAAGTCTGGGGCATCTGTGTGCAGCGAACTCTGAAGACCTGACAAGAGCAGATCTGTATCTTAGTTCTGTCTGTATCTCCTCCGTGCAAGTAGATAACGCTCAAGCTTGATTGACAATGTCTCTAGAGTACTACTACTGTATGGCTAAGTTTGGATTTAGTCTCTAGAACGATGTAAACTTTAGTAGGGCAAATGTCGTGAAAAAAAGATACGAGATGGCCTGGCCATGGTAAGACGCACATCATTTACGTCCAGTGTTCTATAATTGAATAGTCAGATTAGAATCACAAGGAATCGGGATCGTGCTTCAAGAAAAGAAAGAAAGAAAAACAGATGAAACACAGAGCACTTCTATATTCAGTGATCTTCCACCAACTGTCACCCGTACATTGACTTTGTCATGTTCACACCACGTTAGACGCCAGGTATGACCAGGTAACGCCAGGTACGTGTCCCCGGTGTGACACCGGCGGCGCCAGGACGTCACGCTACGTCAGACAGACAGGTGAGTACGTGACGATCCCTTATCCGTGTACGGCAGGTGGTTTAATTAAAAGACTTAGAAGATGACGACGTTCAAGTATGTGACCTAAGTATGTGACTACGTGTGGTACGTTCAAGACCGCACGTTTCCAACAGACCCTACCTGGTCGAACGCGTCGAACCCACTGTTCTCTTTCGAACCCGCCGTTCCATTTCGAACCCCCTTGTTCTATTTCGAACCCCCTGTTCTCTTTCGAACCTCCTGTTCTCTTTCGAACCCGCCGTTCCATTTCGAACCCCCTGTTCTATTTCGAACACCTTCGGGCTTGGATTTTGATGGACGTGTTTGAATAGAACAGGAGTTTCGACGTGTTCGATCAGTAGGGTCTATTGCTCTGAATAGATGACAGACATACAATGATTTCTGTTGCTAAATCTGGTAGTTCCTGCACTAAACAGTCAACAGAAGTAAATTCGGGTCTACATTGTGTCTCTGACTGTAAACTTGACATTGTTCCTGTTCTAACATTTCACACGGTCGCTGCACAGAATATGTTACTGGTTATCTGTCGATAGAGAGATACTGTGGATATGGGTCATGTATATTCATTTCTTCTGGCTTTGAATAGAAGCCAAGTCTGCCATATAAATCTACAACGTTGAACTTGTAGCATGGAAAGAAAAAATAATTGATACACTTTCAACTTTCTTTCATTCGTTCCCACTATTGCCTCAATACAACTCAGAAAAACGTGTATGACGGCGAAAAGAGCTCTAAACTGAAAGAAAACACATAAAAGCAAAATCAAATCACCGGTAGGTTTGTTTAGCCAACAGATAGTTGTAGCTAATTCTTGCACTGGATTTGAAATTTATAACCGCTACGAAGACTTACTTGCTGTCTATAGGCTAAAGGTTGCAGTATATACTGTATAGGACTGCGCTGTGCATATTCATCTGTGTTTAGTTCTAATTGAAACTCCTTCTATTATCTAATATAAATCTGCACCTTTGTCACACCTTTATAAAGTAGCGGATGTGTACATGTAGTTGTTACAAACATGTACACAATGCGCGCTGACCCGGAATTGTTACTTTCAGCAGAAAACAGCAACACAGTAGCAAACTTGACAGTGTGAAGTGTCACGACTCACGACACGTGTTCTTATCATGTACTAGTATAAGAAGCATTGTCTTACACTTGGGACCTTTCAGTGTGTGTTTTCTATAGATATGTATACGTTAGTATATGATCAAACTTAGACTTTTCTATCATCTTATATGGACTAATATACGGTAAACGTTTAAGTCAGGCTTATGTACATACAAGTTGAACTACAGTAACGACACACAGTGTAACAAAGTTTGTAAGTTCTGTGAACCTTTACCCATACTTTTCGCAAACCCTGCATTGTACAATCCTTAGTATTTTAGGATGTTACCTAATTTTCTTGTCTAGTTCAGTGAATGAAATGTCACAAAACACATAAATGTGTACCTCCCATTATTTACGTACATACATGTACATGTACCGCTGACATCAAAGGCTCGCCGCCCGCTCAGGTAACCCCTGACCCCCCTATAACGGCACCCTGCCGCGCACCTGTCACATCGGCGTACCTGGCCAGGTGTAAACCGGCACACCTGGGCGGGCAGGTACAATACCTGCACAAATATCACATCGCCGGGCTGGTAATGATGTCAAGTCGGCCGTGCTCGGATAAGGCACCGATTAAAACTGCCCTTCGGCGGGACACTTAGGCAGGCGTGAGGCTGTGTATGTTACATAGAATGTCTGTCTGTATGTGTAGTTATAGACCTTACGAAAGTTGCTGTACTTTTGTGATGTTCTTTTGTATTATAAGATAGCGAAGTTGTACCCAGTTTATACATGGATAAGGCACCGATTAGAACTGCCCTTCGGCGTGACACACTGGGTTTATAGACAGGCAGCGGAGGCTGTGTATGTTACATAGAAAGGTCTGTCTGTATGTTTATTTAATGGCCTTACGAAAGTCGCTGTACTTTTGTTATGTCAATAAAGTTGTATAAAGCTTTTCTTGGGACGCGACCGCCCTCTGGCAAATAGGCATCGGTCCAAGTTCATAGGAGTTTGAACTTTGCGTGGTTATTTCAAACTTTTTACGTTTAATTCCAATGAATAGCTTTACAGTATATGTTTAAAGGCAAACCTATAGTGACTGGTCGAAAGCAACATTTACCTTATTGTGTTGGAACAAGCGTTTTACCTTAAATCATGTAACATACCAACACAAATGAAGTTTTATGATTGCTTTGTAGTGTACTATGAAAAAACTGCCTAACTCAAGCTCTGTTATGTTTTCTTGCAATTTGTCCCCTAACAGCAAAGTATCAAAACCAGGAAACATTAAGAACACTTCTGGCCAGGAATGACCTTTTCAGATTATGCGGACATGTTTTTAACAAAGAAAGATAATCTTAGTTAATCTTCGTTGATCCATTAATCACCAAGTTCTTTGTTATAAGAGTACTCTGAATATAATAACATAATGTGAATGAGAAATGTCGTTGCTGACCAACGAATAAAAATATAATTTTCCGCTGAATTAAAGCCGAACTATCCCATGATGTCCCGGCGTGCCCTGTCAGATCAGGTTACACCTGGCGGTCTCAGGTGTCCGGCGGCGCGCTTTGATGTCCCAGGTGAGGCGGTGACGTATGGATGGGCACAGCGGGAGGACTGACACCGCAGGGGGGAGGGGGGCGGTAACAGACTAGTGCTCTCATATACATGGGACATTTCAAAACCCAGCTCCATTTTTGTGCCCTTGGGAAAGGCACTTTACACAACTTTCCTTACTCCACCCAGGTGTGAATGGGTACCTAACTTCGGTTGGGGAAAGCCGTATTGAGGTCACCTTGTGGCGCCGAATGGCAGCCGCACAGACCCTTGCGGCAGTTCCACAAAAATTGTGGATTCTGTGTCTGTATCTGTATAGCCGGTATAACCGCCTTTCGGCGTAACACACCAGCTTCGCAGGCACGCGGCGCGGCGGCAGCTGGCTATATTACACCGATCGACTTGTTACCCCTAACCCTTGAACTTCTAGCTCTAGACATTGTTTAAAGCTATCTATTGACAATGCCCCTACTGTACTTGGTGACAGTGAGTTCCACTCTGCGATAGTTCTAGGAAAGAATGAATTCTTGAACACCTCAATCCTTGGTTGATAACTCTGGTACTTGAATGCATGGCTGGATGGATTACAAATATGTGTATTAGGGATAGGGATAGGGATAGGGATAGGGTTAGGGATAGGGATAGGAATAGGGATAGGGATAGGGATAGGGATAGGGTTAGGGATAGGGATAGGGATAGCGTTAGGGATGGGGATAGGGATAGGGATAGGGATAGGGATAGGGATGGGGATAGGGATAGGGCTAGGGGATAGGGATAGGGTTAGGGATGGGGATAGGGTTAGGGATAGGGATAGGGATAGGGTTAGGGATGGGGATAGGGATAGGGATAGGGATAGGGATAGGGTTAGGGATGGGGATAGGGTTAGGCTAGGGGATAGGGATAGGGATAGGGATAGGGTTAGGATGGGGATAGGGTTAGGGACTAGGGATAGGGTTAGGGATGGGGATAGGGTTAGGGATAGGGATAGGGATAGGGATAGGGTTAGGGATGGGGTTGGGGGATAGGGGATAGGGAGTAGGGTTAGGGATGGGGATAGGGTTAGGGATAGGGATAGGGATAGGGTTAGGGATGGGGATAGGGATAGGGTTAGGGATGGGGATAGGGTTAGGGATAGGGATAGGGATAGGGATAGGGTTAGGGATGGGGATAGGGAAAGGGATAGGGATAGGGATAGGGATAGGGATAGGGATAGGGTTAGGGATGGGGATAGGGTTAGGGCTAGGGGATAGGGATAGGGATAGGGATAGGGTTAGGGATGGGGATAGGGATAGGGATAGGGATAGGGATAGGGTTAGGGATGGGGATAGGGATAGGGATAGGGTTAGGGATGGGGATAGGGATAGGGATAGGGTTAGGGATGGGGATAGGGTTAGGGTTAG
>NW_017804543.1:0-1900 GCF_001625305.1 Branchiostoma belcheri
CAGTAGTGGCAAACTATTGGACATGCTAAAACACAGGGCATTTCAGAACTTCACAAAAAAGGTAACAAAACTACAAGATAGCAATATAGATAGCCCATCAGTCCATTAGGTTTTTAAAATAACATGACTGTCCATTACCACAAATAAAACCAACAGCATGGGTTCATTTTACCTCTCCCTTGGGAATCAGCAACTTCACAGAAAAGGTAATAGTCTAATTTTGCACTAGATGGAATTAAAGGATAATCGACACTCACTCAAGCTGAACAGTAACAACAGCCTCTTCAACATGTTGCCCTGCTTCTCCAGAATTCACAGTAACACACGTTTGGCCACACCCCTTATAATTACACTCAGGCCAGGGTTACCTACCATTTTGCCCTGCTTTTCCAAAAGTAACAGTAACAGTCACACCTCATTTACTTCCCCGCACACGCCCGACCACACCCCTTATAATTAGACTCAGGCCAGGGTTACATACTCCTCAACATTTTGCCCTGCTTTTCCAAAAGTAACAGTAACAGTAACAGTCACACCTCATTTACTTCCCCGCACACGCCCGACCACACCCCTTATAATTAGACTCAGGCCAGGGTTACATACTCCTCAACATTTTGCCCTGCGTTTCCAAAAGTAACAGTAACAGTAACAGTCACACCTCATTTACTTCCCCGCACACGCAACGTTAACACCCCCTACCGGGCGGCCAGGCCAGGCCGATCGGTGAAGATTAGAATCTGTCCACCGGAAGTCTCTGTTTGGTTCAGTCAAGGAAGTTTCCAAATATATAATCCCTTTTCTAACCAAACTGTTGGATCATCCACCTTTTAGGGACCATTTCTTCTTCTACCCTGTACTCCACGTTCCACATATGGTATCGCAAGGTTACCGGTTTACTTGAAGTTGAAGGGGTAGTTTACGGTCAGAGAGAGAGACTACGAATTTCCGTTTTTAACATCCTATTTGCAATCGAACTTCATGTCTTCAGTTGTTAACTTTTCTTTCAAAGAAAAAGGTAAAATAACCTTTAACTGTACTTGATTGCTATAGCGGGTTAAATCGACTAACGGAGGGGGCCCGAAGTTGGAACGGCCCCTAAGTTTTAACGGATTTTTTACTGATACAGATACTATGCATAAATACGCCGTGTTTGTTGCCCATGAATTTGATAATTCGAAAGGTAAATAAACATAGTCAATGACTACTGCTGTTATTTACATGAAAAATGTAGTTTAACAGATCAACACCACTGTCGTCTGCATTTCCCAAGGGACTGAGTTAATTGCGTCATTCGGGTTCCTCTCGAATCACGCCGCTGGATTGCGTTAGATACAGCCCTTCTCAGGTGACACGAGAAGAACACACAATCTCAATTTTACCGTCAAAAGAAAGCTTGGATTTCATAAAACTCTATTCTTTTTTTTGTTCACTTAAATCCGTCACCAACGTCTTAAGAGAGCAAAATTACAAAAAGCGTTCCAACTTCGCCCCCCCCCCTTAGCGTGCCACATTCACGAAGGTACACACGGCGAAAACGGCTCTCAGTGTTTGCCGCTTGTAACGCGGAGCGAGGAGGGCTCATAAACAATACATGAGATAAGAAAGGGAGGTTTGATGTTGGCTGTTGTTGCAATTTTCTAGCATTCTAGTGATTACGGAATAAGTGACGAAATTTGGAGTTTTGTGGAAACACAACATGCGCCGCGTCCACCTTGCTGTCCCATCTTTTCGAAAGTACCGTGGCCGACAAGTACCAAATTTTACACCGCAACTTTTGGTGTTTTACACCGCAACTTTTGGTGTTTTACACTGCAACTTTGGGTGTTTTACACTGCAACTTTTGCTGTGTTTTACACTGCAACTTTTGCTGTGTGGAAAACTTACACCCCTCCCCTTTTAT
>NW_017804543.1:1920-9966 GCF_001625305.1 Branchiostoma belcheri
TATAATCCCTTTTCTAACCAAACTGGTGGATCATCCACCTTTTGGGACCATTTCTTCTTCTACCCTGTACTCCACGTTCCACATATGGTATCGCAAGGTTACCGGTTTACTTGAAGTTGAGGGGGTAGTTTACGGTCAGTTGGCGACATGACCGCACTTCGATGTATGCCACTAAAATCAGTGTTCATGAGCAATAAAGAATCATATGAATATGACCCCTATACATGTCTATCATTTACTGATTGCATGGAAATACGTTTGCACCCAGCGACACAGCGAAAAATCTTTCGAAAAGATGGGGCAGCAAGGTGGACGCGGCGCATGTTGTGTTTCCACAAAACTCCAAATTTCGTCACTTATTCCTTAATCACTAGAATGCTAGAAAATTGCAACAACAGCCAACATCAAACCTCCCTTTCTTATCTCATGTATTCATGGTCTTCTGAGGTATGAAACGTTAAAATACACGGCGGTCGGTTGCTAGGCTAAAGTCGCATCACTAGGGAGGTATCGGGTTACAGAACGTGTTCGAACGTGGCCGCGCGGGAGTCCCGGGCCGGCCCGGGGGCAACGGGTAAAATTTGAAAATAAACAAAAGTAATTGGAGAGTAAATACTCGTCAAAATAAAATGTAATAAGTGATTTTTTACCTCAAATGTTATTCTTGCACTGCCTTTGCTCCACTTTGTGTACATTTGCTTCCAAAGGAGATCAATTTCGGATTTCAAAAAGGGTTCACGAGAACCAAACAACTGATTTCAAGGGGCCCCGAAAATTGAAAATAAGGTTAGATTTTTGGATTTTTGAAAATATTACAGTAAATTTAAACTTTCTGTCTTAGGATTTTTTTATTTTTTAACTAAAACTCGACTTACAGTCAAAAGAAGAGCTAAAAACGCAGTGTTTTAACTTTAAATACCGATAATTCATAATCGCGGCCATATTTAAAAAATCCCTAAGACAGAAATCTGCGGAAATCGTTCCTCTTTCAAACAAGCCCTCAATGAGGTAATTTGAGCGATTTTTGGGAATGGTTAAAATACCATGTTTGCACGCATGCTGTGCCACTTGGATATGGGGACCTGGATTTTATAACAGCGTCAACAAGAATTCTGACCTTCAAGGTCACCCACGATGACGGCAGTAGCTTCGTTACATGTTACATATCCACAATAAAATCACGGCATAGATGTAATGTTTTGAAAACGGTTCATATTTGTGGAAAGGTGGATTTTTCCTGTTCCGTGGTTCCCAAGTAAAAAAGGGCTTGAAGTAGCCGGTTATAGCGGCTTTACTGTAAATGACCGCGGGTAACCCCAGATCGAACGCCCGCTCTATTCGAATGACGTCATATCGAACAAGATTCGCGGGTTCGGGGGATTCGATCTCCATAGTAGCGGAGTGGGACTTTTGGGCCCAAATCTGACCATCGTGATACTTAGATATATTGAACCAAAGCGAACCTCCTCACTGACCGGCGTTTTTCCCAAAACGCCATTTCAATCATCATCACCGAGTCATCACGTGACCTCACTGGAGTAAATGCTCTGAAAGGTACGTAAGAGTCGCATAGTGGCGCTGTTGCACAGTAATTTAAGTACTAGTAGTTACCCCTTTCCCGCAAAACGGTGTATAAGTTTCCCGCTTCCCTGTACCAAAAGAGTCAAGAAATATCACGTAACTAATTTACTTGCGCTAGCAGATATGCCTTAGAGACAACTTACTCCTCTTTTAGGACGTAAACCAACGCATCCTGGCGATAAATTAAAACAAAGGGAATTTTTCCTTATCCATGCTGGCTTTATTTTTGTACAACTTGGGAAGGAAAAACGCCTGGCAATCAGCGGGGGTAAACCAGGAGTCTACAGCTCAAGGACACACAGAAAAAAGCAGCCAAGTGTTGACATGGGAACTTGGGAAGGAAGAACGCCTGGCAGTCAGCGGGGGTAAACCAGGAGTCTGCAGCTCAAGGACACACAGAAAAAAGCAGCCAAGTGCGGACATGGGAACATGGGAAGGAAGAACGCCTGGCAGCCAGCGGGGTAAACCAGGAGTCTACAGCTCAAGGACACACAGAAAAAAGCAGCCAACTGACCGTAAACTACCCCTTCAACTTCAAGTAAACCGGTAACCTTGCGATACCATATGTGGAACGTGGAGTACAGGGTAGAAGAAGAAATGGTCCCAAAAAGGTGGATGATCCACCAGTTTGGTTAGAAAAGGGATTATATATTTGGAAACTTCCTTGACTGAACCAAACAGAGACTTCCGGTGGACAGATTCTAATCTTCACCGATCGGCCTGGCCTGGCCGCCCGGTAGGGGGGTGGTTAACGTTGCGAGTGCAAAATTAGACTATTACCTTTTCTGTGAAGTTGCTGATTCCCAAGGGAGAGGTAAAATGAACCCATACTGTTGGTTTTATCTGTGGTAATGGACAGTCATGTTATTTTAAAAACCTAATGGACTGATGGGCTATCTATATTGCTATCTTGTAGTTTTGTCACCTTTTTTGTGAAGTTCTGAAATGCCCTGTGTTTTAGCATGTCCAATAGTTTGCCACTACTGGGCCATGGTGTGAACCAGCACACACCCTGCCAAGGTACATATCTATACTAATGGCGTAGATTTCATAAGTTGTTTCAGGAGCCGAAGAACGGCTCTTGACACTGGAGTGCGACATTGCCGAGACAGAAACTGGTGAAGGCTTTCCTTCATACATATTTCCTTTCATTTCTTTCCATTTCGCACCTGGGCGCCGCGGTTTTGACTTGTGTATGGCATTACTTTCAGTATGTCGGGAAACAGCCAGCAAAACCAGACATGTCAGCTATCTGGGTGTTGAGTGAAAATTTGCAGCTAGAAGAGGATGGGACAGAGGTTGTAACTACAGATCTCTACATTTTGGATGTGAAGACCGAACTTAAACATGTCGTTGAGTCTGACAAACTAGCGCCGCAAGACAGATCCGGGAACGTCCTTCGAGAACTGTGCTTGGCCGAGAAGGTATATCTGCAAGATGATGTCAACTGGGGAGCCATGATGGTTGGACCGGTAGCATTTAGCCTTAACTATGGCGTAGTTGTGAAAAAAAGTCAAAGTGTCCTGTATAGTAATGGCGTCTGCCCCCCTGCAGCGGGCAAGACAACAGCTTTACAAGCAGCTCTCTCTCTTGTGGGAAGAACTGTATTCGTACTGTCTGAAAATAAAAATTGAAAACATGTTTTTGTTCTTATTTTAGGTGATGTAACAATGGCTTCATCAATACCTGTACGGTTTATATCTGGACCAGGGCAGTCCATCATGTGTCCGTATAACGATGCTCACATCGTTCAAAGAAGTCGCGTACGAACTAAGCCATCCGCTTACCAACATACTAAACATGTCGCTGAATGAAGGGCGTGTACCACAGGAGTGGCGCGAAGCGACAGTCATACCATTACCTAAAACATAACCCCCATCGGTGGACGAACTAAGGCCTGTTTCCCTGACCTCTATTCTGGCAAAGGCATGCGAAAGCTTCATCGCTAAGTGGACACTGTCGGACATTATTATCAACATCGATCAGAACCAGTTTGGTTTAAGTTCGGAACCCTTACCCTGCTGCCAGTTTCGCAGTGCATCACAAGCTGTTATTTCTTGTTTTTCCAGCAGTTCCAAGGACCGAAACCAGAGCTGGGGAAGCCTACCTGTGAAACCCGTGCAGAGGGTAACCAGGGACAGGCTTCGAGCTTTACACAGGTAAGGCACACAAAAGTGTCTTTACATGTTTCGAACCGACATCAGTTCCTGCCATGTTGCGCATTATTCTTAGTCGTTCACTCTTCTGGTGGCTTTTTATCGTTGCATTGTCGCAGTGCCTGAAACTCTCTGGAACAACTTCATCTGCGTGTTTTCCTGAAAGGAGGCATCGCAGGGGTGGAAAGGCACTTTAGCTACGTGACATGGCAGGAATACTTCAAAAGTGTGATTGGCTACCAAATTACAAAGCTGCATTTCTTGTTAGACAGCTTGGAGATTTTAATTCCATTTTTTTGGAATGCTTGAATCTTTTGTACTTATTTCATACGTCCTCTGTCCTATGATAATGTATTTATATGTACATTTGCCCTATTGCCCATGGAACGACATCCTACGACATCTACAAAGTTTCCAATACAGATACTTCTGAACCTTTGTATGTTGTCAAAAGGGACTTGTGCATGTTTCTCCTCATCTCTTCAATACTTTCTCATATCCACAGTTTACTAAAGATACGTCCTCCTCAGTCCTCGTGTAACTGAGCGCATGTGAAGTTTACTCTAATGATCTGTCCTGTAGGCTCCAGGAGCGGCAGAAATGCCACAGTTTACGGATTTTTAACAGCATCTGCAGCACTTCCACAATGCACAATGTCCTTTGAATCTTGTTAATTCAAATGGAAATAACTGGTATTACCCACCCAAAACAGCAAAGGCGGCTGGATCAGCACCACATCCCGACAACTACTTCCAGAACAGAATGTTCCTTTGGGCTCCCATGCGCATGTGGAAAATAAGCCTCTCCTGTCCCAAGTGTAACCTTCAGCTGACACATGCAGGACTATACCCGAAGGCGAGGGAAGTAGTGGACATTGACAGTAGGTACTACCTTATTGGTCTAGACTACCCCGGTGTTCTAGATGCAAGTTGCCCTACTGCCCTTGGAGCAAAGACATCCTACAACAGCTGGACCCATGTCACAGGAACCTGTTCCCAGCAGTTCTAACAAAAAATGCAGCACTGGACAACAAATGCGTCACACTCATGAAACCACAAACTCTGGGAAACAGTAGTAGCTACATCCATCAGGCCAAGAAGGAATGTCATAGTGAAGCTTGGGCCAAAAAGTGCCTCCAGTACCTGAGCGACTGTGAAGTCCACATGAGAAGAGTGGCGTTGACTAGACTTTCGACGACATACGCAGAACCGCCAGGATTCCGTCCGTTGCCACTAGCACAGTTGTTTGAAACTGCTCACCCAGGGGAAATCATGAACCATCAGGCAGAAATGAAGGGTGTGATAACTTCCATTTATGGGCGAATTCTCAAATTGGATTCAACTAAAAAGGTTTGTTTAGATGAGTCTTGTCTTGTAAACTTGTACAAACACTGCTGATTTAATACTTTTTAGAGGATGGACAGGCTCTTTTAACCCTCAACAGTACACCTTCCCGGACTGATTAATCTGTACACCAGGGGTCCGCGCGGACCCCAGAACAGTTTTTTGCTAATTTTTAGAAATTATCAACATGCTACTAGCTTAATTGTTTTGCAAACTGATGTGGGAACCTCTGTGTCCACATTACATACAAAAATCATACATTTTGAACTTTTTTTTATTTTTGGCGTAAGAAAAGAAGACAAGAAGAAATACCCGATTTTAAACCCATTTCAGACTGAAGGGGCATTTGAGGCCCAACTTTGATCTCAGATAGCGGCTAAACGGCTTGCGCTAGAAGTATCAAATTTGGAGACCTTTCCTAAAATGTCTCTGGAAAAAAGTTCATATTAGTTTAATACTAGTAAGTTGATGTTTTTTTGTGTTGCCATGGCAACGGGTTTCTAGCAGGCAGTTTTTTTGAAAATAGAAGTAATTTTGGTTTAAACATAAAAATTTTCTGAGTTTTATATTAAATTACACTTCTTTTCCAACATTAATAACATCTTACATAATTAAATATAAGTTAAATCATTTAATATGCATAGAATATGCTAATTTGATGACGTCATTGGTCAAAATCCAATATGGCGGACTATATTATTAGCTCTGACGTCATATGACGTCATAATTACACCAAAGTCATTAAAATTTAATTCTATTACTACACCATCCTCTGAAAACTTGGTAGACATACGATGAGTGCATAAAAACATATAAAAACGGAAATAAGGTAATGTATAAGAACGCCAGTGTATCCATTATGATCGAAAGCCGGCTGGGGTCCGCGCGGACCCCAAAAGAAAATCAGATATAATTTTTTTTATAAATGGTAGAAACGGAGTTTTCTGCACTGTATTGAGAGACAACTTTGTGGGTAACAATTACCTAAAATTTCAGAAAAAAATCCTTAGAAACAAAAAAGATATTACAGAATATATAGTGCTGGGGTCCGCGCAGACCCCAGGTGTACTGTTTAGGGTTAAAAAGTTGTTTCCATTTATTTCTATGGGACAGCATCCCCCAAAGACCCACCATAGATTCTCTTGACCGCCTCCCAACACTGGAAGAGCTTAACGTGGCGATCAATCAGACCAGTGCTGGTAAAGCCCCCGGGAAGGACAGCATCCCCGCTGACATATTTAAAGCTATGGGTCCAGTAGCGCTCGACAACTTCCACACTCTACTTATCAACATATGGGAAGAAGAAGACATGCCTCAGGAGTTCAGAGATGCCACAATCGTTCCCCTTTATAAAAACAAAGGCAGTAAAGCAGAATGTGGAAACTACCGAGGTATTTCCTTGCTGTCAATTGCGGGAAAACTGCTAGCACGCATCATACTGAACCGCCTAATCACGGTCACAGAGAAACACCTCCCAGAGGCACAGTGTGGCTTCCGGCCAGGCCGTAGTACGATTGACATGATCTTTGCAGTACGTCAAGTACAAGAGAAGTGTAAGGAGCAAAACCTGGACCTATATGCAGTTTTCATTGACTTAACGAAAGCTTTTGATACTGTTAGTAGGGAGGCACTCTGGTCAGTACTTGAAAAATATGGATGCCCCAGGAAGTTTGTGAATTTGATCCGCCTATTCCATGACAAAATGACAGGCATGGTACTCTGTGGGGGAGAAGCATCTGAAACTTTTGAAATCTCCAACGGTGTCAAACAGGGGGTGTGTGCTAGCCCCAATTCTCTTCAACCTGTTCTTCACATGTGTTCTCAACCAGGCCTTGAGCGATGTAAGAGATGGAGTGCACCTGAAGTACAGAACAGATGGGTCTCTCTTCGACCTACGTCGGCTAAAGGCGAAGACAAAGACAGTGGTGACAACTATATTGGAGGCCCTATTTGCTGACGACTGCGCCCTGGTGGCCCACAAGGAGCCAGTCCTTCAGATGTTCGTCAACAAATTTGCTGAGGCAGCGGACCTCTTTGGACTCACCATTAGTCTTGGCAAGACAGAAGTTCTGCTTCAACCTGCACCACTCTCTGTAGCCCGTGGCCCGTGTATCTCAATCGAAGGTACTCAACTGAAGACCGTGGATGGGTTTACTTACCTTGGTAGTGTGATCTCCAATGACGGCTCCCTCGATAAAGAGATCAACAGCAGGATCTGTAAAGCCAGCCAAGCACTCGGCAGACTGAGAACTCGAGTCTTGAAACAGCATAACGTTAAGTTATCCACGAAGTTGAAAGTCTATCACGCAGTTGTTATCCCCAGCCTCCTGTACGGCTGTGAGACTTGGACTCTGTATAAGAGACACATCAAGCAGCTGGAGCGCTTTCATATGCGCAGTCTGCGCTCGATCCTTGGAGTTTGTTGGCAGGATAAGGTGTCTAACCTTGAGATTCTGGACAGAGCGGAAACCATCAGTATTGAAGCTCTCATACTCAAAGCCCAACTGCGGTGGACAGGACATGTCATCCGTATGGATGACACTAGGATCCCTAAACAACTTTTGTACGGCGAGCTTTGCCAGGGAAAAAGAAAGAGGGGTAGGCCTCAGAAACGTTTTAAAGACAGTATCAAGGAGAACATCAAGTATGCTGACATACCCCCTAAACAACTCGAGAAACAAGCACAGGACCGCTGTGGCTGGCGCTCGCTGACCAAGCTTGCGCAGGAGAACTTTGAAAAGGCACGTCGTAAAAATATTGTTGAGGCTAGACAGAGACGCAAAGCAGCGGCAGCAGCAGCAGTGACCAGGGAGCAGAGTCCGTTCCAGTTCACCTGCGAGCAGTGCGGACGACCCTGCAGATCCAGAATTGGACTCCTGAGCCACTTGCGGGTGCATAAAAGATGAGAAGAGGACGCAACGTAGAAGTCATCATCGGCAACGATGGACAACCACGGAGCAGCCAGG
>NW_017804544.1:0-9589 GCF_001625305.1 Branchiostoma belcheri
GCTCCCGAAAACAGGAAAGCGCCGTCGGCGTTTCCGTACGGACCAGGGGCTAACTGGGTTCCTGTTGCTGTCCCGTCATTTCCGTTTCCTGTCGCGTCTGATGTGCCGCACTTCGCGTCCAAGGGCCAAACAGCCACTGGGGGAACTGCAGAATATCAATTGCACAGGGAACTTCAGTTTTGTGGATGATGAACTCAGTGCCGTGAATGTACAGACAGAAACTTCTGTTTCTAGAGTAGTCTAAGTGATTACTGAGTAACCAGTTACTTACCTTGCTCGGCATTGACCAGCCAGGCGCAGGTGATCGCGATGACGCAGAACAGCAGCCGGTGAAATTCCATGTTCGTCCCGCGCGTTTCCCGAATACCTTCGCACGGTCAGCTCAGGGCACCTAAAATACGCTCCTGCAACCCAACGCACCGCTGGTCTAACCTAACGGTTGTGGATTTTGTTTGTGTTGCAACTTGAAAACAAAACAGACAACGTAACCTAATGTTACGTAGGTTTGTAGCGTTGTAAAGTCAGAAGTGCCGCTTCCAAAACCCATACGAAACGTCCTCCAGCTCAACTGTGACTGAGGAGGCCGACTGATGAAGTATATATTACTGTTTGAAAATGAGCTGGTTTGGGCTAAACCATTACGACCATGGGTAGGAGTGACCTTTTAGTAGTCTCTATCACCGTTATGGAAGTAACCTTATCAACAATGAGTTATAATACAGAATAGATGATATAAAAGAAGATTTGTGAGTACGTATAACCTTAACTAACGAACCAGCTTATCACTCTTTAAAAAAATCGAAGCATCGCATCCCCCCAGAACGTGAGTCAGTAGTATGACCAGCCTGTTGCCATGCGCTGGTAAACACACGGAAAAACAGACACACCTCATATTGTATCCAAGGACATCGTAATGTTTTATGATGCAGAATAAACGGTATGAAAAGAGAAATTTTAACATCCAAGGACATGATAATGTATCCAAGGGCATCATTATCACTTCTCTCTCGTCTCCGTCTTCCACAAGAGTCTATGACAGGGCATGTTGCAGTGAGTTGGAGAAAAAAACTGCCAAAGACAGTGTGACAAACGTGCGCAATGGAGCTTAAAAGTACGAGATGAAAATTTAACTGACAGCAGCAAGGCTTTCTCGATACAAGAGTCTTCCACTCGATGAGTGTCGTAAACGTTTTGTGATAAAATACAATGCGGATGGCAAAACCAATCTAGTTAATGGCTCGGGTACATCAAAAGATGAAGATTAAAAGTTTGAATATTTCATGAAGCAGTATGCTTCGTATACGTCACAGTAGCGTTACCTTGGCAACAAGTTTGTCTCCACCAGACTCATTTGGATGTAAGCATTTGTCCGATGGGGTGAATAATATACAAGAGAAGTGAACTGGCCTTGGTAGATTTGCAGCTACGCCCGGCTAATTTCTGTGACAGAATGCTCACCCATCGGGCCAATGTTTACTATTTGTCAGCACACTAATGTTTCTAGTGGAGACAAGAAGGTTGCCCTGTCTGTCCTGTCCATGATACTGATTCCTTTAACACGCCGAACATCGCTGTCCTGGTCGGGAAGGAGTGGTAATGGTCTGCAGAAGCCGAGGCGCTACTTTTGTCGTCACAAAGTCTGACTCGCTACTCATTTTTCGGTAGATACCATCGTTACGTTTGACTACTGAACACTAAATACACTGTTGAAAAAAGGTTTAATAAAAGTATTTCCCACATTTCAATTTAGAAAAATATTCTGCATCAAAAAGATGCAAAGTTCTGCCTCCCAAATTAAACAAGAATTCGACGGCTCAAACTCCCAGACCCGTTGACAATAGTAAACAAACCCTACCTTTGACCTCAATTACCTACGTATCCCTCCCCTCTGGCCATGCAGGGAGCTTCAAATTGCAACTCCTCGGGCCATGTAAGACCTGACCATACTAATTTATGGACGACCATCGAGATATTGTTGTTTTCTCACTAGCGAGATAGAGAGAAAGGCACAAAAATTGCAAAAATGGTCCTTTCATTTTCCAAACACTGTTGTTATTATCAGGATCCGACCTTGGTGCTGAAAAACATGGCAGCTCCATGAGCTTCGAGCGCCACCTTGCTAAAGACGGTAGAAACGTACTCAGCTTCCCACCAATAGCTGATAGTGTTTCTGTCCGATTTCGCTAGATGGCATGTGCAGGTTTATCTAGTTCTCATTTGGCTACACACAAACAACTTTGAATAACGTTATACATATGCTAGCAATAATGTACATTATCCAGCCGTGTTTTTCAAATTTTTATATCATATTGAAACAGTATTTAAACATTAGTAAATTTTAAACAGTGGATATATATGATCAAACAACTTTGGATAACTTTAAACATATGTTAATAACAGGAATATATAATACATACAGTAACAATACATGTAGGCAAACAACTTGAAATAATTTTGTACATATCATAATGATAGTAATCATGCTCTTTACTTGACATTCAGTCAGACAGTATGATTATACATATAACGTTGGATGTCTCTCACACACAAATTACTTCGTACAATATGTTAACAATGTTATAAAGTTTCTAGAAATATCTGATACTAATCGGAATATACACTGTACACAACAAATATCCATGTGACATTGATATCATTCAACATGTTGAAGGTTGTTTGTTGGTTCAAAAGTCTGACCATTTATGGCCATCAACGTTTGGGAGATAATCCTAGAGTACAAATGTGAATCATTATTTGTTTTTTTATTTGTTTATTTGAATTTTCAACAAAGTGAATGGGAGGGCAAAACAGGTGCATATGCACCTTTTCAAGTTGCTATCCCCATACAAAAAAACAATGAATGTGTGAACACACATGTAAAGCAACAACAAAATTTACACAGTCAATTACAGAAATATATGGAAATACACAAAACAGGCAATAAATATAATAAGTATAATAAGTTAAGAATAATTAAAATTTATCTTATAATAGGTGAGAATGAATCATGTTGATACAAGAACTTAGTATGTGTGCCATCGGTTTTCCCCTGCGACGAAGAAACATTTTAAAATTTTGATGTGGTATTCAATCAAATCAAATTTATTCAAAGGCTGAATTACGTCCAGTTGTACATGCAAATTCATTACACATTTATTTACATTTATTTACACAGGCATTAACACAAATATCCACATCATTATTTACAACGACCTTAACGTACTGTGTCTAAGACAAATAGTGACTGTTCAGGAGGTAGGTCATGTATGGGACGCTACTCTGTTTGTACCGCTAGACCAGAATCATCGACGGCAAGACCACAATACCCCTAGAACAGAATCATCAACCACAAAAATTTCAGACAGCCTTTTCCCAACCATGACCGCGGAATTTCATACGACACATATACGACCAGCCTCAAGAATGCCATCAATATTCTGCAATATCGTACAATGATCACACGACGTATGTGGCCGGATCATTGACAAAATAAAATTACACGGTGCAGTCGCCGCATGACAACGTGCCATCATCAGCAGGGCAGGTCGGCAGGCAGCTGACATGTAGAATCCTGCGGCACACCTTGCACCTCCCCATCCTTCCCAAACGCTCGCCCTGCCCCTGTGCGCAGCGGCAAACCAGCGAGACGCGTTCGACCCTCGCTGGGCCGGCCCTCGCGATGTAACCGTGCAGTCGTGGAAACGGTGTAAGCTTCTCTTGTTTGAAGCACATCTCCAAATGGCTCCTCATTTTCTCGTCATCATACACGACCCTGGACACATCTTGCCCCTCCGCGATGTCCACTGCCCAGGCGATGGCGAACAGTCCACAATCGACAGCATTCGTCTGCCTCTGTACGGTCGGTCTCCTAACGGACAGCACGTGCCTCTCTCGGTCAGCAAACGCGGCGTAAACCTGACAAAGCTGAATCTGCAGAGATGTGGTCATGGTGGTGCCGAGGCTGTCGTACAGACACACCTGTCCGTCTGTGTGAGATGACAGAACCCAGTGCTGGGCTCTGTTGTTGTGGATTTGTAGCCCATTTTCCATCATCTTGGAAAACCCGTCCTCGCAGAGGCCCACCGCGGGCTCCTCTAGGCCTCGGAGTGCCGGGTACTGGCGGCGGAGCAGCTTCTGGGCGGCCTGGATGTGATCGTCCGTTAGCATCTCTCCGACTGTCAGAACCCTCCTGTCAAAGATGGTTAACGTGAGCCCTGGCACCCATACTTTAGGCGATGCGGTTTCAGCCTTGCCCCGAGGAGTATGGATATCCGGAGCTAACCTACGTTCTCTGACGCGTTTTTCTAGACTCTCTGGCCTCTTGGCCAGAATGGATGTTACCTTTCCGTCTGTCAGTTTGGAAGGCTGATTGATAGGTGACGTCACTGCTTTTGCCTCTGGGTTATGCTGTTGTCTAGTAACCTGGTGTTGTTTGGTTTGATGGCTGTCATGGCTGTCCGACAGTCCTTCTGACCAGGAGCTTGATGCCACCGCCACTGAACCCTCCGCTCGACATCCGCCGTCCGTGCTGTTGTTTTGGGCGGCAGGACGAACCTCAATGACGCGGTGGCGGGCTTGGGCTGTCTTGGACACACCGAGTTCTACTGCTGCAGCATCCGGAACATCTTTGACAGCCGGGACAAACTCGGGCTCTGTGGGGAGGTCCGCATCCTTCACCCTGTGCATTAGACATTAGAATTTGTGAAATATTCGGCATGAAGAGCTAGCTGTGGGCCATCAACAGAAACATAACAGTGGGAGTGGGGAGTGGCCCAGACTGGGACAAGGGTTCCTACCTGGAGAAAACAACTCCACTTTACTCTACTTACAGTGTAATATATATCACAACTAAATCATTACCTTCGAGGTGCAATTGCACCAAATTCTAGGGGGCTCCTTCGCACATCTTCGACACCTCATGTACCACTTTCTTAAAGGAAATCTCGTACTTACCTGCAGTTAAAGAGTGTCTTTCTCTGCAGCCACAGTTTCTCGGCTTTAATCTCTACTTCTGTGATGCTGTCATGAAGCTTGTCCATTGCGTCATCACCTAAGTCGATGGGAATACCTCAATAAGTTTCAAGGGAAGAAACGCCGTTGGAACAATATTTTGTAGGATGTAAGTTTGTCGTTGCATGCAAAATTTACAGCTTACTACAATATTTGCGACGAGATCTTTATGTGACGAAGAGATTAACAGCCCGCTTTTAAGCTGCCAAGACAAAACCAAGATTCTAAGATAGGAAAAAGATGTGTTTATTTGTTTGTTTGTTTAGAGTCAGACGTCTATTTGAGAGCTAAGACCACGCTACCTGTGACAGGTACTTCTTCGAAGCCGAAGAAGGCCGTGAAGCGTTGCCACACACCCCGGATGAATTCCTGGTCCTCCTCAGGCATGACGTGATTCCGCACATCGGGAAGGGCTCTGTCGATGATGGCCGTAGCGACGTTCACCAGAATAAGGATTTGTATGCAAATGAACCCGAAGAAATAGATGGGGCCGAGAATTGGATTAGCCTCCTGCAGCTTGTGGAAGTTGAAGGATCCAAGAGACATTTGGAATAATGTGGACAAGGAGTTTGTGAATGTTCTGGAAAAATAAGATAAAAGATTAATTGGATGACGACTTTATTGTACTTTATCATACTTTATTTGCCACACAGTAAAGTATGATAAACAAAACATGATAAACAAATACAGTTGACAGATGCAAAAGAAGAAAACTTACTATCACTAAGGTTACATAAATTCAACTTCTCGCTTTTCAGTTATCGTTAATGTAATTATGATCTTCCAAAATAATTCGCAATTGGCTGCGCTACATAGATTTCCTTACGTGTAGTCCTTCATAATAAGGCCAAACGTGAGGTAGGTATAGACGCCGAATGCTGATAGTATGATGAAGAAGTAGATGATGAAGACCAAGAACTCCTCGGCCATCGCTCGGAACACGGACGCCAGCTTGGCGAGGAACGGGTTGAACCTCAGCAGCCGCAGGAGCTTCAACATGCTGACGAACGTCAGGAAGGAGAGGAACCATCCGTACACCAGGTTCATCTTCACCATCGATCGGGAATGTAGAACTACATATTTAAATGAGAGAAGAGAACACTATAGTGGTAAGACATTTCGAGACAACACGAATAATGAGTTTATACATGAAGGAATGATATTTTATCACCATATTGTATCATCGTTGACAACAAGTTTGATGGTTTTCCTCTTCAAGAGATGTTTTTTTATCTCTGTGTTGTAAAAGATTTTCGTCTGAATGAGTAACTCACCTTCCCCATCTCGGATCGCCGTCAGCGCCTTGGAACTGTAGCCTCTATTAACGCCGTACAAGGCGATGACAGTGAATGCTAAGAAGAAGTTGAAGATTTCCACAACGTTCCACAGGTCCTTCAGGTAGGCCAGGCCGGCTGCCCGTGCAGCGTTCACCTCTTTCCACAGTGTGTAGAGGAGAATGATGACGTAGACGATTTCCAGCAGGACGTAGATGTACCCGATCGTCCCCGGCTGTTGATGAAACCGGAAAGTGTGCAGGTGGTGTTGGGTGAAAACTCCGGCCGTCTCGGAGAATTCAAACACCGCCGTCAGCGATGTGAGCATGTCCGGGTTTCCGTTGTAGAGCATGACTTCCAAGAAGATGACTCTCGTCCGCTTGTCTATCCAGCCGTCGTCCCTCAGCTCGGCTAGGATGCTGCGCATCTCGTCTGCAGATTTTCCCAGCTGCACAGCGAAGCCGTCTCCCCAGTATCGTGTCGTTACACCGTAGATGGGGAGACTGAGGGAGTCGCCGGGGTGGTAGTTCCAGCCAGTGTCCCCTGGTTCAACCTCTGACGTATTCGTGACCCTTTCCCATCCCTTCCTAAACGTCCCGGTCTCCTTTGTGTGTTCGTCATACCCCGATGAGCATTCCTCAAAGTCATGCTGTACTGCCACAGGTACCGTACAGAGCCCTAGGATGGCAGGAGAAGGGATAAGAAGACATGTCGGATTTCTGCATTAGCGATCAAAAAGTCTCGAGATTTTATGGTAACTATCCAAATCTGAAATCTCGAAATCTAAAAAAACATCTCTAGATTTTTCTGTAAACATCGCCACGTTAGTAAATTGTGCCATTTTTTCTTCGCGTTATGTTTGCTCTAAAATTGTGGTACTATACAAGGAAGTTAGGATCATGTTGTATGATCAGTCGACTTAGAATGTCCTGTGAAAGGTGGTTCCACCGACCTGGCTTTACACGGCATTGCATGAGACTTGGCGGGGAGACCAGGACCGACTGCACGTCAGCCGTGAAGCCTTTCTCCCGCCAGTGGAGATGCCCGCCATTGTAGGACGTGTCCGGGTAAAAGCTCTCCAGAGCGGTCACGTTTAGCCAGGACCAGAGAGAAGCGGCCCCTTTGACCTGTGGATTGATAAAGAATCGTACCTTTTACTTGTCTGTTGATACATTATTTAGTTGCCCAATCTCTACGCATACATATATAGGAACTTCTAATGATTTAGAATGATTCTCTGAGGAAGTACCTTGGTTAGAGATTGCACAAAGCTGTTGGTCGCGCTTTGTGTCTGGTGGAAGGCCGGAGTTGTCTTGTGTTGCGCGTCGGCGATTATGACTAGGAGGAGAAGGCTCAAACAATACCACACGATGCCCCAAAGAACGACCCTAAATCTCCTGTCCCTGTCCTTCCCCATTCTCGCTTCTTTGACGTTCAGAAGGGACATCATTGAGAGTCTTTCCATTTTTCTCTCCTTGCGAAATGCGACGCCTTTTTATTAGAAAAAGAATAAAGAAACTTAATCTTGGTGACAAATGATAAAAGAACAAAATATTCTCTGAAAGCAGGGTCTGGATATAATGAGTTTGCGACTGGGTAAACAAAATATGTGTTAGAAGTTAATTTACTTTTAGCCAAACCCTTACACATCGCATCGCTTTGATATGCCACTTGGAACACCATGCCTAGAATATACGTTTTAGAAAATGACATGGTTAAGCTCATTATTGTAATGTAATTAAGTGTTACATTTTGCATCTCTGAGAGATGTGTGAAAACTCACAGTCTAAACCTGCCCTCATTCGTGAAGACACAGCTTCCTCCTCTTGTGAAAAAAATTCTGGCTTCTCTTCGAAAATCTGCTTGATAGCCTGCGTCTTTCGAAGTGTTGAAAAGAAGGTGGCAAGCAGCATTATCTGTGATATAAAAATGCTATATCTGAATTCATCTGCACATTAAGTTGTGGCAGACACACATGTAATACAAGAAGACGTACTCGTCAATTTACAGAATAATTCACAAACCCATGTGTATGGTATCGCAAAAACGATTAAAGCTATCTATATTAACACTATTGTTATTGAAGGTTCTTACTAACATGTACACAAATATTAGATGGCTTAATGTATCGTTTATCCACCTTTATTGGCTGCGAGAACAAGGTGTCCACAAAAAAGGTGGTGAAGTACGCAGACAGCCACCTCTCTGACTTCTCCTTGCCCCACTCCAAGCTGTACAGCACGGTGAAAGCAGCTGAACCGACGGCAGACAGCACCACCAGTACCCAGGCCACGTACTTGCACCAGTGTGGCAGGCCCTTGGTTGGTCTCTGTTGCGTGGTTACCTCGGGTCGGTCGCCCGTCTCCATGTCTCGGACCCGGCTGTCCCCTTGCTGCTCGGTCTGCTGTACTGGAACAGCAGAACTATCGCCAGGACACGGGAAGGCAGGTGATGCTGGACATGGCTCCCGTGTAGACTTCGTTCAAGGTGAAGGAGAACGGACCCAGGTTGATGGCCTGCACGACCTGGGTTTCTATTTCGTCTCTCAGCCACATGGCGCTGGACACCATGGACATGAGGAGTAGACTCAGGCAGCAGCCAAGCCTCTCGCTTCGGGTGAACGTGCTACCTGCAAGGGAAAAGTGAGGTAGAACAGTTAAAACAACGTAAATATGTATGTTTTTATTTGTATACATACACTGCAGGCAGGGTTATACTCGTGGATGGCTAGGCAGATCTCGATATTGCACCACACATTACACATTACAAAACAACCTACATCTCTATTAAACTGTACCTTCAGGCATGGTAACGACGGACAGAAAGAGATGTTCGTCTACCAGGATAGTCCGCAGACTTGCCGGGAACAGGAACCAGAAGGATCGCAAGTCCTCCTCGGAGGCGACAGGAAAGGTCTTCACGACCTGCCTGTCCCCGCGGTCGGCTGCCAGCCACTCCCCGCAGAAGAAGTAGGACCTGTCGTTACGAAATTAAAATGAACAGATGGAGATATAATAAACTGTGATAACATGTGGACTGGCATAACTAACTAACTAACTTGTCTACGAAGGGAGCCCGTCCAAATCCCGATAAGCCTGGACATCTGGATAAATCATGGACGGAGTGGAACAAACAGCTGAGCGACCCACTAGAAAGCAACGGCAAGCTCCACTAAACTCACATTTTCCCGGTGGTGAGATCCTGCACGGCTGCTCGGTCCACGTGCCACGCCGCGCGGCTCCCCTCCCCACTGTTGTCGTGCATGAGCTGCAGCAGCTCCACGGTACCCAGATGTTCTGCTGTGC
>NW_017804545.1:0-1866 GCF_001625305.1 Branchiostoma belcheri
CGATATTGCTTAACCTAGAATCTCATGAAAGTGACTGATGTATGTTTGTTAGCATGACAGTGCTCGCCAGTGCTTTGCAGTGGTTTTTCCTGTTTATTAAAATGGCAGTATACCTGGCCAGTGTCTAGATAAGATGGGCAACATCTGTTTATTCTTTAAACAACATTGCATTTCAATCATAGGACAGGTGAAAAAATATGTACTACATATTTTGTCTCCTGTCCAATGATTGAAATGCAATGTTGTTTAAAGAGTAAACAGATGTTGCCCATCAATACAGGTGAAGACTTTTTTTAAAAACCTACTATAATGTAGCCTCCTTCGCAGTCTTGTTGGGCGTGGGCGTAATTTTTGTGCGCGACGCGAGTAATATGCCGCCGCGAGGGACGATTTGCTGCCGAGGGACTTTTGCCACGGAGAGAAGGTTTCCGCGCCCCAACAAGACTGCTTCCAATCGGCGAGTAGAAAGGACCTCGGATTAAGCCAGCCTTTCATAGAGGCTATTAACATGTTCGTGCAGGTCCAATTCACATGTTCGCGCAGGTCCAATTCACATGTTCGCGCAAGGGTAATTCACGCCTTTGTCAACGGTTGGTCTTATTAGCTTGCGTTACGTTATAGTCGAAGGTTCCAACAGAGAAAGAGTGAACATTGGTAATGTTACAACAAAGGCATTGCTGTGCATATTAAGCGTCCCATGCAAACAAACCAAGACAATTTGCAGTACTATTTTTGCTGGTGAAATGTGCCATTCTTTCTATTACGCAATTTGCTGCGGAGCGGTGAGATCAACCCGCCACCAAACAACATGGCGGCACTTTGTTTATCTGTCCACGTCTCCCAGCAATATCACAGTTTAGCTTGCGGGTTCCTGTGGTAGTAATCTTTTCAAAGTTGTTTTTCGTAGCAGCAATGACTCCGAGATTTTGTTGAGTGGATAGGGCTCGGTTTTCGGGAATGGTTGGCGTCCTACCGACGGGTTAATCGGCGACCGCTAGAAAGTTACAAGTTTTGGCTTGTCGAGCAACGGGGCGTGAACACCACCTAGCCTGACTAAATCGCGCTCCTGGCGGCCGCCGCCCTAGGTTGGGGTGGGGGTCATTAACCTCCGGCCGAGAGCTTTGTATACACAGGCTAGAACACCACCCTGCACTGGTGGCGTTTATTGCGGGAAGTTCACACATCCATGCCAATCGCTCCTAAGTGTTTTTTGATAGCCCTTTCTACTCGCCGATTGGAAGCAGTCTTGTTGGAGCGCGGAAACCTTCTCTCCGTGGCAAAAGTCCCTCGGCAGCAAATCGTCCCTCGCGGCGGCATATTACTCGCGTCGCTCAGAAAAAATTACGCCCACCCCAACAAGACTGCGAAGGAGGCTAACTATAATGTAGTTTGTAGGATTCTTTAAAAAGTCTTCACCTGTATTGGGACTTTTTCTCAGAGGAAGTAGCAGGGAACAAAAATTTTTGATTTATTTGTGCCAGAGCTATCAAGACATACATTTTATCCTCCTGTAGGTCATCTAGAAATTGTATAGAAAACTGTTGTGTTGCTGTCTACTCCCATTATTACCTCCATGAAATGTGTCATGGAGGTTATATTTTCAGTTGCGTTTATCTGTCCGTCTGTCTGTCCGTCTGTCCGTCTGTTGGTCAACAAGATAACTCAAGAACGCCTGGATGGATTGGTTTCATACTTGGTGTGTTGGTAGGGTGTGACAAAAACTGGAAATGATTAGATTTTGGGCCCCCTAGTGGCTTCCCTTGGTACTGCAGCGCAACTTCCGGTTTTGATATCTCGCGATCTGGACATGCTAGGGTCATGAAATTTGGATGGAAGGTAGCTCTTGTTCTCGGGAAGAAGTCACGT
>NW_017804545.1:2638-5302 GCF_001625305.1 Branchiostoma belcheri
GGAATTCATTTTTGGCAATACCTTGCGGGTGAGGTCTTCCCTCCCAGGGAATTCATTTTTGGCAACACCTTGCGGGTGAGGTCTTCCCTCCCAGCTGCTTAGCTGTTTTTCAATGACTTTGGAGCTTTTCCGACAGCTTGGACAGGATCATTGTTTGGAATTGAACAAGGTCAGCATTTGAAGTCAGATGTTTCAAAGGAGATGTCGTGATTGTCTGAATATAAACCAATATGTCACCGCGTTTAGTTGTTTTTTTTCTAGTAGTTTTTCTTCTCTTTATGAAAAGTATGTGCTTGGACATAAGGCCATGTTGAGTTGATTTATATGGATGACATCCGCGCGCGCATGAATTTTCGGCCGTTTCCAAAAAAAGAAAAGTTTTCAACCATACTGTAAATCGTGCAAAACAGTTGCAAAATGAGCAAAAATTTACCATAAGTTGCAAGGAAAACATTTAGAAACGATACCAATGTCGTAGCTATAGAATGTCAAAATCAAAGGAAAAAAGACAAAAATGTAAAGAAATTAATTCGAAGAGTAGATTATTCGCCATAACATATTCTGCGCCATTTGTTCAACCTTGATGACCACGTAGATTTCATAGTGAAAGCAACTTTTCTTTTTTGCAAAACTTTTTTTTTATTCGCACGCGCGCATCAGTTTTTGGGTTCCCAGAGGATGTCATCCATATAATCAAATCAACAGATGAATTCAAGTTCTTTTCAATGCAACTTTGTGAGGATAAAGGAAAGACGCAGAGACAAGGCTTTCCGCACACTGGGCACGGGAGACTTTTAAGACGGACTGGCTATGACTATATGATACTGGCTACGTCAACCCTTTCAGTCTTAACTGAGTTATATTTTCCTTCTTGAACTGACGTCCCTTGTCGTAGAAATCCTGTGTCTTTATATTATGTATTACCGCATAACAGTGGTACATTACTTCAGCACACATATTTGTAACCGGACCAATAACAGGGACTACAATAACAGAGAACTGTCTAAGTAATTACAAGGGAACTGTTCGGAGTTTTATCAGGTCTTGCACTATCATGTTCTTACAAGTTAGTTAGAGAGTGCAATCGTACCACAGCTCCCACATACACCGATTGTTCAGCATATTCATGGTTTTAAAAATGTGTACATTCTCCTCGATTCGATTTGCACCGTCATTGGCGAGGTTTTCTAAATACATATAAAATAGGTCATTACAATATATACACTAAGATACCGTAAAACACAGGCAATGTATCATCGTAGTACAGGCGTATGTAAGTCACCCCAGTAATCTGTAACTGTTTACTGTGGCTAGCAATGCATTACATAGCCTGCACGTGATGGCTCTGCTACTGATCTGGTTCCCTCCCATGTTGCCTTCTTTCTGTCGACGATGCTACTACTTAATACACATATGATATCAACATGCTCCTTCTACCATCATCAACAATATCGAAACAAAATTTTACACAAAGGAGACTGGAGTCAGTTGTCATGATCAGCTCTGTGACCGGGAGGCTTGAGTCAGCTGTGACCACGGCATGTGTGATTGTCCCGGCTATAGCACGGCAACTGCCGGCTAGAGCTTGCGCACCAGACAAGGCACATGGTATTGCAACTGTATGGAGAGAAGAAAGGCAGTGTCATTGGTCTGATAAGGTGTGAGGCTTGTTGCTAGTGTCAGGACAAAACAATAGACAGGACTTCACACATTGAAGGTATCTATACATGAAATACACTCCTACCATTATTACCTCCATGAAATGTGTCATGGAGGTTATATTTTCAGTTGCGTTTATCTGTCCGTCTGTCTGTCCGTCTGTCCGTCTGTTGGTCAACAAGATAACTCAAGAACGCCTGGATGGATTGGTTTCATACTTGGTGTGTTGGTAGGGTGTGACAAAAACTGGAAATGATTAGATTTTGGGCCCCCTAGTGGCTTCCCTTGGTACTGCAGCGCAACTTCCGGTTTTGATATCTCGCGATCTGGACATGCTAGGGTCATGAAATTTGGATGGAAGGTAGCTCTTGTCCTCGGGAAGAAGTCACTTGAGTTTGGTCCCCCTAGCGGCTTGTTCTGGAACTGCAGGGTGGTTTCTTTAAAAATATTCGAGAGAGGATAACTGAACAACCGTTTGATGGATCATCATGATTTTTGGTATGTAGGTAGCTTAAGTGATGCTTGACATAATCAAAATATAATTATGCAAATCAGGATCTAATTTGCATAATTAATGAGGAAATTCTATAAATCAGCTGTATTTCATATTAGGGCTATAAAACTATATAGACATATGTTAGTGAGAACGACAAGATCATTGGCAGATATCGATTATGTAAAGGAAGACCTAATTTGCATAATAAATGGCAAATTGGTACAATTTTATGGTGGTAACTGCTGGGAATTTAATACTTGCCATAATTGGAAGTTCAGTGAAGGTGAACATCACTAAACATAATTTATGTCAATCAGGACCTCATTTGCATAATTTATGAGGAAACGCTAGAATAGCCTTATTTCTTAAGATAACCCTGTCATTTGGTGGAGAGTATGATCAATTGATACAATATATGCAAATGGCCTCATATGATTTGAATATATGCGGTGAAAAATGTAAGCCAATTACAGGTGGTCATCACCATGCGTAAGATTTATGAAAACAAT
>NW_017804545.1:5469-9562 GCF_001625305.1 Branchiostoma belcheri
GTCGCGCTTCATAAATTAACTTAGCCAAAACTGGCCGACGTTACCAAACATCCACACCCTGTAGAATTATGGATAAAAGTACGCATGAACTCACCTTTTTTTATGTCTGTATCCCTGGTTGAGAGAAGGCAAAGGGGCTACGTATCTCCACGCCCGCCGGCCTGGGCAACTGTAGGGAAACAGCGGTGATTAGCCTCGTGTCATTATCGCAGGAACCGAAAAGGAGGAAACAAACGCTTATAACCTTACTTCTTTACCTGTAAATATGTTAAGAAGTGGCTTCCTTATTTTGGCAAGAAGGTAGCTTCGTTTCCTATTTGAAGATTTCGCTTCTCATTGAGCCTTAGGCCTCGGCTACTAAAATCTGAAGTTTGTTTAGTATAAACTATTTTTGGCCCTGCCCAGCAACAAGCTTGACACCTAATTCGACCAATGGCAGCCCTGCTTCTCCCAGACATCCAGATACCACGTGTGTCAGAATCTCACACGCCACATGCCTTGCATTGGCCGTGAAAATAGTTCTATGTCGCCATGTGGGCCATAAGGAAATTCATGCCGGATACGAAAGCCGATCCTCGCCCGCTAGGTTTACGTTGACCAGTGCACGGGGAATTCCCCGTTTGTACCGAACGGGGTTTCCCTATTTGTATCGCACGGGCCACGCTCAAACTTTTCCGGAATTGACCAATCAGATCATGCATGTGCTCTCTCCTCGCGTCCTTTTCCACAAGCAGGATGGTTTCAGTTTATCGAGGGCATGGGCGATAAGACAAGTTTGGCTTATCTGTCTAGAATGTCCCCACTCACATTGCAATGGACATCAAAGTCAGATTATTGTGGGAAATACTAAAGTAGTCCAGCGCTACATTTGCTTCAAAATTAAACAAGGTGTACATTTCATATTCAAGTCAAAGAAACGTAGAAATTATTCAGCTGTAGAAAAGGCTGATATGTCCAGCGCAAAACATTGACACGTTTCACAATCAAAGCCACACAAAACAACCACTGAACAGGCCGGGTGGTTACAGGGGAGAATGTAAGTCGTCTATAAAGTCTGCTATAAGATTAACGATCCGAAATGTGAAGTCGTCATCAGGACTCCAAACACGGAAGGTTTCTATACATAAAATACACTCCTACTATAATTGTATATGATACCTGTCAACGCTCCTGTTTAAAAGTGTACCCTAAATAAAAGCACGTATGAACTCACCGTTTTGGGAGTCTGTTATCGCTGGTGGAGAGGAGGGCAGTTGTTCTCAGTGGTCCGGGGTACGGCCACGTGGAGTGCGGGCTCGTCTGCGGGCTCGTCTCGTCTAACAGTAGAAGCGTTACTAGTTGAATACGTTCAGGGGTCCAGTTGTAAGTATCGTAGATACGGCAAATGAGTCAAATAGTTTGTCAGTTGGTACAACGAAAGTTTAGTACGTCATCGCGGGTAGCTGGCGACCGACTGAATGAATGTATGGTGCCTCGTGTACGGACCACCCACTGCACCCAGAGGTGGTCAGCCAGACAGATAGGTTTGTTGCTATGGCAACTGTCGCGACGGACTTACTGGGAAATAGTCTCCCTTCCGGTTTACAACAAAAACCTTATTTTGCAGGGCAAAAGGCCTTTATCTTCCAAACTCACGGAATGACAGAAAAGCATGTGCCATCCTACATGTCCTACAGTTTTGGAAAAAGGTGATATGTAAATATTCAAAAAAAGAGAGAATAGCTAGTCTTCTGCACGATTATCTTAGGAAAGAATATTTTATGCAAAGTCATCTTAGTTTGCTTGTGAGAGAGGTATAACCATATTTTATTTCATTTACTGTATCATAATGTTGTGTAGCGTGTTCATTTTTTTCTCTACAACTATGCCCTGAACATCTGCTTGGAGACTTCGCACACAGTAAAATCCGACCAATACAATTTCCAAGCAGATACAGGGACCTAATGTTTGTTTTACTAATTTTCAGTAAGTCTGTAAGCATTCACTCGAATATCAAACAATGGAACAGATACAGAGAAAGGGACAACCCCAACTATACCCACGAACATCTGCTTGGAGACCTCGTAAACAGTAAGATCCGACCGACACAATCTCCAAGCAGATACAGGGACCGAATGCTTCTAGTAATTCTGTGTAAAAAATCATCTGAAGATCAAACAATAGAACAGATACAGAGAAAGGTACAACCCCAACTATAACCTCCCCCCGAACATCTGCTTGGAGACTTCGTAAACAGTAAGATCCGACCGACACAATCTCCAAGCAGATACATGGAACGGATTTTCTAGTAATTCTTTGTAAGTAAAATCATCTGAAGATCAAACAATGGAGCCATATTATATTCCAACGTTATCTCAACGGGCGCGACCTACTCATAGTAATTGTTATCCTTTACCCAGACTAACCAGAGTATCTACTAGGGGATGTGTATATGACGATATTTATGTTACCGACAGTTTAGAAATTATTTGTGTCTGTGGCGTTCCGAGCGGAGCATTGACTGTGTTGTACCGAAGTAGGCCGTGCATAGTAACGGTCTCCGCTCTCGGCCACGATCGTATCATAGTTTGTATACCTATATTTTCGTCATGTATCCAGGGAAAACACCAATAATTCGTTTATTCAGTGCCCCATAGCGTAAATACTGCAATGTGCATTGAAATGTTATCCGGGAAACCTCTCAGCAAGTTTTGTCAGAGGACACACGGGCACTGAGACGGCGATGCCGGTTACTACACGGTGTCCAGACCCGACAATCACCGTACGGGTCGGGGTATCGCTTGTCGGTGCAAGGATACTGCCCGTAAATTATATACACTATTGTATACACTATTATACATTGCCATACTTGTTGCTCTGAATGTGTGGGGCGCAATGGGCCTTAGATATTGAAGTATTACGCAGCGGAGCTCTCCGCGATGTGAACACCACGAAGGTTTACGTCAGACTGAGCTCCGGTTGTTTACGTTACGCCTTTTATCGGGCCAGGTCACCGTTAGTTATATAGTGCAATCTAACACAATAAACTGCAACAGAAGAGCCATTTCTTGTTTGGCGAGATATGCAACCTTTTATTCTGTTGCATCACAAACCATAGTATCAACACGTGCGAGGCATGATGTAGGATAGAGATTGTCTCAAATATATTAACATGTGTCTCATGTCAAAAACCCGGCCAAAACACGCCTAACTGCGTGAAAGAAACCAAGACCACGTGCGTGTGCGAAGGAAAAGGGGAAACCAGCCAATCGGTCACAAATTGTGCCGGAATGAGAAAGGAAAGGGGTTCACAAGGGACAAGCGAACACGTTTTAAATGTGCTTTAGCTGGCGGTCTAAAGCCCCGCGGACACTCTTGTAATACTGGAGGTTTCCCAGATCGGACAAGTGTAAGCCGTCAGGCGCATGCCCGTAGTCAGGATCTGGAATGGGGGGTTCTTCCCACTGCTTGAGTGGACCTCGAGGTTCCTAGGGGGGTCCGGGGGGAGCATGAGGCTACAGGCATGAGGCGCAAAGTAGTTTGGGTTGCGTCTCCAGAGACGTCTGTGGTCCCATACTGTGACCTTGGGGTAGCTCTGCACAAGTCCCTTCAGCGCCTCCGTGAATTTGTGAAGGCGCTGTGGAAAGTCCGACATGTTAGGTGGAATATGGAGACGCCAGATATCTGGGGAACCTTGGACGAGCGCCCGGTCTGCTTTCTGGTGGAGACCCACTGGGTGTACACGTAGCGTGTCTATTATATATGGCAATACCTATTAAAATTTCATCCTTATTTGGTAATACTTGCGTCAGATACCATTCTTTCCTAATAACTATACCTTACTCACGTACTTCCTAAATAATCAAACATAAATCCATACGAATGTGAGTTACAGCTCAGGGTACACATTTCATTCGTTGATGCATGCACAACTTCCTACATACAATACGGTGTTAAAAACACACACATTTTAAAATACTAGTAGTACTAAAACAACAATCCGTTATAAGAAAAATTCCTTTTACTCAAGTTATATCAAAAGGGTTACAAATTTATACTATTATATTATCAAAATACTCACGTCGCCGGTGTGTTTTTTAAACACCGCCCTTGT
>NW_017804546.1:0-603 GCF_001625305.1 Branchiostoma belcheri
ATTAACAGGCGACACTTTAATTCCGGACTGACACTCTAATTCCGGACTACCTTTCACCATTAAGACATAGTTTGACAAGGAGACTTAATATTCTAGAATATGTTATATTACTCGCTGAAAGTTACGTAGGTATCATCGATAGGTCCCCTGGGACTAGGTCAGTTCTGCAGAATTCTGCATTCAGATGCAGAATTCTGCGCGGAATTCTGCATTCGGGTGCAGAATTCTGTGCAGAATTCTCCATCCAAATGCAAAATTTGCGCCGCAGCTGCGTCACATGTGGTGAACCCTGACTTGCCGTGACCTTTGACAGGTGGGAACAGTGCTGCTGTTGTTTTTCATGGGACAAATGATGATTTTCTTCTCTCGCGCGTACTTGCAGTGCCGGGCATGGCGCAGAAGACGGCTTGGGGTCTCTCATATCATAGGGATCGGAACCACGATATCCAACGGGCAGCCGCAGTGTAGCCACAATTACAGAAGATTCTGTTGCAGTTACACATCCAGATCAAACAGCGTGTTTCAGCGCTGCTTCAGTTAGAGCTGTTGACTTCCGCCATGCTCAGCAAACAATCAGTAATGCTGAGTGCTAGCAAACAATCC
>NW_017804546.1:787-4339 GCF_001625305.1 Branchiostoma belcheri
TAGTTCTGCAGAATTCTGCATTCAGGTGCAGAATTCTGCATTTGGGTTGCAGAATTCTGCACCTGAATGCAGAATTCTGCATCCCAGATGCAGAATTCTCCATCCAAATGCAAAATTTGCGCCGCAGCTGTGGCAGTCTGCGTCGCGCTGCGTCACATGTGGTGAACCCTGACTTGCCGTGACCTTTGACAGGTGGGAACCGAAGTGCTGTTGTTGTTTTTCATGGGACAAATGATGATTTTCTTTTTCTCTCGCTCTCGCGCGTACTTGCAGTGCCGGGCATGGCGCAGAAGACGGCTTGGGGTCTCTCATATCATAGGGATCGGAACCACGATATCCAACGGGCAGCTTTCCAGGGGGCCTGCAAGGGGGGGGTCCCGACAACGCTCTGCGCTAAATTCTGAGAGCCGGCTACGTATTACGCTAAATTCAAGAAGCCTCTCTACGCTCTACGCTAAATTCGAAAGATTCCGAACGCAGTTCACTTTTAGCGCTCTTCACTCCAACTCCAGATCAAGCTGCGCCTGAGCATGCCCGTAGCCAGGATTTTGTAGGGGGTTGTGTGCTGCTGTCCCCTTCCCACTGCTTGAGGGACCAACGAGTGCCGTAGGCGCGAGGTTCCTAGGGGGGTCTGGGGGTATGCTCCCCCGGAAAATTTAAAAAAAAAAGAACCTTCTAAAATGGCATTTCCTGCGTTTTTGAGAGGATTTCAGAGAAAAAAAATCAGAGCACTTGCGAGGCCTCGAGTTCTCGTTTGAGGCTTGGATTACGCTCTACGCACAATTAATCGAATACGCTTTACGATTAATTCCCGATAGCTACAACGCATTACGCAGAATTAAAACGGCAGATTACGCTCTATGCTAAATGCGCCAATTACGCTCTACGTTGAATTAGAGCGGTCCGTCTACGCTCTACGTATAATTAAAACGACCGATTACGCTCTACGGAAAAGGGCTTGCGGGCCCCCTTTCCAGTGTAGCCACCATTACAGAAAATTCTGTCGCAGTTACACATCCAGATCAAACAGCGTGTTTTAGCGCTGCTTCAGTTAGAGCTGTTGACTTCCACCATGCTCAGCAATCAGTAATGCTGAACAAACTAAACAAAATAATTCGAGGAAACAATTAACAACAAGTAGAAATTGATACAAAAATTTGACGCTGTTAATGGGCTGCGCGCAACGCAGGTCTGTTTATAATTACATGATGTTTTCCGCGCCGCAGACTCCCCGCTGTGTCTTGTGATGCACTTGTCGCACCTCCTGAAGGAGTCAGGCACCTCCTGAAGGGGCCACAGATAAAACGACGCAAGGCGCTGCGCGGCGGTGGGGGGGGCCTGTTTACACGCTTGAAAAATGTGTCGTACAGGTCGTGCACGCGTCAAATGACGCCCAACACATAAAAACAACGCACCAGGCCTTAGTTTCCAGTACATGCAACACGGATTCATCTCAAAGGCAACCACTCCTCTTAGGAGCAAAGCTCATCATCAGGTACATGTATCATGAATATTCTGTAGCAGTAAAGAAAAGGAATCGTAATATGTTTAGATACATTGTGTATCCAGAGTGTACCTAAAAGTTTACTTGAAACTACACTCTGGGCTGATGCTTGTAATTGTGTATTGGATTCTGCCCTTGTGGGTGCTTTAATAGATTGCTACTGGCTTGAGCATTGATTAGTTATGGTCCCACCCACATGATTGTTAAAACAAACAAATCCTGGCCCACACTCCTAGAAAATCTTCATTAGTCACACCTGGCTCCTATCAAATCTGGCACACATGTACATGCATGGTATGTACTATGTGCCTGCTAAGTACCTTGATGACAGGTGTCCTGTCCCTGTGTAACACTAACCCTCATTGGAGCTTCTCCCAACAGAAGGAGTCAGGCTACCCTACCAAACCCAGCTGTGACAACCCCCAAGTTGACAGAATTACATTTATAGGTCATACAGAAAGAGAAGACGTGTTTCATAGCAGTTGACTCATTATTAGGTATTTAGGCAGACCCACCTGCAACTTGATACTAGTAGTAGTCAATGTAGTTTGGATATAAAAACATAACTGCAGAACAGTCATCATCAAACATGCAGATATCTCTGATTGTTAAGTTTTAACTGCTCTAGAAATATCCTGGGTGCCAGAACTCAGCCCTTAGAATTATAATAATCTCTTTTCACTGATCTTGTCAACTATGTCATATGAGATATAAGAATCATGTCTCTGCCCAACCATGGAGGTGTAGAACTCTGCTCTCAGTCTTGGGGATTGAAGCATTTGGCATCTCAAGGGAGATTGTGTTGCATTGGTGTCTGGCATCTCCATTGGTGGACTTAGTCAAAGAGAGGCCACCAGAGGCCACTGGGCCTCACATTTGAAGCATGCACCTTTGTAGGATATTGAACATGTAGATTCTTCTATCAAAGTCTGATAAAATGATACAATGATAAAGTTGCATGAATTAAACTTGCCATATATAGATATAAAGTACTAGTAGTCTGCTTATAGTCTGTGTCCTCAAATCAGTTATTTTTTCCAGCATTCCTTTACCAACAGGGGCCCTCTAACAAAACAAAATGTTGCCCCTCAGAGGTTGACCCATAGGGGGAATTGGGGTCAGTTGAATGACCTAAGAAGGTTGGCCTGAGCCACCTGAGAAGGCTAGCTCAAATTATTTTGTTCTACTTCTAGACTGAATGCAAATAACCAAAAGACCTGAGAAAGTACTCAGTCTGTCATATCCTATTTCTAGATGTACCTTTACCTTTTACCTACGTCCCATCCTCATGTCTGAGGGTCGGGGACTATACTAGATGTACTAGATGTACAGATGGATATCCCCAGTACCAGTATGTGTATCAACAACAAAAACAAACATGCACACAATTGCACAGAGATTTTTTGCTACAATGTACATAAGATGAAAAGATAAATACATTGTGTTTCCCATTTCAGATATATATAGAACATTGAACAAATTTGCTTCATCTATCTGGTATTCAATCCAATGAGCCATTTGTATGGCCATGCTTCAGTTCAGTTTTCAATGATGTAACACAGAGCTGATAACCTTGCAAAACAGCGTTTCCTACAAGCAATTGCACTCATACATGTAAAATTAATGTAAAAACAGAAAAGATTACAGGTTAGATCAGAATAGCAGTGAAAATTCCTTTCTGTTGCAGTATACTACAATCTGCAATGACAGCAGCTGCTAAATCCATCTGTATCCTGCTAGTGCACATCTTTCTGTTTCGTGAACTAGATAAAAAAAAAAAAGAAATTGAATTGATGAATTTGCTAATTTGATAACGCGGTGGCTAATGACACTCCAGGAGTGGTTATAAGGGACAAACAATTCTTAGGCCACACCAATTTAATTTGTTGGTTCTTGGAATTTTTCAGAAAAAATATGAAGCGACATGCATGGCGAAAAAATAATAAAAATAGGTCTAGACATCCTATTATAGCCCCAAATGCTATGATAGGAGTCGTGAAGTCAACACAAAAGGCTGGGTTAATATTCAAACAATGAATTGTGAACTT
>NW_017804546.1:4359-7965 GCF_001625305.1 Branchiostoma belcheri
TTTCCTCAACTGTTGGGGGGCAAAAATATGAGCAGTTTTGAGTTGATTCAGAACCAGAACTTTTTTCTTTTTTTTTAAATCAGAAAAAATGAAGAGGCAAATCCGAGAACAAACAAATTTAATTGGTGTGGCTTTATATCCACTCCGGAATACTTGTCTCTGTGGCAGGATGTGGATGTCGAAAAGGCTGACAATCACAAAACAACACAGAACTCCCACAAATTTTCAACATGGACACGATACAAGGCAGGCAGTTTTAGAAAAATACCCACGTCGAGCTCAGTTAGGTGTCAAGCAAAATGGTTGAAAAAAAAACCCCGTAAGTTGTCGTTGAAAGAAAAGAAAACGTTGAAAAGTTCCCATGTCTACAGAGCAGCAAAGTTTGGCTGACCAGCCAAACTGTCACATACAGTATGGCTGAGCTCACCAGAACTGTTCTAGGATCAAATCCCCAACATCCACAGGACTTGATCCATATGGCAAAACAGTTGGATTGGCCATTCCTTATGAAACAATACAGGAAAAGAATGTATAATTATTGATTGTTAAGTTGGCTAAACTAGGGGGAGATTTTGCTATTACTATACTTATACAAATGTAGACTCTCAATTTCTATAAATAAATAACTAAAATTTTGACATAGATATTAATCATATAAAAAAATGAAAATCACAAAATCCAAAAATTATGCTATATTTAGTTATGTTAATAATTAGTATCTATCTATCTATCTATCTATGTATCTATCTATCTATCTATCTATCTATCTAGTATCTATCTATCTAAAAGTATCTATCTATCTCTATATACATGTATGTGTGTGTTTGTGTGTGTGTTGTCTTGTCATCCTGTGAAGACAGTCTGAGCTTTCCTCTCAGTTTTAGGTCGCAAAAGGTTGATCAGGATGCTTGAGTCCTGGATCGTGCACGCACTTTGGCCAGTGTGTTGGAATGTGTAAGTGAGAGGTCCAATGGGAGAGAGTGCACCGGTATCATTGATATATTCAGGTCAGGGTCTGAGTGAGGTCTTTGTTCTTCAAGGGACCGCCTTTAGGCTCTCCCGGCTCTCTCTGAAAGCTGAAGAACCAGCTTTTGTGAAGTTACTTGTTCAATTTTGTTCTCAGGTTGTTTTGTAGAGAAAACTGAAGTTCAAATTAACATTTATTGCATTTTGAATAGAATTTCTATTCATCAACCACTTTGTAACAACATTTTCTGACAGTCCTTGAATCACTGATATTTAAAATACATCACAATTTTCTAGCATCCTAACATCTACTCTGAGAATTAGACACCTGGATACAAGACATATCAGCCAGTGAGAAAAGATCACAATTTTCTAGCCTAACATCTGCTTGGAGAATTCAGACACTGACATAAGGCAAGGGAATGATGGCACCAGCCTGGATGCCAACTGCAGTGCAACACAATACTCCCTTCAGCTGGGGGAAACATGCCTGCCTGCCCCATCCCAGACATGCCAGGGTTGGAACTCCATCCTAGGTTCTCTATGTTTACAGACAAAAAGAAAACTACTCTCCACTTACATCTCCTCTAACACTGTTGCAACTTCAATAAATCACAACATTACAAAACCCACACGTTATAGGAAAAGTGGGACCATTCATCTTCCACTGTCTCGGAAAAAGGAGTACTGGCAAAGAGCAAAACCTGCAATTAATAAATAAGGTATATCAAGGAGGTTAGAGGGAAAGTTTGTTCTGTTGTGAAAAAAATTTGAACTGAAACCTAAGGCTACAGTGTGGGTGTTTCAGTTTCAGTGTGATCAAAATTTAGACCAGCTGCAGGAAAGTGGCAGGGTTCCTATACCAGGAGCTATGTTCCGCATTAGTTCAAGTCCTCAAGGGACGTCCCAAGAGATGCTGGCAGGATAAGGCCACTAGTCTAGGGTGACCTGTACCTAACCGTATGTCTATCTATCCTGAATAGAACTGAAATGAAATGTAGCTTATAGTTACAAGGCAACATTCTCCAAAATTGAGTTGATATAATAAAGTTGAGTTGCTGGTTATTTCAGGTTGGCAGGTTTGGCTTTGTTTGATTTCTTGTGAGAGCCCACCAGACCATCTGGTCCTGCACATCAATCTCAATGACCACTTCTGTTAGTTTTCCTTTTCACAATACCCTTGCTCTTTGCATAAGCCGCAAAGCTTAAGGATCCTTAAGGATCAGATAGTGTGCAATTCTATATGAGTTTAGACCACTTTTCTAGTGACCTAACCTTTCCCCAAGCCCCCAACTGCACACTGAGATATTACAATGGGCCCAGTGTGCCATGCCTGGCATCCAGGCTAGATCAGTCCATGGAGGTGTGTACATTGTACCTCCATGATCAGTCCCAGCTTTGTTTTCTACATCATACAGTATACAGATTAAATCAAATGTTGTGATCTTCTATCAGCTGCACCACGATATGCACAAATCTACACAAATACATATGCTGAGCAATACAGGAAACCAAACACATTATAGGTATTCCAGATGCACACCGGGAGCATACGGAAGTTTAACCAAGCTGTCAAGTTAGCAGTGGTTAAGCACACTGTGGTGGCAGGTACCCTGCCCTGCTGGCGCACTGTGCCACCAATGTAGGGCTGGCTGAGTGAGTGACTGACTGACTGATCATGAGTGATTAGACCCAAGCAATGCCGAATGTCACATGAATATGCCATAACGTTACTACACAGACCTTCTGATTACAGATTTCATTCATCCTTTAGAAGATCAGGTCCGAAACCTGAATTTCTCACAGTTTTCATGGGATGTTTGGTCAACGTCACAGTGCATCAGAAGTTTGCCTGTTGCAGACAATATCTTTTCAGGCACAACATTTGAAAACTACAGAGTGTCAACCTTATATATGCAAATACGACCTTATATGAGAAGTTCTGTCAGAGTGCTTTGCATCTAGAGAAGGATGTGAATGGGAAAACACTTCTCAATATACATTGACATGTACATGTAAGTAGAGATAACCATGTGTGTTCAGCACAACATGTTTAATATGGCAAAGTTTGCACTGTAGTAGTATTATTAGCAGCAAAATGTGATGACTTTTGAATGCATTGGAACCCCCAGGCTGAATGTGTTCATCAGGGTTTTCTGTCAGCTAGTGGCTAACTGAGGGCACTTGGGAGCACTCTGATACAAATTAATCTGTCACACCTTGTTACAAGCTAATCCTTAAGTAAATACAGGCAGCAGCTAACCCAGCCTGAAACAGCTTCTGGTGTTAGCAGTAACAAGACAGTGGAGATAAGGAAAAGAGCAATTTTTATGCTGATGCAAAATCTTGAAGTGAAGAGTCACAAGGTGATAGTGGCATGAGAGGGCAAAAACTTAGGATTATGAAGTAATTTGTCATCATAACATCATAGATGACTTATTCCTCTTGGATTTCTAACTGCATGGAATGAAATTGACAAAACATAGTCCTTTTTGGGTACAAGACTGCCATACAATTTTTTTATAATTTAGAACTTTGGCTTTGACCTATATTAGGCAGACATAAGAATACTACTTTTGCCATGTACCCAGCCATCTTTGGCCACCATCGCTGAGCACTGAGTATAACATCACGCCAAGT
>NW_017804546.1:9289-9428 GCF_001625305.1 Branchiostoma belcheri
CCTATCTATGATACCTACGTAACTTTCAGCGAGTAATATAACATATTCTAGAATATTAAGTCTCCTTGTCAAACTATGTCTTAATGGTGAAAGGTAGTCCGGAATTAGAGTGTCAGTCCGGAATTAAAGTGTCGCCTGT
>NW_017804547.1:0-9376 GCF_001625305.1 Branchiostoma belcheri
AAACTAAAACAACATTGCAGCCTAATAATACAGTGTAAAAAAAGTCTGAATTTTTTTCTATGTTTTAATGCATAGCATAGAAAAGAGGCAAAGCAAAACGACTATATTATTATTGCCAAGATTCATATATTTCTGCTTGAAAGTTTTTAGTGGAGTACTTGATGCATTGTCTATTTCTTTAGTTGGAAGCATTTGGTCTGATTGTTTTCTCAGGCAACCTCCCATGTATAGCAGCCAAGACCTAGGGACCACATCTTCATATATTGCAGTTTAAGGTCAATCACTCATTAAACCATCTTTCATGTGCAGGGCTTTCTTGTCAGCAGGGTGCCTGCATCTCACTCTTCAAAGCACGGTTGGTGGAGGCCTTGTGTATCCCCCACCTAGGCATCCTCGCCCACTGAAGACTGATCAAGGATTCCAGTCCAGATGGAGGTTAGTGCTGGGGGACTATAACAGGATAAGAACAATCTTGCTCACCAGCCAGGACATGGACAGGACATGGAGGACATGCCGCACTGCTACGCCGGGTCATCAGGGCCAAGGCCAAGATAAGACCCGAGGAGCCAAGGGGCCTCATGAACTTTGAGTTGAATTTCATCCCGGATGACTTCCTCCGCTACAACATCCCCGTGATAGGACGCCAGTGGCAACGTAGACTGTTCGCCACCCAACAACAACTAGACATCTTGGCCACGGCGCGCAGCTGGTACATCGACGGCACGTTCAAGGTTGTTCGGCCACCCTTCGTGCAGATGTTGTCCGTCCACGCCTTCCTCCGCAGTGGTGGTCAGATCAAACAGGTGGGAATAGAATTTTTAAAAGAATTTCATTGTATGGTCATTTTTTTTTAAATACTGAGTTGCTAATCATGAAGATTAACTGATACTACTATGATGGAGAGAAGCAGGAGCATGTAATATTTCTGAAGTATTAAGTCTGCTCATACATCATGAATACCAATGTTTGTCCTGTAATGTAGGTCCCACTGGCATTTGCCCTCATGTCGGGCAAACACAAGGGAGACTACAGTACAGTCTTCAACGAGCTGCTGGACGCTCTGCCTGAGCACATCAGTGTTCAGGAGTGCGGCGTAGACTATGACGAGACCATGTGGCGTGTCATCCCCCAGATGCTGCCGCACGTGCACATCCGAAGCTGCAGCTTCCACTGGAAGTAGGCAGTGTGGAGGAAAGCCCATACATGGAGGATGAGGGAATCCACAGCCTGACAGAAACCACCTTGGCAGAGCTGTACCCCAGCATGAAGCTGTTGGCATCAGTACCGATGGTCATCCCAGTCAGCACTGCTGACAGTGAGAGGTCCTTCAGCAACCCCGAAGCGGGTCAAGACAATGACACCCTCAATGCTCTGCTGACCATCAGTATAGATGGCCCCAGTGTCAATGACTTGGACTTTAAGAGTGCAGTGACAGCCTGGGGGTCATGAGAAACAGAAGGATTGCTGTGTAATCATAATGGGACTGGATAAACTTTGATCGTCGATGAAGGTGATATGGAGACGTACTTTTGTACACGTACGTCATTTCTATGTAACAGTCAGTTGTAAGGACGGGAACACTAAACAGCTTTGGGCTGTTATCAACGAAATACTTGGTAGAAACACACGCAAAACCCTGTCAGAGACAGATGGAAGAATATACACAAAACCAACTGAAATAGCTGAATACTTCAATGAATATTTCATTAATAAAGTGGATAGTCTCACACAGGGAGGTGACAGACCTAGACGGTATAACAGCACCGATTGAGGACAAAATCATGGCATCCAAGACTGCGCTTTTTCTTTTCAAGAAGTAACAGTGAGCCAAGTCCAAAAGTTACTTCACTCTCTTCCATTTAGTAAATCCACAGGAATTGATACTATCGACGTTACTAAGAATCTCTGCAGACTACATATCAGGACCTCTGTGCCACATTTTCAATTCTTCATTCAGACAGGGAATATTTCCTACTCAGTGGAAACAGGCTAAGATCATCCCTCTCATAAAAAACAAAACTCTACCACTGGACGGACCCCTGCTTATCACATTGTGGAAAAAAACTCACTATTTTATTATGCACATAATTTCTTTATGTCGTTGAGGTCGACCCAGAATGACTCGCTTTGGAAGTTCGGGGAGAACAAAATCGGGCCCTCAACACGTTAGAAAAAGTTTGGACCGATGAAACCCGCCCGATGTTCCAGAGAAAGCAAGCACATACGACGTGGAAGGAGCTACTAATCGTTTTTAACTGTTTGTTTTTCTTAGCATTGTAGTCTTTGAAATATCACATAATCCGCTAAGAAGACTTGACAAACAAGTTTTAACTCATTCCATACAACTACAATTACCGTGATAAAGAATAAAGCTCATTGTATGTACTTATGATGTATCTAACTATCCAATCTAAGGGAATGTTTCATATTTTCATTAGAAGACGAGATGGACGATTATTCGACACTTTAAGGATGGATAAACATCTGGCAACAAAACTCCAGACATATTTATACTTAAATACCATGCCACAAGACTAATATTAATTAAGTTAGTATCCTGATGAAGGCCACAGTGGTCATCAAAAATTTGATCGTTGTTGAAGTGGGAATAAAGTTCAATGTTTTACTAAGAAAAATCTTGTTTGGTTTGAGTTTATTACTCAGAAACACATTTCTTGTATAGCTACAGTGCTGCTCACTAACAAGGCTATCAAGTATTAGTACCAGATACGCCTCCATCAAGGAAAGAGATATAATTAAGGGGAAGGAGAGTGAAAGTGAATCACTTGTCCTGAGCCTGAGGCTACCAACACTGTAACAGAGATTTTTGCCCAGCTAAATTGTTGAAATCTGGACCCAGCAGGGTCAAGCTAAAACCAGGTCGGTCAGACCAGGGAGCATTCTGTTTCGGCTTTAACTCACCTCGAGGATGGCGTAGGGCTGACTGCAGGTTCAAACATGTGCGTAGCCAGTGTGAGGGAATCAGTCATGGCAAACAAAATTGCCCTGGGTCCAAAGCAAAACCAGTATTCATGATAACAATTGATGTTACAAGTCGCCCCATCCAAAAATAACCCAAAGACCCCTGAGATGTGTAATTATGATACTAATTCCAATACCACCCAATTGGGGTGGTGCCTAGAAAACACAGCAGTGCCTGGAGGACCATTTATCACTTGTCCTACCCAGAAGGGGAGAGCATCAATGACTCCATTTCAAAAACTGATTTCTCTGTGAAATATGTGACTATTGATGATACTATCGCCATGCTGAAACGTCTAGGAAAAGGAGCATTCATGGCTAAGACAGATATAAAGTCAGCGTACAAAGTTATTCCACTACATAAAGATGAGCATGAATTGTTTGGAATTTGTTGGAATAACAAGTATTTCTATGACAAATGCTTGCCCTTTTGGCCTAAGGTCCGCGTCATTCATATTTAGCACTTTCTCGGATATGTTAGAATGGATCCTAAAGAACAACTACCAAATAACTGAGGTCATCCACATCCTGGATGATTTTTACTGGCTACTGCAGGGCCAAATGCCCGTCCATGTAAACAAAAGCTTGAAACACTCTAACAGGTGCTTCATAACTTGGGGGTCCCGACAGCCGAGGAAAAAACAGAAGGGCCGTCACAAGTCTTAGTCTTCATGGGAATTGAACTTGACTCAGTGACACAGGAGGCACGGTTACCATCCGACAAACTCCAACGACTGAAGAGTAGTTTTCTAAATTGGGGGTCGCGAACTCGATGCACTTTGAAGGAACTACAGTCCTTGATAGGGGTGCTTAATTGGGTATGTGCCATCATCCCAGCAGGCCGAGCCTTCCTGCAACGTATGATAGCTCTGACTAGGGGGGTTAAACTACCGAGACACCGCATAAAATTGACATCAGGCTTTAGGAAGGACCTAGCAGTATGGGACACCTTTGTACCAAAGTGGAATGGCAAATCTTTCTTCATGAGAGGCATAATGGCTGGAATTGATCCCTGACATATCCAATGCTTCTCTCAAGATCTTAGTCAGTTTTGCCTTTGTCAGGAATGCTCCATTGCAGAACCTAAACAGTGGACCCTCCTTGTGCCGTCTTGATAGGTATAGTTCTCTTAAGGTTTTAACAAGGAAAATCGTAGATTTTGAACCTCCGGGTATTGTAATGTATGTTGCAGAATGTATGGTGCATGCTGGGACTGTTATTTAAATTAGTGAATGGCGCTGTGTATGTGTGTGTGTGTGGCGGAGAGGATGTTCCCTAATTTTGATTGAGTTTGTCAAACTGACGTGGTATGGCCATGTGTCACAGGCCTTGCGAGTAGTTATAAGTTATAGCTATCATGCAAGGAACATTCCAGGGAGGAAGAAATAGGGGTAGGCAACATAAAATATGGATAATATTAGAAACTAGACAGGCACAATACTTAGTGAAACATTGAGAAAACCAAGAAGGGTGGAGAAAACTGGTTGAAAACTGTTGAGGAAACCACAATATGATACTAAAGTACACAGGAAAGACTGTTAGATGGCTTCTTTTATTTTATTTGTATTTGTGTGTGTGTGGTGCTTTTCAAATGGAATTATACAGGTGAAACACAGAACAGGCAAGCAGAGACCAAAGATCACCAAAGCATGAGCACAAAACTACAGTTACACTACAAATCAGTTTGGTTACCCACCAAAGGGAACATGATAGGCGGGATGGCAAATGACCAGGCTGTATAACCAACACAAACATGCAAAAAATGTGCCACTTAGCTCTGGAATGGGACTGTACAAAAAGAATTAGGATGGAGAACAAAGGACACAAGGACAACATTGCACCAGAACATGACTCTCAGCACAACTCCATTAAGAGCAAGACACATAATTTTTTTCAATTACCCCACCTCTTCTAAATGTACACAAGAACAGTACATGGAAGATTAAATTATTTGGCCATGCAATCACACATGTATACTGATGTGTTGAGACATCAACGACTTCCCGAGGAAAGACGTCCCCAAGGAGTATACCTAATGGATTGCAGCCAATGAAATGACATCTTCTAGTTTTATGTTCCACAAAAATAAATATCACCTAACCAATATCACTGAATACAGTCAACATATTCAGACTAAGATCTGTAATCAGTTGATACCAATCTCACATGACAAATTTTTGGTTCATCCTATAAGCTTAGTTCAACATTAGGTGAAAGGTAAACAACTACTAGTGTAGCACACGCCTGACTGGACATCCCTCAACTATTCGCTCGACTCCTAACCTGGGAGCAGGGCAAATAAAAAAAAATGCTAGCCTAACAATCTGACATACAAACAGAAATATAACCATCTCCACTACCTGGCATATACATACGAACATCGACATCTGCGGTAAAACAAAAACATCCCTCTACTACTACTACTAGAACTAACTACTGGAGTAATACAAACATCACTATCCATAGTCAGGTGACAAACAAAAACATCGCTAGTTAACAGACCAACATAGGAACGTTATCTGCACAATCTGACACACACAAGAAACAACAACAGTAGACTATTTGACTACTGAGACCCAACTTCCTCCTCACAATGACAAGCCAGGCTATGCCAGGCTGGCATATCCAGTAAACCAGGAACATGTGTGTCACGCGAAATAGGAACGCGAGGCCCACCGTCCCGTGTTTATTTGACCTAAACGTTGGGAACTGTACGTTATTTGCCGGGGGCGGGAGGGCCGGTCGTCTGAGGGGGGAGGGCTTAGGAAAAAATAGTTTACTTTAAGGGAGGGCCTAGGTAAAAATTTCTTCCAAAATCCATTTAACTCTACAACCTTTTTATACACGATCAAAACATGATTAAACGTCTGTCCATACATATTGTAGCGATTTGCCGGTCATTGGAATCGGCATAATGTTACGTTCCAATAATATTCATCCCTATGATTATAATCTATTCGCCCTAATCTCCCACAGTTCCCTTCAAAATCTTGCATTTTTCGCCAGAATCGGCCAAACTGGACTACACAGCCAAAGTACATGGATTAAAATCGCGTCAATCGAAACGATACCGACCAAAAATGTAGGGAAGGCTTGTCTGAAGATTTTGAAACTTCATTTGCACCCTTCCCAGTGGTGTGCGTGCATCGGAAAAATGTTTTTACGCTACCCCCGAATGACCGGCCCCCCCTCCCCGGTAAATGTCGTTTAGTCCCTTACAGGGTTCACCTCGTCCGGCTGGGAAACAACATCAGATAACTCGCCTCCTGTGGGGCTGAAAATACCTTATATAGTGTCACATTGCTCGGCCTGAAGACATTCTAAACACAAACAGACACGTCTAACTCATCATGTACTTCTACTACGCAAATATGGCGAGCCAGAACGTGACATAATTTGAAAAACACCTTGTTTCAAAATCGGCAACATGGAAGACAAATAACCCAGTCGCAAATTTTTACTTGACATGAAGCATCGGTACATCAACAGATAAGATATAGGGAGACCAACATTTTTACCTCTTGTACCGTGCATAATCATCAATTGTTACGACTTTGGGATACACTTTTTTGGGTATTGAAGAAGGTAATTTGTAGCGGTTGGCCCGCATGTAAACATAATTTTTTTTGTCGGCCTCTCTCAGAGTAACGAGTGTAGCGTACTCTGTAGCAAACTGACAGCCGATATCTCTAAAAGACCTCACTTCACTGTGTATCAAAACGACTTCACCATGTATCAAAATTATGACGCGTATCGAACAGGCGATGTATCGAAACGACCTAATCTTCACCCTGAACTAGAACAAAGACTAGGAACAACTCACCGAAAATGCCAGCCCCCGGCGCCCCCTGAGCTCCCATGACCGGACTGTTGGCTTGGCTATACGCTCATAGCACTAGAATCTTCTCAGGTCCGCCATCCTATACTCACCTCAGATACTCACAACTGTTCCTCCAACCCCTGACCCATTTACCAACCCGCAAGTTGCCATTCAAGTGTCCTGGGTTAGAGCCAGGGCGCAAATCAAGATCGGCGGGGCGTGTGGCTTTCCCTGGCCGAGGAATTATCGCTCACTCGCGGTACGGAATTGTCTCACTCAATAAAGGATCAGAGTTGTACTTGGCGGTGACATCTTTATTCATGCGTCGGTGTGTCAGCGTTACACCCAAGATGTCAGGCCTAGTGCCATTTAGCTCCTAGGCAGAACGAGCAACAAGGTAGTGGAAGGGTGGAACAACTATATGTGAAATAGGGTGCTCAGTGAATGAACAGTAACAATAAGGTCGTGGACAAGACTAGTTGGTTCGTTCTCCGCCCTGAGATATAACTTCACAGATATATACAATACATACGAGGCTGTGAGCGACATTTACGCCGAGGAAACTCTGACGCTTAAACGAGGATGACTGAGGCACTCGGGCCTGCTACCCAACTTGATACAAACGTTTAAAACTCAATAAAAGACAAGTTGAGTATTGTACTTCGTAATTGTTAAATCTGGTAGGCTAGAAACTAGTCATGGCATTAATAAAAGATAGACAATTAGTTAAAATAAACAAGGTCAAGATGCCACTAATACAATCCATTGCTCACAGAAAACGGTTGGTTAAAAACGTCAAGAATGTGGCATAAAAGAGGACTAGATTTGTTCTCGAACTCGCTTCGGTAGATGTGATAGTAAATTCACTAAAGCGACAGCTGTCTGAGCAATTTCAAAATAATCTAGCCGCAGCCACATAGCTCGGGATTTAAGGATAATACCTTGACACGGAGTGACACTACTCTAGGTAGGCTACATCTAGTTAACGGTGCAGGGTACAGGTGCGCACAATGTGTGAATGGGACGAAACTAACATGAAATAACTACAGTCTGTTGTGGGGATGGCGGTGGTACTGCAGCGCTGCGTGACAAACTGCAGAATGAAGGATTGTCCGTACATGTCCCGACAAGCTCTCTTCGGGGTCACGTGTTGGAGACTCGTTGTCTCGCGAGAGTTTTCGTGCCAATTCCATCATATGGTGGCACCATCTGAACATAATTGTCTCACTCAATAAAGGATCAGAGTTGTACTTGGCGGTGACATCTTTATTCATGCGTCGGTGTGTCAGCGTTACACCCAAGATGTCAGGCCAGACCGAAGGCGCCAAGAAGACTCTGATGGGGGTTGTCAGGAACGCTGCAGGATGAGGGACCGCATCCCCGCGAGTACACGTAGCCGTCACGTAGTCGTTCAACTGACGGCCGAAGTTACAAACGTTCCGCATCGGCTCTCCGGCGTGAGCCGCGACCCGAAGTGACATGTCCTTCGACTCCCGGCAGGTGCTGATCAACAGACAAACGAGGAGGATGACGATCAAAGCCGCTCCTCTCATCATGTGACGATTGGGAGAGCCCACCACCGTAGTTGGCGAGGACTTCAGAGCTGTGTACTGCAGAGAGATGCTCGCCGTCGTGTTTGGTGAGGGCTTCAGAGCTGGGGACTGCAGAGAGATGCTCGCCGTTGTGTTTGGTGAGGGCTTCAGAGCTGGATACTGCAGAGAGATGCTCGCCGTCGTATTTGGTGAGGGCTTCAGAGCTGGGGACTGCAGAGAGATGCTCGCCGTCGTGTTTGGTGAGGGCTTCAGAGCTGGGTACTGCAGAGAGATGCTCGCCGTCGTGTCTGGTGAGGGCTTCAGAGCTGGGTACTGCAGATGATTGATGCTCGCCGTCGTGTCTGGTGAGGGCTTCAGAACTGGGGACGGTAGAGGGATGCTCGCCGTCGTGTCTGGTGAGGGCTTCAGAGCTTGGGACTGCAGGGGGATACTCGCCGTCGTGTCTGGTGAGGGCTTCAGAGCTGGGGACTGCGGAGAGATGCTCGCCGTCGTGTCTGGTGAGGGCTTCAGAGCTTGGGACTGCAGGGGGATGCTCGCCGTCGTATCTGGTGAGGGCTTCAGAGCCGGGGCTGCAGAGGGACGCTCGCCGTCGTATCTGGTGAGGGCTTCAGAGCTGGGGACTGCAGGGGAATGCTCGCCGTCGTATCTGGTGAGGGCTTCAGAGCTGGGGACTGCAGAGGGATGCTCGCTGTCGTAGTTGGTGAGGGCTTCAGAGCTGAGGGCTGCAGAGGGATGCTCGCCGTCGTAATTGGTGAGGGCTTCAGAGCTGGGGGCTGAGGCGTGGACGACCTGATGCAGGAAGCTGGGTCCGTCCTGGTCTGAGCCTGCTACTGAGCGAAACCGGGAACTGGTCGATGAGGTTAGATCAGCTGCACTCCGTGTCTGTGTGGCAGGAAGCTCAGGTGTAGAAGGCTGGTCACTGTTCGCCGTCTTCGTTGGTAAGGGCTTCGGAAGACGTAAGTGGGTCTGCATGCTCGCCGTCTTTGCTGGTGAGGGCTCTGGAGCATGGGAGTGGGTGTAC
>NW_017804548.1:0-4361 GCF_001625305.1 Branchiostoma belcheri
GAGACTTGTGAGTTGGTTCCCGTAGAGGTACAGGTCCGTTAGGTTGGCCAGGTTGCGGAACGTTCTTCTCTGGATCGTTGAGATTCTATTAGAACCGAGATGTAGGTATGTCAAGTTGCCGTATCTCGCGAAGTCGGCCGGGCGTAACGAGGTGATGAGGTTTTCCCGCAGATCCAGGCGAGTGATGTTCGCAGGCAGGTCCTGAGGAACGCTGGTGAGGCGTGACCCGCGACAGTCACAGCTGGTCGGCGTACAGCTGCTGCTGCAGGCTGCGGTCCGTCTGGTGAACGTCAGGACCATCAGCAGGAGGTACAGCATCCTCCTTGCCATGGTGGACATGCTGTCTGCAATAACAATGACCTTTATTGCATATTCACACCATACATTAGCCAAATGCACTACGTTATACATAGATATGTGAGGTATGACTATGAGGGTAGTAGCAACAAGTTCTACATTACTGTGCTAAGTCTATATCTACAAGATCTCTTCTCTCTTTTTGAAACGAGCATAACAAATTTACAGTTTTTCATTTACATCGTAGTTCTTGGATGACATAATATTTTGAACTCTTTTCGGTAAGTGCGTATATTTCTGTTTTAATTGTAAGGAACTAATAAAGGATATGCACATGTCTTTTGAATTAATGAAACAGATATGAGACTCTCAGAAATGAAATAATTTCATCAGGTTGGTAAATGATTGAATAATGCATTGTTCTTTCTGCACAACCGCTTGTTCTTGTGGCTCTTGCTAAACAAGTGATTATGAATAAAAAAACTTTGCTATCTAGAAATGGGATTTGTTTGCTTCTGGTGTTATCGCTTATATTTGTACCTGCTTACGTAAGCCCGAAGCAGGCTTGTTTGCGCTAATTACATCAATTATCCTTTGTCTGCAAAAGACAGAGCCTTCTGTCAAGCGTGTGTAATGATGATTCATGAAACTATAGTATAAGCTACAGATTCATATATCATGCATTTAGTTGGTACGGTGAGTACATATAGGTATGGTACTGATAATGACAAATAACAGTGAAATCTATACGTAAAGTACGACCATGCCCTGGTACTAAAAAGACTCTTCAAATGTCTCTGGTGTCGTGTTAGTGTAACCTTTGTCACAATTACTAAAATAACTTACATACACGGAGTTGTTGGACAAGTCTGATAACTCGTACATCTACTTACTTAGTATTGTCAGACGTCGATCTCCAAGCAGATCCTACGGTGGCAAGGCAGTATCCAAAGGTCAGCCAAGCAGTGTCCATTGGCCTTTAAAGCTAATGGTCGATTGAATACTGCATTGCCACCGTAGGATCTGCTTGGAGATCATTAGACAGGTTCAACCGTTGCGTGTATACAAGGTTCTTCTGGCTGCGCGGACGTCGACAGGCATTCTACACATTCTTTAGTTAGAAAACACAAAACGCTTGAACGTGGAGTAACTATTTTGGGGAAGAGTACAAGTAGTGTCAACGTTGACATTCACACAAATCGAATCTTAAGTACATTCTTATGTATGCACGAATGTATCACTGTCATGCCAAGTATCCTAGCTACATCTAGCTGCTAGCTTGTGTGCCGTTTCAATAAGAGGTACAGATTCAGGGACTTTTGTTTGGTGCTTCGTTCATAAAAGCCATGTCTCATGTCTGACTGTTGACCTATAGTGACATGGTGACTGTTCCCACGCTCTAAAATTTCCTCGACGCCATTTTTGGTGACGTATCAACCTGAACTTCACGCCGGTAACTGTTCCTAGTCTAGAACGTCCTGCCTAAAGCCCAGGGCTCACACATTCAGAACCTTCCCCCGACCACCAACCAACGGGTTGGCTGAAGTTTGCAGCAGCCTGATCATATTTAGACCAGCTTTCAATAATAGAATTGAATTGAATCGAATTTGTGTTGAAGCTGAGTTGAATTTGACCCCCCGCTGGCCTAATTCCAAACACCATGACCGAACCGCCTGTCCACACCAGAATGTTTTAAACATTTTGAAATATTAGGCTGGCGCAGCCGACCTAGCTGAACAACGATCACTTTTCAATGCTGGGCTAGCCAACATTTCTCCGGACTAACTCCTAACCATGGTCGGGGAGTTTGACAGTGTTTGGGAGGCCATGATCAGCTATGTGTGACAGGGGGTTCTTTACCCGTGAATGACCCGACCCTAAGACACACTAATTATCCGGTAGGATCACTAAGTAGATTAAGAAGACTTACCTTGATGTGAACACGCGATTACTTCGAGTCTTCAAGTATAAAGATCCTGTCACAGTGTATTGGGCTTGTTTGGTGCGCAATTCTCCACTCACTGTTACACACACGTGAGGTGGTTGAACCTGTGATTTACTGATCAGATCAAGGCGTTGTCTTCAGCTGACGGATGTCTATTGTGTATAATGGGCCATCTCGGTTACTGAGTATTTATGTACTTATTTCCAGCAGCTACTTTAGTGGGATTCGTGACGAGCATTATTAGTGGCCATGACACGGGTCAGAAACAAAGTCCTCGGAGAATACCTTTGGTTTGAAATGTAGAAATGTGTCTCAGACAGATTGTTCTCTCTTTAGAAGCCTCCTCCGCAAACTAACGTTTTTAAAAGCAGATGTAAACCAACGTCAAACAGACGCCGGAGGTCATGACCTTTGTTCCCATGATGGAACACCTGACGTCACCTTACCGTCTGGTGCGTACGTTGAGGTCAGAGTTCAGCTGCGGTAGACGCCGGGACCGTCAGGTGACTGATTAAGGTGTTCCCAGGCGAACCCGCCATGGGTACGTGTAACAACAAAGCGGCAGTAATGAAGTGTTTGGTCTGTGACGCACGATTCAGCCTGCCTTGACGTCAGAAACAAAGCCTTTCATGATAATGATAGCTTTGCGTTGGTAAGAGGGTTGTTCTGGTGAATTCATGTATATATGTGTGTATGTGTACGAGTGTCTGTATGTGTGTGTGTGTGTGTGTGTGTGTGTGTGTGTGTGTGTGTGTGTACATGTGTTTGTATGTGTGTGTGTCAGCGTGCGTGTGTATGTGTACGTGCGTGTGTGTGTATGAGTGTGCACATTTTCCACATTATATTACATGTTATTCATTTTTATATCAAGTTTGCATAAAGGTTATACATAATGGCATTTGTACACATATAGAAGTGGAGTGTGACAGAACCATGCTTTAAAAACCACGAAGTAGATGTTGTCTATCAAGGGAGTAAAACACAGATGTACAGATGTACAAACTGTAGTTGCCCTAAGAGGCCCAACTATGCTCCCTCCCTCAGCCTTTACTTTTACTGACAGATGGATGACTCTCAATCTGTAAAGTACCTTATTAAGCACTTGAGTGTGTGTTAAAACATGAGGTCAATGACCCGGAAGACTACGGATAATGATAGTACAAGCACATCTTCCCAACGAGCTGCGTCAAGCCTTGCCGATAGGTCTTGCCGGTCAATAAGTTGGGAAAGCCCCGTATATCCGATGATCCCTTTGCTCATTTCATCTCAGGTACTTTCATTAGAGAATTCGGCTGCAGGCATCACTTCTGCTCTAGATATCCGCAGCGGCCTTGTAAAAGGGAGCAGAAATGCATCATTTTGAAGCTTCGGGGCCCCAAAATAGCTTCCTGTGCATGCCTCCGAGCGGGTGGGTGATTTAATACTGGGTTTTGTAGAATTGTCAACGCGTTCTTTTGCCGGGCAACGTACAATCAACCGGCCATCGTAGGACAAACTCGCCTCGGTTGCCGGTTGCTTGTACGATAGACGGCAGAAGGACGCGTTGACAATTCTACAAAGCCCAGTATTAAAATGTTTACCTGCGCGGAGGCATGCACAGGATAGGAGGCTAGACCCTATGGGTACATTGCTGCAGACACACGTACAGATAACAATGACAATGACAATGACAATGAACTTTATTGCATGTTCACGCCCTACACGGGCCAAATGCACTTAAGTTAAATAACTTGGTAACAAGAATAGAAGAATCCATTGTTCCATTGTTACATTACATGTGTGCTATTTCTCTATCTACAGGATCTAACTACAGGATCTCTTCTCTCTTTTTGAAACATGTATGAACAAATTTACATAGTTTTTCAATTATATCATAGCGCTTGGATGTCATAATATGTTTGAACAATTCTATTTTCGGTAAGTATGCATATTTCTTTTCTAACTGTAAGGAGCTAATAAAGGATTTCCGGATGTCATTATATACCGCACATTCTAAGACAAAGTGTGCTTCATCTTCTATACAGTTATAGTTACATAGAGTGCAAATTCTGCTGTTTGCGGGAGTCTGGTTGTACCTACCGATTTCGATCTGTAATTGGTGATCACTAATCCTTAATTT
>NW_017804548.1:7259-9373 GCF_001625305.1 Branchiostoma belcheri
TTATACTCCATCTCTGTCCTCTATTGTAGGTACCCATGCCTACCAGGGGATGAATTGCAGTCTTCCAGTTTGCTGCAAGTACTTTTAGCCCGTCTCTGTTGAGGTGGTACCCGTCTTGTTTGTACAAAGCTCTCTTTATGGATCCGTCTTCGCCAAGATTGTCATTGTCCGCTAGACTGATGAAGGCAGTTTCTTGATGAAGGATGTGCAGGAAGGTGTTAACGTCGCGTGTGACCTCCATCAGTTGTTTGTCGTTTCTCGGGGGTATAGCAGACATAACGATGTCTGCATTCGGATATTTTGATCGTGTTGTTGTTACCAGCTGCCTGAGGTTTTCTGTGACACCGTTTGCCGCCCTTTCTTCCCTTATGTCGTTTGTCCCCACGTGATAGACAATGCATTTGGGATCCGAGTAGTTCGTTTCCGTGATCAGTTCTATGGCCTGAGGGATTTTCATTGCTGAGTGTTTGGCGGTTAGCTTGCCCGGGTAAAGCACGCTGGGAACAATTCCTCTCGTGTTCGAGTCACCGATGATGACTATTTCCGCTAGGATTTGGTCGTCTGAACGCCTTTCTGCTGGTCGTGTCTGCGGCTGCCCATTATCACGGGAATCTAGCTTCCGTTCAACTTGGGTCATCGGAGTGTTGTCTGCTAAGACCTCAAAGCTGTTGCTAGTTGGGATATTCGGCACGACGCGAGTGTTTGTAGTTTCAGGTGTTCTTGGAGCACGTGCAGAATCGCCCGTCTGGGACGTTGTTGGGCCTGCGTTCTTCACACTTTGTTGTTCCAAAAGTGTTATCCTGTTTCGCAGGTTTTTGTTTTCTGCTTCTAGTGCATTGATACGTCTTTTTAGCACTTCAATGTCGGATAGCCTCGCCAAGTTCTCCGCCGGAGGGTCTTTTGTTTTAGATAGCTGGATTTCCATTCGTGAGATTCGTGCCGCCAAGGTGTCAAACTTGTCATTGTCAGTGGTGACTCTGCTCATTAGAATGGACTCCAGCTTGTCTACACTGATCTGAAGGGAGGAGAGCTGAGCATTGTTGTTGTTATCTTCTAAGTTTGGTGCACTGTAGACCGCTTTAGGAGTGGTTTCCTCACTTTGTAGGTCGTCGTGTGAGCACTGGTTGCAAACATACTCCCTTTCTTCATCAGTAATCAATGTATACAGTAGGCTTTGTCGGAGTCCTGTACACACATAGTGATACCACTGTTGGCACGAATTGCACTGAATTACACCTTCATCTTCGGGGCCGGGCTGCTGACATTTGTTGCATATAATATCCTTCTGTGGTCGGGCTTGTTGCCAGTAACTGTTCTTTGAGATGTTCATAGGTGAACATAACCCACAGATAGTACGCCGAACCTTGTACTAGTATTTTAGACGTATGGTACACATGGAGCGTAACCGATCCAATCTCGTCGTTAGTCTCGGGATCGTGGAAGGGGACGTTTAGTTGGCGGCCATTTTTGCCCTTGTCTTCAGTGGACATGTTGTAGTGAGATTCAATAGCTTCTGCCCAGTGTTTGTCTGATCCCGCAGGTATGTGAATAGTTACACTACCGCCGTTGTGTTGTACGAAGTACTCGTCACTCGGTGGGTGTTTCTTGTCATGTTTGGCCGGCTCCGATATTACGTTTGATTTGTCGTAGGCTGCCCGGCGGTCATCGTTTGACAGGACAAAGAAAGCTTTGCTCACCTCTGAGAAAGTTTGTCTCGCTGTGCTCAGTAGACGCTTGTCCTTCGTTGTTTTCAAAGTCTTCTCCTAGCTTGAGACTTTATCTTTGTAGGCCGCGATGATGTCCTCTTTCCTTGCGCCGGGTGTTGTTCACAGTAACAGGTACAGTTCGCCAGGTGTTTGCGCGTCGTTCGCCATCTTGTCGGCTTGGGTCTTTGTTCTCGGGATGTTCTCGTCTCCGGCTACAAATCTTCCTCTTTTTACGTCAGCAAACTCAATATAGCTGACAAAAGTTACATGAACTTGGTCTATACGGCGTTAGCAATAAACTACGCGTTATTAGGATGCGACAATTATCGTCAAAGTAGGGAATTAGTCGAAATCAGTCGAAATCAGTCGGAGCGATGCGACAGGGGCGTCCGTCCCGCCGCCATCTTG
>NW_017804549.1:0-9340 GCF_001625305.1 Branchiostoma belcheri
ATTCTTCCTCTTGTTACTTATCTTCCTCCTCCCCCCCCCCCCGGTTTGCCGTCTGGTCAATTCGTCCGTAGTCCTCGGTCGGAGTCTTTACGCCTGGGTGAAGAAAGCTAGATTTCGGCTATATTTTATACCTTGATCACAGGTGAGGGTCCCAGGTGTGTAATTGGGTCACGTGGACTGCTCCTAACCTGGTTACGCTTCTGACGAATGCGCACCCAGGTCAGGAGCGTCCCTTTGACTCAATTAGAATAGTACTTGAACCAGAAACCTGCCGCCGCGGCTGAGAAGGGGTTTGGGGTGACGGAGTGTCCTGACGTCGCTCTGAACAGATATCCGCCGGAAAGATCTAAACCCATTTGGATGGAGATTTCCCAGTACCTGAAGATACCAGCTACCGGGCACACTGTGGTATTGCTGCACTTTTTTTATGCCAAAAAGCTTAGCCTCCCCGCTCCTCAAGGTTTTCCCGAAAGTTTGCCTAAATATTACGTATTCCTTTTCTGGATTTTTCAGGACGTCCTTCGTTTGTATGAGGGAAAGATCGTTTGCGCGCCTACCCGTAAAAACAAGGTTTTCAGGTAGGCTTGATCCCTTAGCAACGTGTACATCTTAATAGCTGATATCGATATATCAGCTATAATAGCTAGGTGTTGATCGATATATCGTGTGATTAAGTCGAGCTTGTCGAAGAATAACGGTGTTGCTTGTTTGAGGGTTATTCTAATCTCCAAGCAGATCTTTTGTAAGACAGTAAGACAGTATCAAATTGGCCAGTCTGTATCCATTGCATTTGTCCCAGATTCAAGCTATAAACCGCTTGTAAAAATCTTAGCACAACAAATTTTTGATAGTTGTTAATAGGGACACAAGAAGGGGCAGCAACACCATTTTTGAAAAGAAGTGCTCCTCCCTGTTCGAGTGCCGGCAGATCTTGGGTGGGGAAATGGATACAGACTGGCCAATTTGATACTGTCTTACCCCCACCAAAAGATCTGCTTGGAGATTAGGTTATTCCTGCCTTTGCCTGTTCCTCCGTGACTGCTTTTTTGTAATCTGACACGATTTTATCACTTGCTGGGTTTCCCAGACCCAACCTTGGATCCCATGTGCCAACTCTTCCTGCTTCTACAAGGGCAGTCCCTTGTGGGTTGTTGGTCTAAACAGTCAGGGTTATGGATTTTTGTTTTTCCGCTGTTGTCTTTCCAAATAAGAAACGAACTACGTCTTGGGGGGGGGGGCGAGGAGAGGTTACGGGGAGTGGGGGCTGAGGCTAGAAATATTGCTAGCTCCTTTTCTAAACGTGTTTTTTGTTGTTCATATTTGGTGTTGGAGTGTTGGGCGTTTATATATCTTCTGCGTCTTTCAATCGTTTCCCAGTCAATCGGGGGGAAACCTTCCGTGTTCAAACGGGAACTGGGTTCCCTCGCATATCCGCATCTCTGACAGTAGTTGAAGTCTTCGTCATTTGACTGTCTGCACGTTGGGCATGCGACCGCAGGGGTCCAAAGTCTAGCTACCTGGGGCAGCGGCTGTAAATAGCATGAAAACAAAATAAGAGGGGGGTGTAGTGTTCTCTCCAACACTCAAGAATACTCAATAATGAATCTCACACCGGAGGAGTTTTCATGACTGTACTCTACTGTGCTCGTATATACAGTGACAGGTTTGTAGGAGGGCTAAGTCTAACATCTGTCCTCTATTACTGGTGCGTGGCCTTGGTCTGCCTTGGTATGCGTGGGTGGAGCAGTCCTAACACATTTACTTAGTTCACATCACTATATCCCTCCTTTCCTTAGACTTGCATTATACAACAACTAATAGAACTCATGCACTACCTTTATCTGTTAACTTCATGCATTATTCTACTTTATGGTCTCCTTACTCATGCAAGTCTACTCATGCAGTATATAGTCTATTCTCGTAGTATCTTTTCCACTCCGTTGTTTCTGTCGAAACTCAAATCATTGTCCGTTCAGTTCCGTTACTACAGGGTCAGTCTATCTGGAGGTTTCACATTTCTCCCCGAACGAGTCACGTAAGTGCCTGTTGTCGGTGCACTTATCTTCTCAGTCTCTGGCATTCTCTCTGGCTGTCCTGTGTCTTCTCCGGCGTTGTTGTTTCCCTCGGGATCGTTGTCTTCAGCACACGGTTCTGCGTATTTCTTAACGAACGATGCGTTTCGTTTGATGATCTTCCCTTCTGAATCCTGAACCGTAACTTCTCCTCCGTTCTTATGTATTACTCGACACGGACTCGTTTGATAGTTCGGTGAGAACTTGTCTTTCTTCTCCTGCCTCAGCAGAACACGATCTCCCGGTTCTAGGTTGTTCTCGACTGCTTTACGCTTTCTGTCTGCGTATTCTTTCGCCGTTAGTTTTCTCCCGTAATCCCGGTCTCGGATTTCCTCGTACATCAGCAGGACTCCTGATCCCCCCCTGTTTCCCAGGCGTATTGCCTTGTAGCCAATGTGTTTAGTAGAGGAGCCCAGAATCTATTGGGAACGTACTCTGGAATTATCAATGTGCATGAGTACTTGCATCCCCTTACAAAACTTATCACTGGGGCTATCAAGGATGGGGGCGGGAAAATGTAACCCCTTAACCCGTGGTATTCTTCCCCCGGCCCGAGGGGTTGGGCGAAAAAATTAACCCCCTTAGCGCCCGGGGTTGGGTGTCTAGAGAATAAGGTCTCAGTTTGGGCATTAGAGGGCAGAGCCATGACGTCAATACAGTGCGGGCCGAATTCCTGTTCGACGACGCGCCACGTTGATGGGGACAGTTTCACCTCTGCAGGAGAGAAGTCCCTGGAGGGTGCGTCAGCTGGATTAGCTTTCGAATTTACGTAGAGTAGCATTAACGCACAGTTATGTACCCTAGTGAGATTAAAGATGTTTTTCAAGATATCGAAGACCTGTTTAGATTTTCCCCCTTGTGCTTGCCAGGCCTGTACTACTGCTTTGTTGTCCACATATGCGTCTACCCGGGCATTCGTCAATTTTCCTTCGACTACTTGCAGGACCTTGTACAAGGCTAGTGCCTCTTTGGCTGTGATCCCTAACTTCATTTCCTGTGGGAGCCTACTTCTACCTCTTTAGGTGTGTGCGGGCTATCACCCCTCCCCATTTCGCTTGAGATGCGTCTGAGGCTATCGAAATGCTTAAGTGCTTTTCGTCCCTCCATTTCCAATCGTCGACGCATTCCCAATGCTGTATCTCTTTCCTTAAATCTCCGACTACTCGGATATTGTTTTCACCCTTTTTTGCCGCCTTTGCGAGGGCCAAATTGCACTCTCTGGTGAAAAGCATTGCCCCAGGTACTGCTACTAACAATGAAACAATCTTACCTACGAAACTTTGGAGTGTTTTTACAGTGATATGAGGTTGTGAGAGAATGAATTGGCGTACCTCCTTGAGGGTTTCTCTTTTCCTCACAGGAATGCCAAACGAGCAGGTAAGGGACAGGATAGCGAAACCCAGGAAAGTTAAGCATTGGGTGGGGATCAAGACTGACTTCCCTAGCCCAATAATATATCCTAGTCTAACTAGGATGGTGGTCATAATGTACACTGCGGCCTCGGCTCGCCGGAAATTTTCTTCCCTGGTTAGAGGTGGCGGGGTCGCTAACTGCAGTTGCCCTGCGTGTCTGTCATCTATGTATTGCGTCAAAGGGACCCCCAAAGAACGGATGTAGCCGGAGGCGGCTAAGCCAATGGTATTATAAACGAATGCCGATCCTTTCCAGCCAAAGGCCAACGTGTTGCATACAAACCACCATCCTGCCCACTGGAATCCCATAAGTGTGCGGGAGGAAGGGCGGGTGGTCACGTGATCGTAGCCTGATTTATCGTCGCATTTTGTTTGAAACGTGTCTTTTTCTACATACCGTGTGACATCTACTAGCCTATCTAATGTGAAGGGGGAATCTTTTGTGAAAAGGTTGAGGTATCTTTGGTCGCAACATAGCCTTGGTTTAGAAGGCTCTACTGTCAAAGGCATTTCTATGTGGGGCGGTTGTACCTCCTCGACCTTTCCCCACACAGAAATAGCCCCTGTTTTGATTCGCTCCATCAGTGTTTCTGAAATGTATTTTACAAAAGGTTTACAAGCCGGGGAATTATGGAAAACTTGATGTGGCGGGTAATCAGCCTCAATCGTTTTCCTTGAAAAGTGCCTTTATAAAAAGGGAACGATAAACTTCTCTACATCTACTCCATGAGCAATCCATTCTAAGATTAGTTCTCTATTATCATGGTTCAATAGTATTAATTCCCATTCTCGTACATTGTTTTTCAGGTTGCCGGCTACGAACAAATCGGGGTTTGGGAATTTTACAAGTGTAGCATTAGCTTGGACTGCCCCTGCCGATACCTCCTGGACGCTAGGGGGCGCTGCTGGAGTGGGGTGCCAAGGTTGACCATGCATGTCTACATAGTTCATCTTCCGTTGGGTGGCTTCACACGAAGCTTCAGTTGGGTCGAAATGTGTTGATTTCTCCCAATCCGGGAATAGTCAATCTTGTTTCCGCTTTATGCCACCTAGCTGAAAAAGGGTGAAGTACTAGTGTTTCACTTTTTAGCGAGCTACGTTTTTCAAATGCTGGAGTGTTACTATTGGGGCTAAACTGATTCGTACTTGGAGACTATAGCCTGAAAAAGGGGGATTATAACTAAAAAATTCTGAATAGACAAGGTAACTAGATGGTTACGGTTATGCGAACGATATCTATATCCATATATATGTATACGTATAATTTTAAGTTTCAAAAAACAGCGGGGCTATTCTAACGGAAAAAATTGATGAAGACGTCATCCGTATTCCTTCGTGAAATATTTTATTGTAAACATTGACAGTGACATACATAGATTATGTAGACAGATTTTATTGAAAAGAACCTCAACGTATATGCTGTTATTACACAGTTCAACTTTGGCAACACGCGTATATATTTGAACTCCGTGTAAATACTGCCATTATGTCTACAGACTTTTCTTTTAGAAAAGAGAATCAATGCATAGGCTGCCATTACATATTTAACTGCTTGACAACATTGTATATTTTCAGACTCGGGTAATACTGAGGTTTTTCAAAAAGAACCTAATTGTGTATGCTGCTGATATATCAAATATTCTTGGCGCCACTGTATATTACTGTCACAACCCCCACGGTTCTTACATGTAGCCCAGGTATATATCATGTTATCACGAAGTTACGTACATAATATCAGTACAGGCGCTGACACCCTTTCCTAAATTCCAGTCAGTAAGAAGAAACAAAATGCAGTTATATTTTTTAGGGTCAGAATGTTCCCAAAGAGGGCGAGAGAGGCAAGAAAAACTTTTTTTTTTCAAAATACGAACTTGACACATTACTATAATATATGAATTTTTTTTTCAATAACGGGAATCAAATTTTGTACCCGAAGCAAATGGTCCAAAACAAATCGTAGTCGTTAGCGGTCCAAGTCGATTTAAGCCAAATGTACGAATCATACTACGAGGATCCCCCCCCCCCCCCCTTTTTTGCTCTTCCCCTTGTGTTCCAGGGGCCTCGTGTTCGGACGTTTTTCTTTAGCGGGCATTTGGATTGATAATGATTCTCCCCACCACATTTGACGGATTAGGAAAGTGGAGGGGAGGACCCGCGCCCATAAGCGGGGTGGGGTGAGGGGGTAGACGTGATTGGCCACCGCCGCGAACTTCTTGGCTACCGCTTCGTCCTCTTTTGGGCCAAGAGCCCTCAGCACCATTTTTCCCAGTGAGGGGTGTTGCATGTAGCCCTTTGCCTCGTTGAGTGTCGCTGAGAAAGTTGGATGATCTTTGTGTTGACATGCTTTAGCCTTCTCCTCCAGGGATGTTAGTGCCGCTATCAGCTTTGCCGCCGAGAACAGAGGTGCGGGGGCCTTGGCTTCCTCCAGTGCCACCGCCTTGGCCTCTTCGACTCTTTGTTCATGCTTTGCCGCTGCTAGTTTGTCTACATGTGCCTGCAACTGTTTGATAGTCTGTAGCATAAACACACACAGGACCAAGAAAAGGAAAAAAGGAAGAGATAAGTTTCACTTGGTTCTGGTCCTCTCAAATCAGCCTTCTCACATTTTTTGTCTTTGAGTTATAATTCTGAGACATAGATACTCCCAAGGCTGGCCCTGGGATAAGGATTATTTAACTAAACGATAATCGCAAGCTAGTACGAGTGTGTCATTCCCTCGTCCATAACCAAAATTAATGAGTCCGAAAGAAACTAGGTAATCTGTATCGTTCAGATCTGAACGTTGCCTAGGTTAAAGCCTTTTTTTAACCTTTTAAACCCAGGGTCAGCCCTAGGACGAACAACCGAACCCCCTGGTTAGAGGGCCTGCCGAAGCAGAGGCGCAGGATGTCCCCGGCGCCCGTCGTCGAGCTTTCCCATGTATATAAGTATAAAGAACAAAAAATGAGTTAACCTGAAGAATGGAAACGAATTTCGAGTAGACTTAAATTATTCTCATTTGAAAAAAGTCTTCACGAAAGCAAATATTTCTAGGTAACGCATATCCCTTCATATGCAAATTCTGACCGAAATTCATATGTAAATATCTGGTGGAATAGCTCTCTATCACGTACTCACAGTACAAATTGGCTTAGGATACACCGCACTTACAATTAGATGAGCACCTGACGTTTACCCCCGTTACCACCATACTTGCAGATGCAGCGGGAAGGGCTTTAGGAGGTGTACTAGGCAAAGTTAAGGTCTTAAAGGACCTAGGATTCCAAACTTATTCTGCACTTTATGATGCATGTGTCTGCCCTATATTAGATTATGCTGCAGGAGTGTGGGGTTTTAAAAAGTATGACAAAAGTATTGTTATTCAAAATAGGGCCATCCGGTGCTTCCTTGGTGTACACCGTTTTGCACCCACCTCTGCTATAAAGGGTGACATGGGCTGGATGCCGTGTGAGGTTAGGTGGAAGGGAGCGATGGTGTTACTCTGGAACAGACTAATGAATATGCATGAAGACAGGATCACTAAGAAGGTTTTCAGATGGGACCTACGTAACAAAGGCCCCTGGAGTACAGATTTATATGAAATATTTTGTGATTCTGAACATGAACATGTCTTCTCAAATAGGCTCAGAGGTAATACTAGACTCATCAAGGATGTGCTGTTCTCTCAATATGAAGAAAACTGGGCCTCTGAATTATGGTCTAAACCAAAACTGAGAACTTACGTGCTAATCAAAGACACATTCTCTCCAGAAAAATATGTTACTTTACCCCTTACAAGATCACAAAGATCTCTTTGTGCCCAGTTTAGATCTGGAATATTACCTTTGTGTATTGAAACGGGAAGATATCGGGGCATTCCAGAAAAGGACAGACTATGTCTGCTGTGTGATTTACAAGAAGTAGAAAATGAGGCCCACTTTATGTTTTACTGTCCGTTTTTATGACAACTTACGTCAGGCACTCTTTGATAAGATGTACAAGAGGAGACCTGATCTTATCTGGGATAGGGATGAACCAAAACTGAAGTGGTTATTTACAGAGGGAGTGTTTGAAACGGCGACATACTTACAGCAGGCCTGGAAAAAACGTAAACTTCACATTTATTCATAACAGGCTGATCTTATTTTGTTTTACTGTCATTTTCAGTTTGGTTCTCCTCTTTCCTTGCTACGTTTACCTGTTCACTTTTCTGTTAATTTGGTTCTGTGTATGTAACAGTCATGTGACAGTTACCTCTTGTTACTTTTATCCATTATCAATTTTGGTTGACCTAAATTATTATTATTTATCATCTATGTTACATTTGATTTGATTTCTGTATATGACCAGTGCTACTTAATTTCCTGTATTTATTATATATTATGTTAAGTTATAATTTATGTTACATCTGATTCTCTGTACCTTTTGATTTGTTTTGATTTTGTATTTTGTCGGTGCCTTATAATCCCATATGGGCTGGACGGCATATTGATCGCAATGGCACTATAATAAACAGTCATTCATTCATTCATTCATTCATTCATTCATTCATTCATTCAAAGTTGAACTAAGTCTTCCGTATACATTTTCTGTTTCAATGGATGTTGTTTACAAAGGAAAACACGCTACTTGTGGGCGTATACCTTCCGCATGTCAACATATTACTTGGTATTGGACCACGCGTTCACGAAATTAAACGATTTTGATGCATGAAGAGGAATATGATGCACAAATAAAAACAAAAATATTATCAGAATAGGGTCCGCCCGCTTAGTTAACGAATGAATTTAATTCTATACTTTATTCATTAGTGTTGGTTAAATTATTTTTCTGGTGTCTGTCTGGTTTGAACTGATCTCTTTTTGTGTGTGTATGTGTATGTGTATGTGTATGTATATGTGTATGTGTATGTGTATGTGTGTGTGTTTGCGTGCGTGCGTTTGTGTGAGCGCGTAAGTGCTTGTGTGTCTATTTTTGGCGACGCCTCAGGGGCGGAGCCGTTAGTATAGTACTGCGATCGAGTTGAAAATATTCTAAAAATTCCGTCAATGCATTCCCTAGGGAATTACTTGTTTGAATGACTCTGTGTTTGTACACAGCAAGTAGGGATATCTAAAGTGATGGTTGATCTTTTGCAGAAGTCTTTTGTGTAAAGTTTAATGGCTTAGTTGTCAGTCGATAACTGGATACTTTATAAGTAGGAAAGGCCTATGTTACCATGCATGCATAAGGCACCTTTTCCGGCCAACTGTGGCTTTTTGCACACAGAATATTAATGATTGTCTTTATTGATATTTCAAATATATTCTCTTCTATCAAGAGAGAAAAAATAGAATAAAATAAAACAGAATAATTTTGTTGCTCATAAGAAAGAACAAGGAGCAGCATATTCAAGACTTAAAAGAATAATGTTTCAAGTAAGTTTTTAGTTTCAACCATATGATGCTGGGCTTTTATTTATAACTTAACTGTGTGCTAATGATGATGTTTTGTGTGTTTTCCACCATGCGTGTTTGTGTCAGTCTTGCTTTTTTTATTCTATATTTTTTCTTTGCTTTCACGATGCTGCTGCATTCAATGCTTGTTTTTCAATCTTCTTGCGTGCAAAACATGAATGCACACCCCGATCCTTCCTTGACTGGGCTTCGTGCTTGCCAGTGAATCCCTGCTGTAGTCTGCATCTCAGGGTGAGACATGGCGAAATTTACCTGTGGACACAAAAAGAGAAAAGCAAATGAGGTCCATATTTGAATAAGTTATGTGATTTAATGATGTTTACCTTCACCTAACTTTCAAATGCCCTAGGTATGAAATTCCAGGCAGTTACCATTGCTGAATTACAACATTGCTGAATTTCTCATTAATTATGCAAATTAA
>NW_017804550.1:0-4834 GCF_001625305.1 Branchiostoma belcheri
CAAGCAGCACTTTAATTATGGAAAAACACTTTAATTATGGACTCCTCGCTAATAACTCTAAATTGCTTTACCCAATTAGGTTTATATTTTTTCTGAGTACATAGTAGAAGGTGACAAATATGTGGAATGTGTTAATTAGTCCCTAGGGTATAGTCCAATTATACATAATTATACATGATTATACTATATTTATCTATAATCATGTATGATTATACATATTAGTTTTTCCATTATACATAATTATGTATATCCCTTTTGATCATTATACATAATTATGTATATCCCTCTTGATCATTATACATAACTATGTCTATCCCTTTTGATCATTATACATAATTATGTATATCCTTTTAACCATTATACATAATTATGCATATCCCTTTTAACCATTATATATAACTATGCATATCCATTTTGGTTATTATATACAATTATGCATATAAATTTTTACCATTATACCATATATATGACTTTTGGCTATTATTCATAACGATATATAACCCTCATGACCACTATGTATAACTATAGCCATTTCATTGTTATGAACAATAGTAATAAAATAGGTGTAACAAGTCGTTTGGTGTAATGTAGCCAGCTGCCGCCGCGCCGCATGCCTGCGAAGCTGGTGTGTTACGCCGAGAGGCAACTATACCATCTAAACAAGTACAGATACAGAATTAGATAAGGTTATATTTTGGTGTCATGTGGTCTTTAATACTGACTATAGCAAGTAAGTGCTACACTACTTCAATTTATTGATACCAATGTTAACTGAAGTTTTTGCTAATGCTATCCATGTCAACCTTTTCCTTTACATAGAACAAATTCTTAGCCCCTCTTGCCAAAGTTTTGCTAATGCTATCCATGTCAACCTTTTCCTTTACATAGAACGAATTCTTACCCCCTCTTGCCAAAGTTTTTGGTAATGCTATCCATAATTGCCTATCGAAAGCAGTTTAAATGCTGATTTGTGCACCTACATCGTAACAATGGCATGGCGACAAAAAATTGAAATTTTTTCTTCTGTCCCAAAATTTCCCGAAAGTGTACATTGAATTGTCCCAGACAAAATTTTGGTGGCCTCTGGCCATAGGGACACCTTTGATTTCAGCACTGTCTGTTAGCCTGTGCCACGCCCAACAGCACCTTTCTGTTGAGGGTTTTCAACATAATTATGCCAAAGGCATGTACATACATACCAGTATGTGTAGCAGCGAACTGGGAAGATGCCTTTTTCTTCTTAGAAATGGGAAAGTTTTGTCTCCTGGAATGTGGTGAAGTTTATCAAAAAAGTTTTGGGTGTAGAGACATTTGAGTGTGCGGGTCCTGTCAGATTGATCTGTCTGGCCCAGGTGTCAAAAGGTCATGTTGGTCAGTTTAATGTCATTTTAGGGATCTCGACAATAAAAGCATGGAACGGGCCAGGAACAACAGTCTACTATCATGAAAAAGTATGTACAAGACTGTCATACATGTACATGCATGATAGTGAAATGCATGAAAATACATGATGTGAATTTTGAGCTTTGGGAATCATCATTTCAACTGAACATGGTACAAAAATCTTATTATGTCGTGATCGATGATCTATTCTTATGATGTTAGCAAACTTTAATTTTTGCAAAGTTCTTTCTGTTAGAGTACAATAGATTGCTCTAATAGTTTAGGTTTGACTTCAACAAGCAATCTAATAATCTGTGAAGTTAACAGAATACTTTTCCGGTTCAACCCCAAGCCAAACTACTTCAGCTCCCAATCCTGGGTGCCATCCTCCGCAGTTTCTGCAGGCTCCCTACTAGAAGCCAGCGTCACTATAGAGCTAGAGAGTTATCTATGGAGGATGACACTAAGGGTACTACATGTACATGTGCAATGCAAATGAATGTATAATAAATGCCCCACATTCTCAGAATGTTTCAGTCATTTTTACAGTCACGCCTTCCGCCATGGTTTACAAAAGAGAAGTCAAACCCTTCAGACATTTCATTATGTACATTTCATTTCATTATGTACATTTCATTATGTACATTTTGAAGTTATGTTATACCCTGTTTCAGTGTTCTTTTATATTTGTAACTTGCAATTAGCCTTCGGGCATGGATTTGCAATTAACTAAACTTTTCATTATTAAATTAAGTTTCAGAGACTATAAAAAAGAAACCTTTGGTACCTTCGCATTTTTCAATCCCTCCCTGTCTGCTGTATAGGAGAGGTAAAGGCGGCTGAAAAGAGTAAAAACAGGCCAGAGTAACATGCAGGGGATGTTGGTCCGCCAGAGAGTACAGCAGACTTTGCTGCACCAGCCAATGCCAGCAGCTACAGTGTCCAGCAAAAGTTGATAGAGATAATTGACGGTAGCCTGCTAATCTGGTAGGAGGGGAACCAATTTGTCACCCCCTCCCCATGCTTGCAGGATGGCTTCCCACATTACCATAGGACAAAACAAACACAGCTCTGAAGGCCAGCCATCCCCGGGTTAGACCCAGGGGTGGGCTAGGGATGGATGCCAGATCTACTCTCCAAGCAGAGGTTTGGGTTTGGGGTTATTTTTGGCGTGTTTTAGGCTTTTTTTATCAGGGTTTCTCTTTTGCACTGGATTTTTTTCACCCAACCCTTTTGGGTTTGGTGGGAAAAAAAATTCAGTGCAAAAGAGAAACCCCGATTAAAAAGCCTAAAAACACGCGAAAATAACCCCAACCCAAACCTCTGCTTGGAGAGTACTGTGTTAATCCCATGCCTGAACTAGCATGATAACCAGGCTATCTTGAAACTAGACTACTAGCAGGGTTGAAGACAACTATTAAAAAGATACTGTCATAATTATGTACAAGTAGAGTACTACTGTAGAGTATACTAGTCTACCCTCACTGAGTCAGGGCAAGCATTATGTATGCAATCCTCTTCAGCCCATTGAGATAGTGGACCATGTTGTTATGCCGCATATGTCAGAAATATTGTCTACACATTTGTGTCCTGTACATGTACCTCAGAGTAAACTACGTAAACTAGCAGTATGTTCTTATGGCCGTGTTTTCTTTAGATCTTTGCAAATTATCAAGCCTCCACCAGGCCTTCAGAATTAGGCAAAAAAAAAAGAGAAAAATTGGCCAGGGGAGTCTGGCAAGTGGGAAGGTTGTTTTTTCCCTCCGAACTGCGCGGCCTGTGAGCAAGAAGCTCCTTACTATGAGTCAAACACCAAGGCAGCCAAACTCCCATGGCAAATATTCTCCTATATTTGGCCAGTGTAGTCTGGTATACTAGTATACACCTCTTCACCAAGCAACCCCCTCCTGCGTGTCCTGGTGTAACCGAGGTGGAATTCACCAGGTTCTTTTAGGTGGATGCTGCACGGGGAACTAACTACAGGGCTAGCAAGAACACACGCAGGACACAGTCATTGCCGTCACACACGCACGGGAGTCGATGGGCTGGGACAGTCTTCTCTGTAACCTTCTCTCGAGCTGTCTCTGTCTCAGACTGTCTCCTAGACTGTTCTTCCCAACCCACAGAACTCCCAGCTTTTATTGTCAAACCACAGACTGGACACAGATTGAACAACAGACAGTCGTCTGGCAAGGGGAACAACACAACATTTGACACCTATATGACATGTCCTTGATGTTCCTATCATCAAAGCCTCGAATTAGCATAACCAGATTATCACACTGGCCACAAAAACTTCAAAGCCGATGGCCTCTTACAATATACATAAAAAGTGTCATTTTCAACCCCTTACACTGGGATGAAGTGTTCCCTGCTGAGATTCCCTGCTGCATACACCACAGAGCAGGCCACAGAGGCAATTTTGGGGAAGTAGGCTGATAGGATGATACCCCGGCTATAAATGGAGCACAACTAGCTATTTCAGCAACTATCTCAACATCCCTTTTCTGAAGACAAAGTTGTTATTCACACCAAGGAGGTTTTTGGACCTCCTTGTTCACACTTTCAGTTTCAAAAAAAATTGTGCAGCTTTCAGATGGTACAGTGCCATTGGACTTTCTATGATTCTATGATTTCTTGGTTGATAATCCTAACAGCTCAGCGTGATAACAGTGATTGTTTTCTAAAACAGTTTACTGTCCTCTTTACAAACACAGGTCAGGCCTAGGGACAAGCTGATTAAACTTGAGCCAGATCTGAGGACAATACCAACTTCACGGAGGGGGTAGGCTAGGAATAGTACATTGTGGTCACTGCGAAGACATTAAAAAACCCTCCAGATTTTCCAAAATGACTTTCCTGATGACTAAAAAGTATAAATAGTCCATTGGCAAATGTAAAAGATTTAGTTTTAACTTTTTGTTATGGGTAGGTTTACTAGCAAAGATGCCCCACGCTCACTTCTGCTGTTCCATGCACAGATGGTACTGGAGGCTTCCCTGGGTGGGTGGCTTATCTTTGGTGGCTGAAGTGGCAGACTCTAGACCACATGTTGTGCAAATGAATGTGGTGGTGTTTCACACAGCTTGACCAGAGCAAGGAGTTTCAACTCCAAGCAGATTTAGAGTTTGGCTCAGTGTTGTTATACAGCATTTGTACAACTAAAAACTGCAACATTACATCAATAAATACACTAAAGGTTGCCTTTTTAGTTTATTGATCAATGACATATTTATACTCAACTAGAGATCGAAGAACTCATGCCTTCGATCGTGTGAAGTGAAGTTTTGGTGGGTGTTGTATTTTCATATGTTTCTATTTTATTGTGTAGATGTTTTATTTGTTAACATCCAATACCCAAACTTCTAAACTGAAACCAGGAGAGAGGAAGGGTTACTGTGCTGGCAGGGATGGATCTGGCATGAGCCACCCCACTGGTTTATAGTCACCA
>NW_017804550.1:4854-9307 GCF_001625305.1 Branchiostoma belcheri
TTAATCCCATGACCTGAAACTAGCATGATAACCAGGCTATCTTGAAACTAGACTACTAGCAGGGTTGAAGACAACTATTAAAAAGATACTGTCATAATTATGTACAAGTAGAGTACTACTGTAGAGTATACTAGTCTACCCTCACTGAGTCAGGGCAAGCATTATGTATGCAATCCTCTTCAGCCCATTGAGGTAGTGGACCATGTTGTTATGCCGCATATGTCAGAAATATTGTCTACACATTTGTGTCCTGTACATGTACCTCAGAGTAAACTACGTAAACTAGCAGTATGTTCTTATGGCCGTGTTTTCTTTAGATCTTTGCAAATTATCAAGCCTCCACCAGGCCTTCAGAATTAGGCAAAGAAAAAAAAGAGAAAAATTGGCCAGGGGAGTCTGGCAAGTGGGAAGGTTGTTTTTTCCCTCCGAACTGCGCGGCCTGTGAGCAAGAAGAGTCAAACACCAAGGCAGCCAAACTCCCATGGCAAATATTCTCCTATATTTGGCCAGTGTAGTCTGGTATACTAGTATACACCTCTTCACCAAGCAACCCCCTCCTGCGTATCCTGGGATGAAGTGTTCCCTGCTGAGATACCCTGCTGCATACACCACAGAGCAGGCCACAGAGGCAATTTTGGGGGAATAGGCTGATAGGATGATACCCCGGCTATAAATGGAGCACAACTAGCTATTTCAGCAACAATCTCAACATCCCTTTTCTGAAGACAAAGTTGTTATTCACACCAAGGAGGTTTTTGGACCTCCTTGTTCACACTTTCAGTTTCAAAAAAAATTGTGCAGCTTTCAGATGGTACAGTGCCATTGGACTTTCTATGATTCTATGATTTCTTGGTTGATAATCCTAACAGCCCAGCGTGATAACAGTGATTGTTTTCTAAAACAGTTTACTGCCCTCTTTACAAACACAGGTCAGGCCTAGGGACAAGCTGATTAAAGGTGCCCTAAGCGATATCAGGGCATTAAAATAGGAAATATGTGGAACAAGACAATCTGTATGGTATTGACACATACCACCAAGTATCAGCACATTTGCATCATTATTGCATACGTTTGGCGTTTGAAACAGCACAGAAACTAGCCCAGAGACAAGTTGCTCGATTTATCGGGGCCTCCATTTAATCGGCCCCAAAATCCACCAAGTAACCGTTTCCCGTCGGCAATTTTCGGGAACTCCCGCGAAAAATGGAACGCGCTGCCTTGGTTCCATGGATCGAACGCAGGAGTTCGAAACCGATTGACTTCAAATTTGACGATTTTTGAATGGTCAGAACCTTCTTTTTGTATATACTTGAATGTTATCATATCACTTATTATATTGCATGTGGTAGCCACATTCATACAGTTTCTCATACCAAGAAACGGATTTTATGACATTACGCGAAATGTATCAAAATGTAGCGGAAACTCAGGATGGTGTGTGCCATTGGCTTACAACTGGGCTAAAATTTGACTACCGCGATGTGCGCATCGTCACAGTTCTTTGGGGGGCAAACCCGTTTGTCCTAAAATTTACCGGGGGTCTTTGGTACCAATGTAAAGGCGAAGAAGTGGGCTATCACACTGTGGTATTAGCTAATGGGATCCAGTCGAACAGCAAAAAAAGACAAGCACAAATAAACTGACCAAAAATTGCTAATGTTTGGAAGGCCGTAGCGCTCGCTGTAATTTTGCAATGCACGAAATATCTACATGGTTGTACACGGCAAATCCTGCAGATATGTAAAAGTTTAAACATTATGTAGGTCTGAGGTATTTTTGTTGCAATATAGGCAGTGATTTACACCCTTGCAACGGGGTCAAATCGTGACCCGGCAAATGCCGTATCTTAGAGAATAACGCGTTGCGGTTCGACTGATTCAGCATGTTCTATTGACCCCTGGAAAGGTCGCGGTAAACCACGTGACTCGTCCTCGGCTCTGCTCGGAAGACGTCGGAAGTGTTCGCGAGCGCTCGGAAATTTCAAAAATGGCCGACACCACTGCCGGCGCCGGGAGGCACGTAGTTTTTCACGGCGTTCGTACGGCAAAGCGGCATCGAATTTTTGCTCCATGACTATCGGTATGGGATAGGATAGGGTTGATTCAACATACTACGTGAAAATGTGACAAAAAGACAGACTTTTGAAATTGAATGCTCCCAGCCTACTATCGGCCAGATATCGCTTAGGGCACCTTTAAGTTGAGCCAGATCTGAGGACAATACCAACTTCACGGAGGGGGTAGGCTAGGAATAGTACATTGTGGTCACTGCGAAGACATTAAAAAACCTTCCAGATTTTCCAAAATGACTTTCCTGATGACTAAAAAGTATAAATAGTCCATTGGCAAATGTAAAAGATTTATTTTTAACTTTTTGTATGGGTAGTTTACAGCAAAGATGCCCGAGCTCACTTCTGCTGTTCCATGCACAGATGGTACTGGTGGCTTCCCTGGGTGGGTGGCTTATCTTTGGTGGCTGAAGTGGCAGACTCTAGACCACATGTTGTGCAAATGAATGTGGTGGTGTTTCACACAGCTTGACCAGAGCAAGGAGTTTCAACTCCAAGCAGATTTAGAGTTTGGCTCAGTGTTGTTATACAGCATTTGTACAACTAAAAACTGCAACATTACATCAATAAATACACTAAAGGTTGCCTTTTTAGTTTATTGATCAATGACATATTTATACTCAACTAGAGATCGAAGAACTCATGCCTTCGATCGTGTGAAGTGTCAAGTTTTGGTGGGTGTTGTATTTTCATATGTTTCTATTTTATTGTGTAGATGTTTTTATTTGTTTACATCCAATACCCAAACTTCTAAACTGAAACCAGGAGAGAGGAAGGGTTACTGTGCTGGCAGGGATGGATCTGGCATGAGCCACCCCACTGGTTTATAAACCATGGAGAGGAGAGCTGCCCCATGAGAAGCAATTTGCCTGTTTGAGAAGTGACCAGTAGCCTTGGTGCCATGTTTTGTAACAGAGGTCCTTGCACTTTTTTCTCCGTCCATGTTTTTTTGTACCAAAACGGATGGCTCCTAGGCTAGGGGATGTCAACTTTAATTCTTTGGTTGATTTTTTATATTTACAGTGTCTGTAATTTCCCTTATTTTTCTTGTCTGCAAAATTTATGTAAATGTTCATTTTTAAAAAAACTTTGAGGTGAAAAAAAAAAAACTAAATACAAGCATGACCATGGCTGTCAGCCTGGTTATCTCACCTCTGCCATCTGCAGTGGATTCTTCTATATACCACAACAGATTTCATGTTGCAGGTCACTTCATGATACATTTTAAACTGGTACGAAGGCACAAAAAGACGTACAAATGTTGCATAAACACACTGAGCTGAAGTTTAGGCTAACCGTTAGGTTTAGGTTAGCTTCGACACTTGAGGGAGAAGTTGTTCCATAACAAATCTCGCCCCCTCCCCCATTCAAGACTTCCTGCCGCCGCCTCTGTAAACCCTACATCTACTTGGAGATGATTATGTACCCTCCTTCAGGCCTGCCTCACTCCAATCAAGCTAGTGAGAGAGAATCAGGAGCAAATTGCACAACATGTGGCTTGTACAGCCAGGCAGGGGGGCTAAACCAAACCCTTTGAAGATGAGCCCAGCTACCATCCGTGGCATCCTTATTGTAAACTAAACTAAACAAGGTTCGAAATGAAGCTTTTCATTTTTACCTATGGACTGTTAGACTAAATTCTAATCACAGAGAAGAGTTCTAATGGAAAATCTAGTAGGCTTCTGAAGGTGTTTCTGAAGTGACCACAATATACTATTCCTAACCTTCCCCTTTCATGAAATTGGTATAGTCCGAGATCTGATCACTGATCAGATTTAATCTGCCAGCTCTGGCTTTCACTGAAGTTTGAGCTGGCCTTCGGCTGCAGGGAGGACAGTGAACTGGTTAAGTCGTATCTTCCAATAAATCATAGAAAGTTTAGTGGCACTCACAGAAGCGCTATATATAAGAAAGATGCACAGAATTCTTGAAAGTGTGGGGAATATAGCTGTTTTGTCTTGAACTTGGAACGAGATTGGTTAAATGATTAAGTGCGTTTCAGTAATAGCAAATCTAAAATGTAGGCTAGAACAAGGAGCTTCCATAGAACGTCCTTGGCTAGCATAAGCCTGTGTCGTGCCATCCTCTGGGCTTCCCATTCCTCCTCACTAGATGTAACTGCCTCTCAGGATAATTGTTTAGGGGAGAACTCCCACTGAGATGTGCGCGGGTGACTGCATTTGTCCCAGATTCAAGCTATAAACCGCTTGTAAAAATCTTAGCAGGACAAATTTTTGTTAGCTGTTAATAGGGACACAATGAGGGGCAGCAACACCATTTTTGAAAAGAAGTGCTCCTCCCTGTGCCAGTGCCTGCAGATGTTGGGTGGCGTGTTTGATACTGTCTGGCCAATTTGATCTTTTGCAGCCACCGAAACATCTGCTT
>NW_017804551.1:0-6269 GCF_001625305.1 Branchiostoma belcheri
CACCACACAGACAGTAAAGGCAGGCGCTGGCGATCAGTAAGAAAACATACTTGATCAAGGTATAACTGAAAATACAGGGACTAAAAGTATCAAGACTTTCTCAGCGTACAGCGATGCCCCTTTTTTCCGCACCCTTTATCTGTAGAGAGGGGGTGAAACAAGAGAAAAACGCAGACTTCTAGTCAGAACTAGCCAAAAGACAAGGTACGTGGCAAGGCGGCCTTGCGGTATATAAAGGATTGTATGCTTACGATAGCTTCAGTTCGGACATAGACGTCCTGGATTGGACGTAAGGTAGGAGGTCCAATGTTTGAGGACAGCCACACCCGGAATGCACCGTCAAAGATAAGTTATCGAGACGGAAAGGGGCCCAAATCAAAACCTAGTCTTACGCAGATTGCATACTAGTAATTTACTATGCAAAAACAGTGTTTTACGCCTAAATATAAGCCCAGACTGCTTGGGGATAACTCCGATAAAGCTAAACGTACCGTCGGCCTTGTCAACCCACCAACCCACTCGCATACGCCTGCGCACGGCATTGCGCCGGCGCCGCCACCCCTCGGAGTCGTCGATCAGCGTGGCCACGACGACCATGGTCACGAGCAGCACACTCACAAACAGCCTCATGGTGTCACTAAGCTTCGTCTGGCGTACGGGAGAGAGGGAAATCAGTCAAGTCAATGACAAGTCAATGCCTTCATTTTGCTTCGAAAGGTCGAAGTGGCGGGGCAGCGGCCACGGACAAGTAAACATAAGAACTTTTTACATGTACTTATATCTAGTAAGCATCCATACTGTCATAAATAATAGGAACAATCTTTCCTGATCTTTTGCACTACAAAAAAATCTGTGAAATGGATAGAGTTAGAAGTCATCTGGAGTAAGACTTTTGTGAGCGTCTTGTTCAGAAAAACAGTTTTTTCCATGTCTGCTCTCGCATTAGCAGCAGGACTGCCTTAAGACAGAACGCTGTCAGAGTTTTGCGCTGAGGAAAGAATTAACTTCACATTTAACTCTCTGTCTGTCCCTGATCATAGCAATTTTGCAATCTCCCCCCTGGAAGACACTGTTCCAAAGTTCAACCGCTGTTGGTACAAAAATTCTCCTATGGTTGACAGTTATCGTGATAAAACTAAAAGCTTCACCATAGATAAGTTGGCAAAAACTGCGCCAGTACCTTTTGAATCCTCGGTCTGGTAGATCAGGGAGAGACTTGCGTCTTCAGAGATCGGTGAAGTGGTGGTATGAAGAGCGTGGTTGGGAACGGGTCTTTACACACTCTGACGCACACGTGCACTGCAATTTTGTGCAATTATCATTAAAATATAACCATTGATTGGTCAATTATCTGTTGTGACCAGTCCCTGACCAAGGCCGTGTCTATGGCCGTGTCTATACGGAATCACCCAAACCGCGACACGGCCTATACGGAATCACCCAAGGCGGTTTACATGTGGTTTACCCCGAAGCCGGTTTCAAGTGGCTCCATGTGAACGCCCCGAAATCACATTGAAAGCGCCTCGATCCCAAGCCACTTCTAGAGGTGGTTTCGAATCGGTTTCCCCGCATCGCGATTTGCGTCTGAACGCAATGTGATTTCAATGTAACTTCGCCTGGTCATGGATTACGGGGTGATATTTCTTTTTTTATATGCAATACCAACTTTTACGTGGCAGCAACTTAAAGAGCAGTAATGGTCAAATAATGTGTCCGTTCTAGGGCGAGCTTCACCGCCTCTGGCGGGACCACGTCGGCATTCGGCCGAGATACGCTGGGAGGGGGGCACCAGCAAGCAGGTCGTTGACCTCTGACATTAATAACACGCCACCTTGCGTGTTATCATCAAACAGCAATAAATGTAGCTCAAGCGTATTGTGTTCGGACACGGTTTCACAGGTGTGTGTGGCACGTGGACCAGATGTGAGGAATGTGAGTTACCCGAATCGCGGTTTGGGTGATTCCGTATAGACACGGCCCAATTTTCCAACCAATCACTGGCCGTGGATGATAGGGTTGGTGGATTTGGGGGTCTGCATACTTGCAGGTGTAGCAGGTTAGTAAGCGGTGACAACAAGATTACAGATATTTCTTCGTCTTTATGTCGTCGTGCCGACGAGAAATTAACAACATCAAACAAACATGGACATCATGGCCCGTCAGCCGGTTATTAATTATCGCTCCAAATTAAATCTCTGGCAAAGTTTGCAAACAAAATGGTCCAGTACTAGTACTACACTATCCAACCCTTAAAAAATTATGTGTGATGTACCAAGAAAGTTTATAAAAGAAGAAGAAGTCAAGGTACACAATCAACGACCACCTGTGAGATCGTTGTTTACCACTACTGATGAGGCAATTACAATTTGCACGCTACATATTATTGTCCAGACGCGCGGGCGGCGCCCTTTTGTTTCAGCCCACCTTAATTTTTTTCTGACGAAATGTGTCTCCCTGTGGACACCTAAAGTATACCTAGGAATAAAAGATCACTAATCGTAGTAATTGCTCCACTTATGACTCACATTAATTGCTGAGTCTGTCCAGTGTCTGTGTTTTGATACCAACGTTAACGACCTTGGGACACAGTGATTAGCGTGATTAAATAGAAAGACAATGTGCAGATCATGCAACTTCTCTGTGAGGCTCACAGAGAAGTTGCATGATCTGCACAATGTCTTTCTATTTAATCACGCTAACGGTTGTAATAACTACATTAGTTGCAGGTTCTGTCCATACTCCAGTGCCCATCTTTTGAAAACAGCTTTACAAGCAGTTGTTGACTGTACGGTATGTATTTCCATTTCATCTAACAGACAGATCGAAGCTAACGAAAAAGGAAAAGACCCCCCCCCGGAAAATAAATGTAATTCCAGACATGTTCATTATTAATTCCAGTTTTCCCGCACTAATATATTAAACCATACCTATTTTACTACTTAGATTTCATAGCTATCAAATGGTCAGGTCACCAGGTGTTCTATGACGATCAACAGTACATGTATTTTATAGCCTGCACAATGTTTCCTTCTCTTCAAACGTACCGAATAACAGGTGGGTAAAATTGCAACACCTGTAATTGCATGTCCTGTCCAGTGTCCTTCTCTTCTGAACAGTTCCTGGTCATCCCTTCTATCCCTTATGTCCTGCACAATTTGTTTCCTTTTCTTCAAACATACCGACGAACAGGTGGGTAAAATTGCAACACCTGTAATTGTATGTCCTGGCCTGTCCAGTGTCCTTCTCTTCTGAACAGTTTCTGCTCAAGCAGATAAAGAAATTGAGAAAACTACTTGGACCAAGCTAGGCTTAGACACCAATACTTTAGACCTGTTCGTTACCTGCGATGTTGTTTTTTTTTGTCAAATTTATTTTTGTTAACAGTAAGGCCACACCGACCTAATTTTATGGATGACATCCTCGCGCGCATTGATTTTCGCCTGTTCTCTAAAAAAAAAATCACGTCCACCGAGGCTCTGGCCTGCCTCTAGGCCCGAGTAGTCCATTGTAGTTAGTGACAATACGGAGCCGTGCACCCAGGCTACCGAAGCTCCACGACTCAGTACAGTGCCGATCCATCAAGCAGTCCTCAGATCGAAGGAAGGTGCACAGGAACATCAACCCAGCGGATGGTAAAGATAGGGGAGTGACTGTATAATTTATGTTATACATGAATGTGCACTGTGCCAGTTTGGATGGGCTATATGATAATAACGTAAGTGACTCGCCTGATCCTCGGCGTATGTGTTGTGATTAAAGCGACGGTCACTGAACCCACCGTGCGTGCTTTTTGTCCGTACGTTTTTTTGGAGGCTATAGCCACGTGTGAGGCTATAGCCTAAAAAAAAAACGTACGGACAAAAAGCACGCACGGTGGGTTCAGTGACCGTCTGCTACGTCTGCTACGTTTTTTCTGAAAACGTAGGGAAGGATTGGCGTCGACGCACGTCACTCACACGTCACTCACACGGTTGCGCAAGGTGTAAGAGTGTGGTCTGCACGTTACTTCTGGCCGTGAGCGGTTGCGTGCATTGTACGTTGCGCAAGTGGTAAGTGAGTTGTACGTGCTTACAACGTGCGATCTCTGTGCGATTGCAACTTTACCGTAAGGAGGCCGTACTCACACGTGCTTCTTCCGTACGGCACGTACGGGGCACGCACGTCGCTCGTACTCGCACGCACGGGTGGTGAATCCGCAGACCGCACGTAGAAAAAGTTGTACATGCACTTAACGTTCTACGGCGTGTCTGTGTGCTCCCAAATCCGTAGGATTCCGTACGGAGGTGGTACTCACCACGCACGGATGCCCTACGTTTGCCCACGTTTTTGCACGTAGACAGCACGCAGAAGCACGTACGGCGGGTTGTGACCGTCGCTTAAGCCTTTTCAGTTACCATAACACTGAATAAAACCACCGAGTGGGCGCATGTGTAAATCTCAAAATTAAATTTCCTACCGAAAGCTACGGCCAGCCAGTATGGCACAAAATGTACATGTAGTACATAGGTCCAAATGAGTGAGTATTGACCCAAGGTACGTGTTTGAAACCTCCGTGTGAGGCAATATATCTCCCCTGCTTGTCTGTGAGAAGAAGAAGACGTAGTGGGCCTTTAATTAAACACGCCTCCTGGCGACTTCCCTCTCTCTCTACAACAGCACGTCATCTCAGAGTGGGAAGGACCTAGGCCCTATTTACACCTCATTGGGGAAATGTAAGGCTGTGTGTCAAGAAATACCCCACCTCGTGATTGGTGCGTGCCAAGAATACGGGTCAGCCATAAAGGACATAAAGAAATTCATTATGCCCTAACATCTGCTTGTACTAGATTATCGGAAAAGTAGGTCGCAATGTTTGTCATCTAGTCATTCGTACCAACTAAACAGTGGCTCTCAGCGAAATCTTCGTAAATAAGTTCATTTTCACACTGAGAAAACTGGCTTGTCGAAAGAGGTAACAAAAACAACATTGTAATGTCAATGATTTAACCTTGTAGCGCCAGATTGTCAACATTTTCTCGATGATCAACAACTGTGAACTTTGAACTCTCTTGGCGCTCAGGCAGTCTGCTTGGCGCTGAGTTGTCTGCAACAACCCCGCCCCCTTACGCAGTGAAGTAGTACTAGTGAAGTACCAATTTCATAAGAACCTAGGACGTTTTAGATCCAAAATCATGGCGGTTGCAGCCAGACGAGTTCTTCTGCAGACACTTCGGGGCCGTTGCGGTCCCCTTGAAGGATCCAGACCGTTGTGCACGAGCGGTGTCTGGCAGCAGAAGTTCAACGTTCCTCCCAGCGGGAACGACTTGCCCAGACCCGGCGGTATCGCCTCCATGATGCGTCTACCCGTCCAGAAGGATACACAAGGTGCGTACAGAACTTCCTGACGCTTTATCTTAGGTTTTACTATTGAATGAAGACCTTTATGTACACACATACCCACTGGGTTAAGTACAGGTCACAAAAAAGGATGGAATATAGATAACGTTACATACATACATCGTCAAGTAGCGCAAGCTACAATCACGTAAATTCGGTTTCTTCTCGTTTCTTAGTAATGGCAAAAATGAAAGAACAGATATGTTTCAATACAGAAGGTTTGTTTAAGCTCATTAGAAATATAAATTTACCTGTACAGCTTAGATGTATAAAGAAGGGGAACATAGATTGTATCAGATTATAAAGATCTACTCTCTCTTTGTGGTATAGTTTACATTCTGTTACAAAATGTTTCTCATCTTCGATTCTTCCTAGATCACAGTACCGACCTATTCATTGTTCTAGGGGAGTGCGGTTATGTCTACCGGTTTCGATGTGTAATTTGTGGCAACTAATTCGAAGTTTTGTGACGGCAGTTCTGTGCCGTAAATTACCAATATTCAGGTACTGTTCTTCAGTATAGGTGGATTTGAACAGTCTGTAGGACCTCAGCTTGTTTTTGGCGGTTCCGCCTTTGTAATCATTGTAAATTTCTTTTGAAAAAGTTTGAAGGTAGATGTCTTTCAAACGCTGATTAATGGAATTAGTAATTAGAGAAGTATTTGTGTTGGGTAATAGGGGACAATGCCATATATAGCCAAAACCGCACTCCTCAGACTTCCGAACTCCTGATGCCCAACATTTGGCACCAGCTTTGTCTAGTTCTATTTGACAACAAAGAGCATCTGATAGAAAACTGTCTGCTGATACTTTCTGGCGAATTCTGATAAAGTGTTTGATAGCGTTTAGGGAGGCTTCCACCTGAATGGGAAACCTCCCTAGTTCCGCTCTTG
>NW_017804551.1:6617-9090 GCF_001625305.1 Branchiostoma belcheri
ACGAGTTTTCTATATTCCTTCTTTCTTTTAAAATATCTTCCTCTTATGTCTGAGTTTGACGGTTGCTTTACAAGTAAGTATGCCAAGTTCTTTACTTCTCGTTTTAGTTCGACGCAACTCTTGTCAAACCATTGTTACCTTCGCCAAGAAGGTTATGTTTTCAGTAGCTTTTGTCCGTCCGTCTGTCTGTTTGTCTGTGAACAGCATAACTCAGGAAGCTTAGTATGCATTGTCATGAAATTTGGTAGGTGGGTAGGTCTTGATGAGACCTAGAAATGATTAGATTTTGGGCCCCCCGGTCGGCTTCTGTTGGTACTGCAGCAGAACTTCCGGTTTTGATATCTCGCGATCTGTACATGCTCGGGTCACGAATTTTGGTTGGTAGATAGCTCTTGGGGTAGGGAAGAAGTGACATGAGTTTGGGCCCCCTAGCGGGTTGTTCTGAAACTGCAGGAGCATTTGTTGAAAATTTTTTGAAGGATGATAACTAAGGAACCGGTTGACGGATTGTCGTGATTTTTGGTATGTAGGTAGCTGAAGTGAAGCTTGACATAATCAAATGATAATTATGCAAATCAGGAGCTAATTTACATAATTAATGAGGAAATTCTAAAACTCTGCATTGTTCGATAATAGGACTATGAAACACTTGTGACATGTAATTGAGAATGAAAAAAATATGAGGATATAGATTATGTAAATGAAGACCTAATTTGCATAATTAATGGGATTTTTTTTGTAATTTCATAGTTGTAACTGCTGGGAATTTCATACTTGCCACATTTGGAAGTTAAGTGAAGGCGAACATCAATAAACATAATTTATTCAAATCATGACCTCATTTGCATAATTAGGTCTAATTACTAGTAACATTTTTCTTGCTTGTCCCAATACATGCTCACGCTGTGGTATAGATGCATGTGCTGATGATGACCAGGCTAATGTACCTGGCACAGATGTACTTTTACTTATCTAACAATTGTGCTGCCTTCCCCAGGTTTCCCCAGCTTATGACCCGTCCGGTAACACAGCGCTGACTGCAGCTAACCTGCTGTTTGAGATGCTGTGTGTCCTGCCTGGTGTCCAGTACAGACGGGGCTCATTGACGGATGCTTCGTTTTTGGACTACGTACTTGTTGTGTCAAAATCTTCTTGTTATGTCAAAAAAGGCGTATGTCAAAAAAATCTCTGGTGCTAATATTCTTGTTGGAGTAAATGGAACTGAAAATGTGTACAAAAAAGGATGAAAATACTTCTTTTCGTTTTCTTATCAGTGAATAGTTCCAATTGTTTTCTGTCAATGCTTTTGTCAAATCTTTTATGTAATGGACTGGAAGAAATAGGCTGAGGGTTGGGTGGGTTAACTATTCAATTAATGACTGGTAGGGTTAGGGTTAGGGTTAGGGTTAGGGTTAGGGTTAGGGTTAGGGTTAGGTGAGTACAGTATTCCTCTGGTGATTTATCATGCATACTCATACAGTGCAGATTTGGAATATTAAAGATGTATTTGGCTTCACTCCTTGAGGTATGGTAGTACGTTTGTACTTGTACCATATTACCATCAGCAAATAAAATGTCACAAAGCAAGACAGTGTATGAGTTTACTTACATATCCAAATGGCATGCTGTGGCTAAATGGATTTAGGAGTCCCAAGGTTTGAAACCTTGGCGTATATTTGAATTATGTGTTGGGTATGTAATTACTGTCATAGATTGTAACATAATTACACATACAGATATACTGTTCTGGCTCTATTATTTCATAATCTTTTGTTGACTGAACAATTTTCTTTTATCTCAAAACTTACAAATACTGAGAGGGGACAAATTTAATGCTCATTTATGGAAATAAAATCATATGAAAACTAATGTTGATGTTCATGAATAAAATGATGTGCAGTTGTGGCAAACACAAAGATGAAAGCAAAACACACATGTAAATTATACCTCATGCTCCCCACTTTTTAATACAGGGGTATTGTTAAGTTGAAGGCACCACCATACTGGCCTGAAGGGAAGACTAGTCAATATCCTTGACCCCTGGTGAGGCTGGAATCATTCATACATCGGAAATTCACCTTTATGTAACCACAGTAGAGGATGATTAATAGAAGTCTATGGATTATAAACCTTAGCAATCCCCCATTCTATGTGTAGTTGATGGTCGCTAAGTCTGGGCGGTTGACGCCGATCAAAAAGTCGAACTGTGGACGTCCGGAGCAGCTAGGAGCCAGCTTTACTTCCGGTCGTCTGGATGTAAGCCTGTAAAAAGATATATCATAATATCAAACATTAATCCATTTTCAGATATCATCTACCGTTATGGCATGTCATGCTTTTAACTGCAACCACGAAGCATCAAAATCATGCCCGTCTTCTACTTCTACACGATACAGGACAAAGGGCCTCACGGCACATCGCGTCCTCTTGTGAAATTGTTTTGAGAATTCGGTTACATTTGTACGTTACAATT
>NW_017804552.1:0-5456 GCF_001625305.1 Branchiostoma belcheri
GCATGCATGCGTGCGTGCGTGCGTGCGTGCGTGCGTGTGTGTGTGTGTGAGGGGGTAACAATGGCACAAATTTCGGCCAGCGGGGTAATCAGACGTAATGGGAATTACTTTGGGATGCAATCAGGTAACCCTACTTGTCAGGCATGCGATTTTAGGTGGGTACACAGTCAGGCTGCGGGCAAGGTGGTTTTGAACAGTCCGTGGCGCATCAGATTGCCTTGTATTTGACGCTTTTCCTGAAAGCAGAGCGCACATACCTTTATTATTTTAATCTTTTCCTGTTCTGTGGTTCCTTAACTCTATCCACAATTTCATATGAACATCTAAGTTCCGTAATCGACGCTTCTAATGTTTGCATGTGTTGTCCGTGAATTTGGGTTTACATAATTTGCAAGCGTGTGCTTGTCAGTCCTTGCTTACACAACACTGATAGTCAGGGAATAATCTTTAGTGTATGTATCATTGACTATGACAGCTTTCAAAACGTTCAAACGACTGTAAATCTTTGTAAAACGGAGAATGGTGGAAGGACGGCGTCAATCAACCCCCGCAGAAATGGCCTCGTCCGTTGCCATGGCAACGGGCGTGGTTACGCAACGCAACTTGCGCTGAAAAATTGGACATTAAATCCTGGGCAAACATTGTTCAAAAATTGGGACCTTAGCACTAATCGTTGATTTTTAATGAATATTTTTCATATTTAATTAAGGTCTCATTCATGAGTTTTTTCCATACATTAGAAACCATGCATTAATGAGTGACTTACGAGACCGTGTTCCCTATGATCCTACATTAAATCAATTGATATCTTTCATGCTATGTTGAGCACACTTACTCTACGTCTCATAAAAAAATTGCCAACGACTTCTATACACACAATCCTGTTTTATGGGAATCACAAACTGCACTTAGCAGCTGTCCGCAAGAGGCCCTCCCGCGCTGCAAACCTACGACCGCACAACTCACAACAATGGACTGTGCACGTCCGACCTAGCGCGCGGCTGCCGACAATTACGTCCTAATTTCATCAGTTACAAACAAGCTTTCACCGCTTTGACGTTTTACATCAGTTGGGATGGCTAAAGGGAAAATTCTCACCAATAAAAACACTCGTTCATACAGCCGTTTAGTTTTTGACTTGGTACTCTTTTAGGGGGTACACTCGGAGTAATACATGAATGAGACCTTAAAGGTTGAACAAATGGCTAAACACACGGAGTACTATTTTACTGGCATGGTGAATAATAGACTCTTCATTTTCATTCCTTCCCATTCTTTCTTGTCCTGCAAATTCAAGCGTGCGCGGATGTCATCATATAATCAAATCAACATGGCCTAAGGCAAACAAACAAACTTCTTTTCTGAACCTTTCTGACGTAAGGCCATGTTGATTTGATCATATGGATGACTTCATCTGGAACACCAAAATTAATACTAGCGTGCGAATAAAAAGGTTTGCAAAAAGGTGCCTTTATTATGAAATGTAGGTGGTCATAAAGGTTAAACAAATGCCTAAACACATGCACGGAGTATCATTTAATTGGCACTGTGAATAATAGACTCTTCATTTTTATTCCTTCACATTTTCTTCTTGTTCTTTGGAATGGATTTTGGCATTCTGCGACATAAGCTATCGTTTTCCAATATTTTGTTTTTAATTTACGGCATATATTTGCTCATTTTGCAGCTACTTCGTACGATTTACAGTACAGTCGAAGACTTTTTTTTGGAAACGGACGAAAGTTAAAGCGCGCGCGGATGTCATCATATAATTAAATCAACATGGCTTAAGGCACAACAAACAAACAAACTTCTGTCTACCTACCTCTTTTTCAGTGGTTGTCCATTGTATTATAGTAAACAAAAAATTCGGACGTCTTTAAAAAGACGCGTCCGAATTTCATGAAATACACTTTTATTCTATATCAATGAGGTTTAACATTTTATAGACGCCTACCCATGCCTGTTTATATATCAAATACATCCAGAAAACAAATAAGAAGAAACCTTGATAGAACCACTTGAATCACTCAGTGAAGTTTGTTTACCCGAAAAAAGGGGGACGGGCTAACAAGCTTACCTAAGCTCAGCCGACTGTGGTCATACGCAGGACTGTTAGCAGCTGAACAAACGTTTTGAGACGGCTTACGACACGGTGTTGAACCATCAAGAGGGCTTATAACGTGATCGATGTAAACATCTTGTGTTGTGGTAACGTGTACGGTCTCATTCAGTGGGTAGAAAGATTTAAAAGTATTTTAATGATTTTGAAGGTACTTTTTGTCATTTTATCTCGACTCCCACTCTGTCTGGAGTCTCTGGACCTTATCTACCTCCTTCGTTGTAAGCAATTACAGAAAAAGCAACGGAATTTGCTATGCGGTAACGGTGGTTTGCGCACAACAATTTCACGAATATCACGTGATGAACGAAGCGTGCACAGTAAGACATTAGAACAATCATCTTTCCCCAGCCAATCAGAACTGTGTGTTTGTCTTGCGACTAAATCTACTTAAAATTCAGCCAATCAGAAGCGTGTGAATTTTTTTGAGTGATTAACTGCAATTAACACTCAGCCAATCAGGAGCGTGTATTTCTTGTGATTGTATCCCCGCCTCTGCATGTCCACAAAAGCGGATAGAGAGTGCGCCGTATCTACATTCAACCAATCAGAAGCGTGTGTATTTCTTGTGTGATTAACTCCAATTAACACTCAGCCAATCAGAAGCGTGTATTCTAATGATTGTATGTCCGCAAATGTATGGTTTTCAGTGCCCCTGCGGATAGGGAGTGCGCCGTATCTACATTCAACCAATCAGAAGCGTGTGTATTTCTTGTGTGATTAACTCCAATTAACACTCAGCGCCAATCAGAAGCGTGTATTCTAGTGATTGTATGTCCGCAAATGTATGGTTTTCAGTGCCCCTACGAATAGAGAGTGCGCCGTCCCCGCAGCAGGCTAGGGCGGGGAGTGACTACAAGATCGTCTGTCAGGTGACCAGCCCGACCACGCCTACATACACCTGGTACTACCGGGGGGACGTCATAGATATCGACGGTAAGTCGGTCAAAAAAACAAACAAACAACAACAACAAACTGATGACCGGAATTCTTCTCCATTCTTCAGTGCTAAACGCTAAATCATTCTGTGTGTGTGACGCACCAAATGATTTCAGGGTACTAACATTGGATTTACAAAGTCGATTTTCTGGCCTTTCTTTAAATGCGGTAAGTAGAATCAGCCCTAGCATACTGATAGGTGGGAGGCAGAAAGGCGATGTCACTGGCGGAAAATGGCTCATACCATGCGCTGATTCTAGCTAGGAGGATATAAAAAGTCATTGGCTCTATCATAATATTTTTGGTAGCAAAAATAAAGGGACTCATCATGTAGCTTGTTATGGGGGCTATTTTAATTCTTCAAGTATGAAATGATGACAAAAAATGTGCTAAGAAATGACAGAAAATAAAACGTCAATATCTATCAGACAGATTTTCTCATCCTGGCATTAAACCCGACCTGTAATTTGGTATGTATGGGCGTGCCTTGGACATCTATCCATAGGTCGTTGTTAACGCTTATATTAACAACGTGAAAATGACTTATTTTTGGACGTTTCAGCTACTTTCCGACCAAAAATGGTTAGTTTAAGAAGCATATAAGTTATACCATTTACATACGTCATAAGCAAACACCTGTGGTGTTTCTATTCGCGAATGATATTCTTTCAACAGTTTTCATTACAACAAGATAGCTAACACCAGGAATGGACGAATCGATGAAAACAAACGCGCAATTCATGGAGAAAGGAAGAAATCCTACCTCTTTAGGCTTGCTGGTGCTTCAGGACCTGAAAGAAACTATTTATGTTAATGTGTGCCTTTATTTGCTGGTGAAAATTGTTTTGTTGTTCGTTTTTGTGGAGAGAAATCCTGTTGTGTGACCGTCTCCTAGCGCGGTCAACCTTCGAATGATACTGCATTCGAACATAAACAAAATTGCTGCTTAGCAACCACTTGTTGCCGCACATTCGAACCTGTAAACAACCCTGTTGCTTAGCAATTGTTTGTTGTCACGGATTCAAATTTAACGGTCTTCGAGCGCAGTGTACGGGGACAATCAGACACGACCGATGAAAACAAACGCGCAAAACATGAAAAAAAGAAAGACAATTCTACCTATTTTAGGCCTGCAGGTTCCCAAGGTGGTGAAAGAAACTATTGGGTTGAGATTTGTGTCTTTATTTGCTATTAAAAAGTGTTTGTTCATTTTCTTCAGACCGTTCCTGTTGTGTGGGCGCCTTTCGTGTAAACGAAATTAATCGATGAAAACAAACGCTCAATTCACGAAGAAAGAAAGAAAATCCTACCTCTTTAGGCTTGCTGGTGCTTCAGGACCTGAAAGACAATATTCATGTTAATGTGTGCCTTTATTTGCTGGTGAAAATTGTTTTGTTGTTCGTTTTTGTGGAGAGAAATCCTGTTGTGTGACCGTCTCCTAGCGCGGTCAGCCTTCGAATGATACTGAATTCGAACATAAACAAAATTGCTGCTTAGCAACTGCTTGTTGCCGCACATTCGAACCTGTAAACAACCCTGTTGCTTAGCAATTGTTTGTTGTCACGGATTCAAATTTAACGGTCTTCTAGCTCAGTGTACGGGGACAATCAGACACGACCGATAAAAACAAACGCACAAAACATGAAAAAAAGAAAGACAATCCTACCTATTTTAGGCCTACAGGTTCCCAAGGTGGTGAAAGAAACTATTTGTGTTAAGATTTGTTTCTTTATTTGCTATTTAAAAGTAAGTGTTTGTTAATTTTCTTCAGACCGTTCCTGTTGTGTGGGCGGTTCATACCCTATGTTACGACAGCCCTATGTTACGACAGCCCTATGTTACGACAGCCCTATGTTACGACAGCCCTATGTTACGACAGCTATTGTTATTGTTATATGCTGACGAACAATTGATGTCGGCGCCTTTCGCATACGTTAATCTCATTAAAGCCCGTTTTTCAAGTTTCCATCCGGTAAAATGTATCCACAAATATTTCTCCTCGAACAAAATCATTTCGGATTTGAAAATTCTCTTTTGGGAGTTACGTTTTGATGGTCTTGTAGCGGGCGGGTTGCATGAAAATCCGAGCCGCAGTTCGCTATCCACGCCGCGGTTCGCTAACACTTCCGGCTTGCTTGAATACGCGAAAGGCACCACTCAATATGGATACATACATTTTCCCAAAAATTCTTAATTATGAATTTCTTTAATGGAATGTTAGTGGTAGAAACACCGTAGAAAGTAGCGTAGTGTAACTCTCTTCGCCAACAAACAAACTGCAGCTCTGCAAAGATGGCTCTATCCAATCAGAGCGCAGGTCATATGAGGTCAACGAATCAGAGCGTAGAGTTCACGCTGCTACTTACATATTAGCATTATATTAATGAGAAAATGC
>NW_017804552.1:5620-9182 GCF_001625305.1 Branchiostoma belcheri
TTCGCGACGTGTTCCCTTAGTTAATTAATTTTCGCGACCCGGCCCTTCCCAACTGGACGGCCTCTCAGGATCTCTGCTGCAGTTTGGCGGAAACACTGTCAGTGACAATTTATTACGTGAACATTTTCTTCGAGATCATTACACTCCATACATTTACAATTTATCATTTGGTGTCTGAACATAGCCATAATCGCGTTGAAAAAAGGGGGCGTCAAAACATAGGGCTGTCGTAATATAGGGCTGTCGTAACATAGGGCTGTCGTAACATAGGGCTGTCGTAACATAGGGCTGTCGTAACATAGGTCCGACCCCGTGTGGGCGCCTTTCGTTTGAACGAAAGTAATCAATGAAAACAACGCTCAAGTCACGAAGAAAGAAAGAAAATCCTACCTCTTTAGGCTTGCTGGTGCTTCAGGACCTGAAAGACAATATTTCAGTCCATACCATGGTAACGTTATGGATGAAATATATTGTGTTCCCTCATGTTTCTCCTTCTCCTCCTCCTCCTTCTCCTCCTCCTCCTGCCAAACAGTCAAAGGGATTCAACTCCGCCATCATTCAGCCAAATGACCTGAAATTTGGCATGGATGTAGAGTGGGCAAATACCCCCAGGCGTTTTTTTCATTTTTTTGATACATGCCTTTGAAACATTTTTATGAAGGTTTTTTGGGGCAATTTTCGCCAAAAATGGATTTTTGGATCCTGAGCCCTGGTATTACAACCAAATGATATGACATTCGGTATAAGGGTACCTTGAACGTGTGTCTACAGAATAGCAGTCATGTATTTGGCATACACCACTTCCAAATGACTCATTTGGGGGACTTAAATGGCTATTTTCAGCAAAAAAGGGCCAAAAGTGCTGTACCCGTTCCATGTTCTATCTAAAGAATGGCCGGTTCCATCCATGGAACACGTGTTCCATTGAGGGTTACCTGAGGTCACATTGCACCTAAGTGGTGCGTAATGACCCAGACATTCAATTTTATGTGCCTAAGACCTTCAAAATGTATCAAATCTCATCATTGTTAGTTTTTGCATACCTGTTATAAGATTAGTAAAGCTTTCGAGATTCAAAGTGCATCTTTGTTCTCAATTACATAGCTACTATTTAATTCATTTATTTGAGAACCTTTGCCAGTTTTGCACTGTGGTAAGTTTGGAATAGTCCACTTTTGCGTGGGAGGGAGATGGACTGAAATATGCTGTATTTGCTCCCAAGCAAATGTCGGTTTTTCTAGTGTTAATGTGTGCCTTTATTTGCTGGTGAAAATTGTTTTGTTGTTCGTTTTCTTGGGAGAAATCCTGTTGTGTGCCCGCCTCCTAACACGGCAAGTCTTCGAATGATACCGAATTCGAACATGTAAACAACCTTGCTGCTTAGCAACCACTTGTTGTCGCACATTCGAACCTGTAAACAACCCTGTTACTTAGCAATTGTTTGTTGTCACGGATTCAAATTCAACGGTCTTCTAGCGCAGTGTACGGGGACAATCAGACACGACCGATGAAAACAAACGCGCAAAACATGAGGAAAGGAAAGAAAACCCTACCTCTTGACAGGTGCCCAGGTCCAGAAAAATGATATATCTTAAATTTTTACCTTTATCTTGTTGTGTGACCACCTCCGAGCACTGCAATTCCTCGGATGATGCCGAATTTGAACCTGTAAACAACCTTGCTGCTTACCAACTGCTTGTTGTCGTGCATTCAAATTTGACGGTCTTCTAACGCAGTAACATTACACACCAATAACGAAACCATCCGATGAAAAACACGAGAAAAGTAAAGAAAATCCGAGATATTTAAGCCTAAAGCTGTCTAAGGACATGAAATAAATGATTTATGTTAAATGTCTGGCTTTATTTACTATTGATAATTTAACGGTCTTCTCAGTACACACAGAGAACAAAACCGATCTCGAGCGATGAAAACAAGCGCGTAAAACACGAGTAAAGGAAAGAAAATCCTACCTCTTTTTAGGCCTACAGGTTCCCAAGGTCCTGAAAGAAATGATTTATGTTGAATGTGTGCCTTTATTTGCTGTTGAAATGTGTTTTTTGTTTTGTTTTGTTGATCCTTTTCTTGGGACAGATCCTGTTTTGTGGCCGCCTCCTAACACGCTCAGTCTTCGAATGATACCGAATTCGAACATAAACAACCCCTGTTGCTTAGCAACTGTAGGTAACCTCAGATGACCCCAGGTGTGAGATTTGCTCTAGAACGTCTCATGTGCACGCGAATCTAGAAGCTGACATAGCGCATTTCTATGTCTATAAAATCTTGCTGCTTAGCAGTTGTTTGTTGTCGCGCATTCAAATTTAACGGTCTTCCAGCGCGAATTAAAAAAATCTATGGTAGCACTGGTACCAAAAAACTGTCTCGGCCCATGGACTAGTTTAGCCAGCTCTACATATTGAGCTGAAACCACACTATCCCAATGTATACTGACCCTCATGGACCAAAGGGCCCTGGGCTAATTTTAGTGTACGACCCAAAAACGAAAGGACTCATTCTGGGGCTTGTTTCTGAAGCCCAAAGTATGAAATGCTGACTCAAATGTGCTAATGTGAAGCAGTATGTGTCAATATCACAAAGATTGTCTTACTATGTTTACCGAAGGAAAACATATTGTTTTGCTCAGTTTCTTCTTCCTCTTCTTCTCCAAACAGTGACCCCTGACCTGAACCAATGGTGTGTCTGTTGCCATGGTAACTGGTGTTGGGTTACATCATGTTGCAATTTCATAGCAGGGGGGATTAAGTCTCCTGTCTGACCATATATATGAATGTGTTTGAGTAAGAACAAGAGTTCCACGATCTCATACCTTCGCCAAATGATGTTAACCCTTGCGGGTGACGAATTCATTATACAATTTTAATAATTGATTTTGTAAATAAGCGCCTCATTTGCATGGATTATATCAGTTGATCATATTCTCCACCCAATGACAGCCTTATCTTAACAAAAAGGATATTATAGCACTGCCTCATAAATTATGCAAATGAGGTCATGATTTAAATAAATTATGTTTATTGATGTTCAGCTTCACTTACATTCCAACTGTGGCAAGTATGAAATTCCCAATAGTTACAACTATGAAATTATAAAAATTTGCCAAAATTATGCAAATTAGGTCCTCATTTACATAATCTATATCCTCAGATGTTTTATCTCGTTCTCAAGTAGATGTCAGAAGTGTTTCATAGTTCTATCATCGAACAAAGCAGATTTATAGAATTTCCTCATTAATTATGCAAATTAGCTCCTGATTTGCATAATTGCCATCTGATTATGTCAAGCATCACTTCAACTACCTACATACCAAAAATCACGACAATACGTCAACCGGTTCTTGAGTTATTGTCCTTCAAATTTTTTTCAACAAATGCTCCTGCAGTTCCAGAACAAGGCGCTAGGGGACCCAAACTCATGACACTTCTTCCCTACCCCAAGAGCTATATACCAACCAAAATTCGTGACCCTAGCATGTCCAGAACATGAGATATCAAAACCGGAAGTTCAGCTGCAGTACCTAGGAAAGCCGCCAGGGGGCCCAAAA
>NW_017804553.1:0-256 GCF_001625305.1 Branchiostoma belcheri
ATGGGGATAGGGATAGGGGATAGGGGATAGGGGTTAGGGATGGGGGATAGGGTTAGGGATGGGGGATGGGGATGGGGATGGGGATAGGGATAGGGATAGGGATAGGGATAGGGATAGGGATAGGGTTAGGGATGGGGATAGGGTTAGGGATAGGGATAGGGATAGGGATAGGGATAGGGATAGGGATAGGGATAGGGATAGGGATAGGGATGGGGATAGGGTTAGGATAGGGATAGGGATAGGGTTAGGGATAGGG